>NW_026061757.1:2041029-2381201 GCF_023897955.1 Schistocerca gregaria | reverse complement strand
ACACTAGATCGCGTGTTACCCAGCTCTCGCAAATCACGTTTCATCTAACACCACCGCAGTGTGACTAACGCACAGTGGCACCATCAGCCTTAATGTAGTTGCGCAAAATGCGACACAAAAAACATGCGAGATTTTCGAGCCATTCCTCTCAAGTGAGATGAGAAACTTATTTCAGACAGTTCCAGAAAATATCTGATAACAGCTAATATAAGACACCAGAAAAGCTGTAAGCCCCTAATGTTCGACGTTGTCACGCAACCAAAACATACACGACATGTTGTTGCTGTTGTGGTCTTCAGTCGAGAGACTCGTTTGATGCAGCTCTCCATGCTGCCCTATCCTGTGCAAGGTTCTTCATCTCCCAGTAGCTACTGCAACCTACATCCTTCTGAAACTGCTTATGCATTCATCTTTTGGTCTCCCTCTACGATTTTTACCCTTCAGGTGCCCTTCAATACTAAACTGGTAATCAATTATTTTGGTCAGGTGGTACCACAAATTTCTCTCGTTCCCAGTTCTGATCAGTACCTCATTAGTACGTGATCTACCCATCAAATAATTCAGTATTCTGTAACACCACATTTCAAAAGCTTCTATCATCTTCTCTCGTGTACTGTTAATCGTCCATGTTTCACTACCATACATAGCTACACTCCAAACAAATACTTTCAGGAAAGACTTCCTGACATTGAAATCTATACTCGATGTCAACAAATTTCTTTTCTTCGGAAACGCTTTCCTTGCCATTTCCAGTCTACATTTTTTATCCTCTACTACGACCATCATCAGTTATTTTGCTCCCCACATTGCAAAACTGATCTACTACTTCAAGTGACTCATTTCCTAATCTAATTCCCTCTGCATCACCTAATGTGATTAGACTACGTTCTATTATCCTCGTTTTGCTTCTGTTGACGTTCATCTTATATCCTCCTTTGAAGACACTGTCCACTATGCTCAACTGCTCTTCCAGGTCCTTTGCTGTTTTTGACAGAACTACAATGTCATCGGCAAACCTGAGAGTTTTAATTTCTTTCCCAAGGATTTTAATTCATACTCCAAATTTTTCTTTTTTCCTTTATTGCTAGCCCAATATACAGATTGAATAACATCGGGAACAGGCTTCAACTCAGACTCACTCCCTTCCCAACCACTGCTTCCCTTTCATGGCCCTCGATTCATATAACTGCCGTCTGGTATCTGTACAAATTGTAAATAGTATTTCACTCTCTGTATTTGATCAATACCACCTTCATAATTTGAAAGAGTGTATTCCAGTGAACACTGTCAAAAGATTTCTTTAAGTCTACAAATGCTAGTAATGTATGTTTGCCTTTCCTTAACCTATGTTCTAAGATAAGTCGCTGTGTTCAAACATTTCTACGAAATCCAAACTGATATTCCGCAAGGTCGGCTTCTATCAGTTTTTCCATTCGTCTGGAAAGAGTTCGTATTAGTTTTTACAGCTGTCACTTATTAAACTGATAGTTCGGTAATATTCACATATGTCAACATATGTGTGCCTAATCACCGATCACACGTCATAGTGGGACCACTAACGATGGAGCCAAAACCATTTCCCCAAGATGTGATACATGACTGTCTAGTAACACGTATGCCAAACAAGTTCACAAAAAAGCACTCTCACATAGTTTGTCGGTGCCTGTCACAGTAAACAAACGCTAACGTACTGCTGATAGTGTTATGTATGACAGCAGCAGGGAAAGTCCTGGCTCGCATCCTCAACAACCGGCTAACGCACCTTGCGGAAAAAGTGCTACCAGAGACCCAGTGTGGCTTTCGCCCGTACAGAGGCGCAATGGATGCCATATTTGCTGTCAAACGAATGCAGGAGAAAAGCTTAGAGCAACATCAGCTTCTATTCGCGTGCTTAGTAGAAGAAAACCGGCTGCCATGACAAAATTATTAACTTGATTAGACACTTTCATGACAACATGATGGCAAAAATCTGCCTTGAAAACGCGCTTTCAGACCAGTGTAAAACAAGGCTACGTATTGTCTCCCACACTCTTCTCACTTTATTTCTCTGCTGTTATGAGAGACGCGACCAAAGCCTGCAGTGGTCAAATGGGTCTTGACTCGAGTATAGACAAAAGTGTCTTCAACATCTCTCGCTTCAGAACAAAAGGTCGCGTAAATAAAATATCTATCTTAGAAATTCTTTACGCAGATGACGTATGTATGACAGCTAACTCTCCTGAATCTCTCCAAACATAAATGAACCTGCTAAACGACTCGTGCAGAAGATTTGGGTTAGTCATAAGCACCACCAAGACGCAAGTCCTTCAACAACCACTTAGGGGTTCCAATACAGACGACTGCAGTATTAAACTTAACAATAAACATCTGGAAAACGTGTAACACTTTAAATATTTAGGTAGCCAAATCAGAAGCGAAAACAGCCTGACAACACAGCATACTGCCGGAATTTGCTAATGAGTGTGTGAGAGGCTGTTAAGGTGAAGCGTCGGGGGAAGCTGTCCAACGGTGTGTGTGTGTTCCACGACCACGACTAAGCATATTCTGCACAGGCCGTAGTCCCTCATGTGCTTTCGTCAGATAGTAATTGTTTTATCGACTATTTGTTAACTGCAGATTGACAGTATGGTCTGGCATTCGAGTTTACAAATAGTGTCGAGAGTCACTCTCCAGCCCGTGCGGTTGCTAATCTTGGGCAAGTACACATCGCAAATAGTAGGAGTGTGGCAGTTACTGCCATTTTGGTGCACTAGTTTTGATATCCATCACCTTGGGAGTAACGTTAAGACCATCAAGTAGGATGACCTTGTTTCATGTTAGGAAACGAGCAACAACTACGGCCATTGCTTCCGTGTGATCGTGCCGTTTACCACAGCGAAAAGTCCGTACGGGGGCTTCACTAATCACTCTGTGGATGGATTCCTTCCTCTGTGCACATACTACGGAACTGATGTCTAGCAAATTTCAGTTTCTTGATTCGTTTCAGTTAAACATTCCTCGCCCTCTCTAGGTGCTAAAAATATTCTAGTTCAGATTTTTAATTGCGGTTAACGTGTTTTTAATTTTTTAGTTTCATTTGTTGTCCTGCAGCAAGGCTTCATCTCAGCAAAACATCCAAATTGTGCAGTCTTCCTATAAAACACTGTGACAGGCTACCTGGAATTTGAAGGTCCTCTGGCATTATACACTCAAATTTAATAATGTTGACTAGCTGTCATTGTTCTGTTCCTTTTTAGTTAAACTAAAGTAGCTACCAGGCGATGGAACACCTGTCGAGAGTAGAATCTCGACGTCATCAAGGCACAGGGACAGAAAATTAGCAGATGAGTGCTGCTATCTATGTGGCAGGTAGATGATGACAGACAATGATTTTCCCAGTGTTATATCATTCATCAACTAAAGACCAGTCGCAACAAGTTGCATCAACGCTTTCTGCAAATCATTACTGTTGTCCAGGATGGGCGTATAGGCAGGAGGTAGGCGTTATGGAATGATTACGGTTATTTTTAGAGAAAGGCCACTTATTGGCTAAAGCATGTTGAAAGGGGCTTCGTAGACCTAGGGAGGTGAGGGTGAGCCAGAGCTTAGAGTTTGGTGAAACAAAGTTCGCGAAGCTACCGAAAGTGGTTGTCTGCCAAAACTAAGCCCACAGTGCCGCAGCACCGGGAGAAGCGGGAGATGTTCAATGCTACAGGGCGCGCATCCGACTCGCTGGTGAGCTAGAATACAAGAGAGCGAGCCCGGTGACGGGCGGCCGGGTATATTCGACGCACCACGCGTCTTCCTCCGCCCTGATTAGTCAGGACCGAGCAAACAGGGCGGCATGGAACTTTCCAGAGTGTTGCCTGCTAAGCTACGCGTGGGACGGCGTTACCACGTCAGCGAAGGAGAGAGGCGCGTGTCCAAGGTGCCCTTCCTTGGTGCTGACTTCCTGTTACTAGACCGTGGGACGAAAGAATTTAGAGGCAGCTAACAATGCCGGCCGAGGCTTAGCCGTAACAAGAAAAATGAAGTTACCGTTTGAAAGCTCGTATAATGAAAAAAAATCTCTTACTGTCTGGCTCATCATTTACACTGTGTCCAATGTCGATACTTACCTGTACACAAAAGTATCCTCAACCAGCAATCATATAGTGAGACAGATCACATCTGACAAATTGTTTACACGCAATGACAACATTAAGTGTCCCATTATGCTCCAATGGGGCTCATTAGCTGCTTCATGGCGTACTTCCTGATGTTCAGCTGAGTTTTTGTTTCCATTTTATGGGCAATGTTTTGGGCGATCCACACAGTAGTCTTCCTCCGGTGCTGCATTAATTTTTATTAACCGCATTTGCTTCACGTCTTTAGTGGCGGTTCTCGATATCAAGGGACTTTGGAAGTGGGATGAACATTCCTTGCCCCCAAGCAACAATATCGCAAGCATTTTCATCTCCCTCACACTGAATAATAATTTTTATCGCTGAATTGATTCCGATTCGAGAGGCTCTGAAACTTCGTTGTAATTCTGTCTCCAGCATTATCACACTTAAAAAGTGTATTGTAAACTACTGAAAACCTAATATAGAACAGTAAAATTAAGATACAAATACTGGAAATGATACGAGAAAATAAACGAATATGCATGAAAATCTCCTTAATGTGGGTCGAGTTCATGTAGGATTGATTTAGAATGACCAGTTTGACCAGTCTGCGAAGCAGCCCTGTAACGAGCGTCACTCTACCATCCTCCGATTTCAAGTTATAAGACAACTGGCCGACAACGAGTGCCTAGAGCGGTGGTACCATTCAACCTGCACTTTATTCTGAGGCCCAACCACTAACCAGCTTCATACGAAGGCGTACCAAATTTGGGTGAATTTCTTTCCCAATTAGGTTGGGACGGAATCAAAGATAACTGTTTCAGCAATTGTCAGAAGAAATAAGACTGACACAAAACATATGCTGTTTCCTACAGTTTCTTCGGAGCACTGCATAACCGTTTGCCCTGAAATGTTGTGAACCTGAAGGTATGTGGTGTTGCACCTCACACGCCTAACGCTTGCACTAAAAAATGACACACTGTATGTAAATTGAAGAGAACCACTGCTGTCAGACGCAGCGGGACATTACGCGGAATCAGCGGCGACGAGCGAAAATGTGTACCGGATCGGGATTCGAAACCGAAATCTCGTGCTTACTAGGTAGGTGCTTTAACCACTGCGCCCTCTGGGACACAACTTCAACTGCGCGGACTTTCTGGGCATGCCTCACGGCCGATCCACACTCCCACCGAGTGCCACTTATCTGCAGTCCCTGTCCATTTTACTCACTGATCACTACTCTGAGATTTCCACAGGAGGTCGGCCGTATTTGTGCATCGGCTCTGAAGTGAGTGGATCCACTGCCTAGTTACGCATATGAATTATATGAATGTGTGGTGTCTGTCTGAAAGAACAGTCACCACACATTCATATAAATGGTAATTAATGAAGGTGTTGGCATACCAGTGACATACACTGAGTAGCTTTGGAAGCATTTGACTCGATCCTACATTGAATTCTGAATCAAGCAGTCACTTTCAGTTGGTTAATTGAAGCTAATAATGGGATGTATCCCTGCACTCCTCGCGTCCTTTTTCAGACCAAGGACGTCCTCCGTCACTGCCGTTTTGGTAAACACCAATAACTACAGTTTGAAAAACGTTACCTTAAAATTTACCTGACCCAGAATTGCTCCCGTACAGAGGGAACGACGATATGTAATTTCCATCTCACTCTCTTCCCGAGGACACACAGAAAATCGGGAGGCAAGGTTTCCATTTATTTTAATTTATAGCTTAGTTCCCCAGTAAGACAGTATAATAGGTGCCCCTTACAACACGTTCTCTCCTTTCGTATTATCGTAGAGATCCTCACAAAACAAACACATTTTTGTTTGATATAAAATAGTAACATGTGAATGTAAAATCTGGTGTAGTATCTATAGTTGTGTAAACACATTCATGTCCAGGTGTACACTTCCCAGTCTGTGTCGAGTTCTTTTTCTTTTTTTACTGTATTTTGCCTGTACTTCGCGTGTGAAATTTCCATAGCTGAAAGCATTGTACTTGCAAAATAACCCTAATCATTGTTCAAACTATTGTGTTGTTATTGAACTTCATATATGATTTTGTGTTAGTAGCGAGCTGTTCAACAACCCCATCAAATAAAATAAGAAAATAAAGTACACAATTAGAATATCTAGGTGGATCGATCCTGCCTGTTTACCTCCATTTATTACTTGTGAGATACCATGTTTGAATAGAAGTGTGTTCCTACTACATTTTGCTGAATCCAAAATGAATCTCAGAGATAATGGAACCCTAAACAGTATTGACAGCTCGTGATCATGTGCTAATATGCTGCAACGTACTGTAAGTATGGCACTGAAACCACGCCATTTCTCTTCGTAAGCAAACCGGAAATCGCACAAAAATTGCGCCATGCGTGTTAGTATGTAAAGGGAGTGGAAGAAAACATGTTCTATATCTACATATGCATATGCATTTATACTCGGCAAGCCACCCAACGATGTGTGGCGGAGGGCACTTACGTGCCACTGTCATTACCTTCCTTTTCTGTTCCAGTCGCGTATGGTTCGCGGGAAGAACGACTGTCGGAAAGTCTCCGTGAGCGCTCGAATCTCTCTAATTTTACATTCGTGATCTCCTCTGGAGGTATAAGTAGGGGGAAGCAATATATTCGGTACCTCATTCAGAAACGCACCCTCTTGAAACCTGGCGAGCAATCTACACCGCGATGCAGAGCGCCTCTCTTGCAGAGTCTGCCACTTGAGTTTGCTAAACATCTCCGTAATGCTGTCACGGTTACCAAATAACCCTGTGACGAAACGCGCCGATCTTCTTTTGATCTTTTCTATCTCCTCTTTCAACCCGATCTGGTACGGATCCCACACTGATGAGCAGTACTGAAGTATAGGTAGAACGAGTGTTTTGTAAGCCACCTCCTTTGTTGATGGACTACATTTTCAAAGGACTCTCCCAATGAATCTCAACCTGGTACCCGCCTTACCAACAATTAATTTTATGTGATCATTCCACTTCAAATCGTTCCGTACGCATATCTTACAGAAGTAACTGCTACCAGTGTTGGTTACGCTATCATATAATCACACAAGAAAGGATCCTTTCTATGTATTCGCAATACATTACATTACATTACATTTGTCTACGTTAAGGGTCAGTTGCCACTCCCTATCTGCTGCAGATCTATCTGCATTTCACCACAGTTTTCTAATGCTGTAACTTCCCTGTATACTACAGCATCATCCGCGAAAAGCCGCATGGAACTTCTGACATTATCTACTAGGTCATATATTGTGAAAAGCAATGGTCCCATAACATCTGTAGACGTCTCTCCATTGATAACAACATGCTGTGTTCTATTTGCTAAGAACTCTTCAATCCAGCCACACAGCTGGTCTTATATTCCGTAGGCTGTTATTTTGTTTATCAGGCGGAAGTCAAGGAAAATAGCATTGTAATTGTCTCTCCGCAGTAAATAGAAACCACAGTGTCGAGTGCTGGAATGATTTCAGCTGCCCTAGGATCCACTCAGAGAAAAGGTGCCAGTGGCTACGTTCTACTAAGCATGCTGTCGAGGTCCACGAGAAAGCCGGCCGGTGTGGTAGAGCGGTTCTAGGCGCTTCAGTCTGAAACCGCACGACCGCTACGGTCGCAGATTCGAATACTGCCTCGGGTATGGATGTGTGTGATGTCCTTAGGTTAGTTAGGTTTAAGTAGTTCTAAGTTCTAGGGGACTGATGACCTCGGATGTTAAGTCCCATAGTGCTCAGAGCCATTTGAACAATTTTTTGGAAGACCAATCGAAAATGGCTGTTTCATCGACGTGCAGGTTTTTTATTACTAATGTTCTTTTAGGTGATTCAAATTATTATTATTATTATTATTATTATTATTATTATTATTATTATTATTATTATTATTATTATTATTATTATTAATTCCCCATTGAGGAGAGCGTTAAAGCACAACCAATATTCACAATGACAATATGGTACATAAATTGGTGCATTTCAAATTCATGGCACTTTTTTCTGTCTCTTTCTTTTCTCTTCCCAAAAACCTCTCATAAATTCACTGTGCTTCTTCTTCCTCTCTTCTGTCCACTTCCTTCCTGCTTTCTCCTCTTTTGGTGTTTCATCGAATTTCTGTTTGTTGATTTTTTCTCTGTATTTTCCTGTGTTTGACATTTCTTCTGTAGAGATGTTAAGATTTTTAAGGTCTTCCATGGCTTCCTCTACCCAGTTTTCACCTTATTCGTCACCACTATGTTAAAAATCTTCTTGGTCAGCCTATTTTCATTCATCCTATGAATGTGCCCATAGAATTTTGCCCTTCTTTTTCTGATATTGTCTGTAATTGTCTCTGCCTGTTTGTACAATTCCTTTGTTGGTCTCTTTATCCAGATCCCCTGTCTCTGAAGTGGCCCATAGATCTTTCTCAGAATTTTCCTCTCTTGCTTTTCCGTTTCCTTGATTTTAGTTCTTCCTCTGATTACTGTTGTTTCTGAGGCATACAAGGCCTCAGGTAAGATTACTGTTTTGTAATGTCTTAATTTGGCATTGACGGAAATATTTCTTTTATTGTAATGGTTCCATGTAAGTCTGTATGCTTTTTGTAGTTTTGTAGCCCTTTCTTCATTGGCTGTTGAATTCAGTCCTGTTTTCTGTATAATCTCTCCCAGGTATTTGAAACTTTCCACTTGTGCTATTTTTCCGTACTTTGTTATCAATGGGCTTCTGTCTGCAGATTTTGTGTCCACGTACTGCGTTTTTTCATATGATATTTGTAGTACTGTTCTGGCTGCGATTTCATGCAATATCTCTAGGGCTTCTCTGGCTTCTTTTCTGTCATTTGTAATGATGGCTATATCGTCGGCAAAGGACAGACATTTTATATTGACGGTTCTATTTTTCTCTCTCCCCATCTTTACCCCATTGACTCCTTTATCCCACGTCCTGATTATTTTCTCTAAAACAGCGTTAAATAAAATGGGTGACAGGCCATCTCCCTGTCTCACTCCTGTCTAGATTTCGAAAGATTGAGAGATCTCGCCCATGAACTTCACTTTTGACTTTCTATTTGTTAATGTTTCCTGAATTAGTTTTCTGGTCTTATTGTCTACCTTCATTTCTTCTAGTGTATTAAAAAGTGTTTCTCTGTCTATGGAATCGTAAGCCTTCTTGAAATCAACAAATGTTACTGTGGTGTTTCTGGACTTTCTCGTTGTTTATAACGTTCTCAGACACCAGATCTGCTCACTGCATGATCTTCCCTTCCTGAACCCTCCTTGGTATTCTTCGATCTGTAGATGTATCTGAGGTTCTAGGCGATTTAACAGAGCTTTTGATAGAATTTTGTATGCCACCGGCAGTAACGAAATTCCTCTGTATTTATTAGGGTCTGTTTTGTCTCCTTTCTTGTGGAGGGGTTGTATTAGGGCTGACTTCCATTCTTCTGGTATCTTTTCTGTTTCCCAGATGTTTTTGATTATACTATGAATTTTGGGTGTAATGTTTTCATGGTCTAATTTCCAGATTTCTGCAATCAGTCCATCTTCACCTGGTGCTCTGTTATTTTTCAATGATTTTATTATTTTCACGATTTCTTCATATGTTGGGGGTTCGGAGTCCCGGTTGGGTTCTAGTTTTGTAAACTGTAATCTCTGTTTTGGTTTATCACAGTTAAGTAACGTTTCAAAGTATCTGGCTAATATTTCACAGTTTTTCTTCGGATTTGTCTCCAGTGTTCCATCTTGTCCTTTGAAGGAGAAGCTTGGTGGCTGATATCCTGTCATATTTTCTCGGAATACTCTGAAAAAATTTCGTGTGTTGTTTCTGGTGAAGTCTTCTATCTCCTTCAACCTGCTGTTTTCGTAACGTCTTTTCTCTTCGGATTATTTTTGAAGTGTTTTTCTGTATCCTGTTGAAGTCCTCCCATTTTTTCTTGTGTTTTATGGCTGTTAAATTTCTTCCAGGCTTGTATTTTCTCTTCTATGGCCCTGTCGCATGTCATGTTCCACCATCGGGTTTACCTTTTTCTCGGTGGCTGCCCCATTCTTATCAGTTTTATTTTTTCTGACAGTTTTGTCCAGTTGTTGCTATTGATTTTCGTAACTTCTATTATTTCTTTCTTATTTATTTGTAGGTACTCTGGATCTATTGTGAAAGGTCTGTTGGTTCTCTTGATTTGTCTATTGGGTATAAATTTTACTTTAATTTGGAGAAGGTAATGATCAGATTCGAAAACTCCTTTCCTTGTTCTTACGTTCATTATTTCTCTGGTGTTTTTTGTGGATATTGCTACGTGGTCTATTTTGAAATTCTCCTAGAGCATGGTTGGGGGATTTCCAAGTTACAAGTTTTCTGTGTGGTTTCTGGAACTGCGTTGATATGATTTTCAGATCAAAATTTCTGCAGAAGTTTATCAAGTTCTCTCCATTTTTGTTTGTTCTCATGTAGGCCGTGCGTTTTCCTGTCGTATCTCGGAATTTTCTTTCCCTGTCTAACTGGGCACTTAAGTCTCCTAGTAAAACTACTATGTGAATCTTGGGGATTTTGCTGGTAGTTACTTCCAGATCTTCCCAGAATTCCTCTATCATCTCTGGGTTCTTCTTGTTATAATTGTTTGTGGGGGCATGTCCTTTGATTAATGTATAGGCTTTGTTTCCAGATCTTATCGTGAGTGTCGACATTTTTTCTGATTTTGATGTGAAATCTATTACGGAGTCCAGTATCGATTTATGTACTACAAAACCAGTTCCGAATAGTTTGAGATTTCTTCCTGGGATGGTTATCGCTGGTTTCCCCTTATATATTCTGTAATTTTCAGAATCAAAGTGGTTCTCATCTGCAAATCGTGTTTCCTGTATTGCCATAACTTTGATGTGGCTGCCACGCAGACGTGTCTGGATTTTGGGGCTTCGCGTGTAACCCTATGCAGGGGCCCTCACAGGGTGCTACCATCCGGAGCCATATGGACCCAGGTTTTTTTTTAACGAGGTGTTACTCCTCCCCCTCCTCCTTCCTCATCACTTGCGAGATGAGGCCCCGGGCTTGGGACCGGCAGTGGCGGAGTTAGGTGATTCAAATATTTATCACACATGTGTAACCCTTGGTACAAGTTGTTCTACTGAAATGTCAATTGCGAACACATCAGTGGTAATAGCTTTCAAGAGATCCTAACATAAATAACACTACTCCTGAATGTTACATGTGGTCATCGAGGCCGTGTAGTAAGATATGTAGAGTCACAGAACTGAAGGAAGTAGTTTTACATATTGTGTGGTATTACTATCTTTTTCTTCGTCGCATTTGTAACGGATTCTGTGATCAGCAATGACATCTGTATTCTTTCTTGTCACAAATATTATTTATCCTGATATGCCATGAATTCCGAGTATGCTGTAGGCAGGAGAATTGAGAGGAATATGCTGACGAATGTTGAAGGTTTTAACTGCAAAGTTATAGATAAATTCAGCATTAGAAAACAGTGATGTACGAAATTCACTTTTGATCACTGCGTAAGTATCATTTCTTATTTTAATTTATTGTTTGCGAATTTGTCATCATCATCATTTAAGACTGATTATGCCTACGCATTCAGTCTGGAGCATAGTCCCCCTTATAAAATTCCTCCATGATCCCCTATTCAGTGCTAATATTGATGCCTCTTCTGGTGTTAAGCCTATTACTTCAAAATCATTCTTAACCGAATACAGGTACTTTCTCCTTGGTCTACCCCGACTCCTCCTACCCTCTATTGCTGAACCCATGAGTCTCTTGGGTAACCTTGCTTCTCCAATGCGTGTAACATGACCCCACCATCTAAGGCTATTCGCCCTGACTGCTACATCTATAGAGTTCATTCCCAGTTTTTCTTTGATTTCCTCATTGTGGACACCCTCTTGCCATTGTTCCCATCTACTAGTACCTGCAACCATCCTAGCTACTTTCATATCCGTAACCTCAACCTTATTGATAAGGTAACCTGAATCTTCACAGCTTTCGCTCCCATACAACAAAGTTGCTCGAAAGATTGAACGGTGCACAGATAACATAGTCTTGGTACTGACTTCCTTCTTGCAGAAGAGAGTAGATGGTAGCTGAGCGCTCACTGAATTGGCTTTGCTACACCTTGCTTCCAGTTCTTTCACTATGTTGCCATCCTGTAAGAATATGCATCCGTCCACCTGTTCTAACTTTGTTTCTCCTATTTGGCACTCAATCCGTTTATATTTCCTTCCCACTGACATTACTTTCGGTTTGGAGGTGCTAATCTTCATACCATAGTCCTTACATTTCTGATCTAGCTCTGAAATATTACTTTGCAAACTTTCAATAGAATCTGCCATCACAACTAAGTTATCCGCATATGCAAGACTGCTTATTTTGTGTTCACATATCTTAATCTCACCCAGCCAGTCTATTGTTTTCAACATACGATCCATAAATAATATGAACAACAGTGGAGACAGGTTGCAGCCTTGTCTTACCCCTGAAACTACTCTGAACCATGAACTCAATTTACTGTCAACTCAAACTGCTGCCTGACTCTCCATGTAAAGACCTTTAATTGCTTGCAAAAGTTTGCCTCCTATTCCATAATCTCGTAGAACAGACAACTTCCACCTAGGAACCCGGTCATATGCCTTTTCTAGACATACAAAGCATAGATACAATTCCCTGTTCCACTCATAACACTTCTCAATTATTTGCCGTAAGCTAAAGATCTGGTCCTGACAACCTCTAAGAGGCCTAAACCCACACTGATTTTCATCCAATTGGTCCTCAACTAATACTCGCACTTTCCTTTCAACAAAACATGAGAAGATTTTACCCACAACGCTGATTAAAGAGATACCTCTGTAGTTGTTACAATCTTTTCTGTTTCCATGTTTAAAGATTGGTGTGATTACTGCTTTCATCCACTCCCACGCGAATTTTTTTTGCAGTATTCTAGCACTCTGGTAAATTTTTTCACGAGCTTCCATTGTAAATAATATGGCTGGATATGTATCGCAGGCGTCCCGACGGAAAGCAACAGGTTGGTAACAGGGAACGCCCTGTGTGGGCGAAACACTGGCCAGTGATAGTGGCCGGCGGCCGGAGGGCGCAGGTGCCACAGGTGGTCCTGCTAATGGGGCGGCGCTCACCAGCCGTGACCCGGGTGCAGGCGGTAGGTCCGGTCGCTGTGTTCGATTTGCCTCACCTGGCCCGGAAATATTGATCAGCCGGGCCCTGCCCCCGTGGAGAGGAAAGCGCTCTTCCTTCCGTGCAATTTCCTCAGCAGGTGAGAACCAAGCTTTATTCCACATCGATTTCACTGTCCCCACCCAACATTAAATTACAGTGTCAGAGTTCTTCGGTGCGAGAGTTTGTGCTGGGAAGAGCATTCGTGTTCAACTATCTTGTCCTGGGACCTTCGCCAGTTTTGTTGCACAGCATAGCCCACTTATTGTGTTGATAAAAGCTCGTTAACTATCGATTTTCCTACTGTCAGAGGAATGATCCCGTTGTGGGTAGGGGTGGAATTATAATCTACATATCCACTGTACAAGTAACGAACTGTGTCTTCGTCTTTAAAATGGCCATGTGTGCTAACTTTCCGGGAGAGTCTGGGTCTTGTGATGTAGCTATCCATATGGTATATTCTGAAGCCGTAGTTACGCTGGATTGAATGGAAGGGAACGAGAATTCGCGAACTATTCGCCAGAGCTTACAACCATTCGCTTGCACCTGTGAACAAGCGTCTGCACCGGATGGACTGGAAGAGAACACAAGAGAGCGAGCACAGCAATCCTACGAACGCTGCGTTATTGTTTTTGGCGTTACTAATCGTCGTACAGGATACGGCACAATACTGGTTGAAGAAAAATGTGTGACTGAACTTTTAGGAAACATCCCTCACACACAGAGGAATAAAATTTATATAGACATGTGCCTGGAAACGCGTTATTTCCTGGTATTCTCATTTTCTGCTTCTCTCGATAATTACATTATTCGTGGGAAATACAACTGGTTCAAAGCGTACTCAACAAACAAAATGCAAAAAGCTGTGCTGAATAATTAAAACAATGTTGGAAGGAGAAAGAACTTTAATGAGAAAGGAGAAAATATTAAGGCAGTCCCACAAGATTCAAGTTTGGGTCAATTCCTATTCGTTGTACTGAAAAGCTATCTAAACTGCTCACTCACTTGAACAACAAAGATTTTGTGTCAACTTTTGGGCCGGAATTGTTGGCAACTGTTTTTTGGTGCCTCATATTCTTCCACCCAGACTCAAAGGGTGAACGTAATATGCGTTCTTAGAGAATAATCAACCTCTTCTGCTGGAACACGTGTCCTTACGAATGCGACAAAACTATTACCATATGTACGATTGAGTTTCTATTCATTTCAATGTTAATGTTCATAGCCTTCTAAGTAGCAGATTCCGCGACCGATAGGTAAGGGTAGACCAATTTCCTTGTCTCCATTCTCTCCTAATCTAAAACCACTAGATTTTAATTTGTGTGGTATGTGAAGGCGACTACGTACATGACCCGGATTCATGATGTACAAAGTCTTGGTGCCCGTAGAGTGGAAAACTTTGAAACAATACGTAATACTCCAGGGATACATCCATGTATAGGGGATTCAGTGCTCGTGTCCGTGCTAATGGACGACTTTAGAACATTTCACTTAAGGAAGTGTTTCATACTATACCGATCCGTTCTTTTCCTGTGTGTCCCACATGGTTAATTTGTTGAAGAGTTGTATAAACTGACTTCTAACACGAAAATAAAACGTTTTCTTTCCTAAGCCCATGCAAGATATTTTCTTTCTCCGTGTGCGAGGAATGTTTCCTGGAAGCAAGGCTATGACCTTTCCTCACGCTGTGTACAGTTGGAGCCGGGCTGAAAATTTTTTATATTCAGAAAGAACTATTTTGCGTGGCGAGCCAATTGTTTTTCACGAAGTAAGTAAAATATAATGAAGATTTTAGGTCCCTGAATTTATACATAAGCGTTAAGTACGTGGATGTAGTGCATTTAAGACTGGATTGCCGCTCAAACTTTCCTTAGCATTAATCCAAAACTCTGCATATATGCCGCTTGAGACTGATTCGTGGCTTCTCATTAAAACTGAGGCGAAAGTTTAAAAGCAGAGCAGTAATTACGGACGACTAACGTAACCTTTATGGTTATTAACAGCTGCAAACATTTACATTAGTAATGCTTTCGTATTTCAATTGCACCTATATTTTTTATAGTTTGTGGCGTCAGCAACGACGTAAGTGAGGCACTTCAGCGATTTTACTAAAGCAGGCCTAAGGAAGTTGGTGTCAAAATATGATATGAGGAAAGAAAAAAATACTTACACTATTTAATTTGTTAGAGGGCAGGTAGCATGATCCCCGGTAAATGACTTATTTATCAACAGAGATCTCTAGTATCACAGTGAATATTAGACACAATATTAGACACCTACCGTGAACGTAAGCAACGAGTATTGTCAGATCTTCAGTTTTTTAAATTTTAACCAACATAATAGATAAAACACTGACGGAAAAAAGATTGCAACATCCAGAAAGAGATGTGCAACGTAAACGAAGTTTGGTTGGCGTGTTTCTACAGCTCAAGAATGACGTCTGTTCAAATTTCGCGCCAGTCGTGTAAGAGTGGTGATAGTAGTGCCAGAGTGAGGACGCAAGTCAAGTTTGCTTTAACTAGAAGCTGAATGGTCATCAGCCTTAGTTACATGTTATAGTGGAGTTCGGACTAATGAGTTGGTGTTAGTGAAGAACGCCGTCACTGCGACAGAGATGCCACTGAGTCTGAACGAGGTCGTTTAATAGGGCTAAACTGGATGTTCATTCTACGATATTTCAGAAAGACTTGACAGGTATGTAGTCACTGTACGTGACTGCTGGCAGTGGTGGCCAGGTGACGATACGGTGGCAAGACGATCGGGCTCCGGACGGCCACGTTGCGCTACCGAGAGGGAATGCCATCATGCTCGGAGTACGGCTCTAGCGCACCGTACTGCTTGTGCAGCAGAAATTTGAGCAGCAATTGGCATCACGCCGACACAAACTAGTTACTTGAAGGGAAGCTCCGAGCCAGACACCCTGTAGCATGCATTTCATCGATACCAAATCACCGCCATTTGCTACTTCAGTGGTGTCAAGCGAGAGCCCATTGGGGAACACTGTGGAGGTCTGTTGTGTTTTCTGATGGGAGGTGATTCTATTTCGATGCGACTGATGGCCGTGTGTTGGCGAGGAGGAGGCCAGTTGACAGCCTGCAATCAACGTGTTTGCGTGCTAGGTACATTGTACCCATAACTAGAGTTATAGTCTGAGGTGAGATTTCGAATAACAGCAGGATCACTCCCTTGGTCATCCCACACACCCGGACTGCAAGTTTGTATGTCTGTCTGATGATTCGACATGTTGTGCTGCCATTTATTAGCAGCATTTCGGGAGTGACTTCCAATAGGATAGCCGGCCGAAGTGGCCGAGCGGTTCCAGGCGCTATAGTCTGGTACCGAGTGACCGTTGCGGTCGCAGGTTCGACTACTGCCTCGGGCATGGATGTATGTGGTGTCTTTAGGTTAGTTAGGTTTAAGTAGTTCTAAGTTCTAGGGGACTGGTGACCTTAGAAGTTGTCCCACAGTGCTCAGAGCTATTTTTGAACCAATAGGATAACGCTCACCCACATACCGCTGTTTTAACAGAATATGCCATGCAGAATGTCGACATGTTAGTTCGGCTTGCTCGATTACCACATCTGCCTCCAATCGAACACATGGGGCACATTATCGGAGAACAGCTCCAGCGTCATCCATAAACAGTGTTAACCGTTCGTATATTAAGCACAACCAGCACGAAACTCCATCCTACAAACTGACGTCCGGCACCTTTACTACACAATATATGCGCGTCGGCATGCATGCATTAAACATTCTGCCGTTACATAGGTTATTAATATACCAGCATTTCACATTTGCAATGGCTTGTCCTGCATTTACAATAACCTGTTATCTTGCATGGCAGACCATTCGTACCATTGAGGGCCGATGCCGAGAACGTCAAAGGCACACTAGACTGCAACAGCCCAGTAACTCGGCAATCGCTGGGCATTGCCTGTTGGAACTCCACAGCATGGATTATGACCAAAGCAAAGTCCTAACACAGACTTCCAAATACTGGGACCCTGTCGTCAAAGAAGCCATAGAGATCAGAGTAAGGGAGCCAAAACTAAATCGTGACAGCGGTTACAACCTTAGAAAGGCGTGGTAACCCGCGATCACCCGGATTAAGAAGAAAATTGTTATCTCCCAGCGTGTACCGACTTCGGGGGAGGAGGGAAGAATAACGAGAGCGGTGCCGGCAGACCCTCCTGAACGAGAAGACCTAGGACGCGGCGACCAGACGGCGGCAGAACGGACGCTGCACCTGGAACGCGCGGGGGGCGCGGACCGCACCGACACATAGGAAGCGCCTGACGGAGGAGCGGGAGGGGGATTGTCTTATATATATACACATGGCGCTGGCCCACCGCCGGTCAGTACATCAGCGCACCTGATGATGGCAACATGGCGATTGCTGAAATTTTGTGTCCTATGCACGCACAAACCAGGCTGTTCACCTGAGATTTATTTCGTCATAAAATACGGCTGGAGAAATTGAAGAATCACATTACTTAGCAGTTCCGTAATAGTGCTACATTTTCAAGATGTTTTCACCCATTACTTCATCCCCATAGCGCTAAATATCAAAAAGTGCTCAAACACGTGTTTCTTTATTTCTGACAGAAAAAATAAATACCGTTTTTCGTAGGGCTAGCTTCAAAATTGCCTCAGTAGCGACATTTTTCAAAATAAACCCTCTCCCCATATTCCACCACCTTAAAATTGGAATTTCGAAAAATCCGTTCTCTAACGACGCCTACTGTATAAGATCCACATCTTCTCCAAAATTTCAATTTTCTATCCTTAGCAATCTGGGATGGGCGATGATGAGTCAGTCAGTCAGTCACTCTTGACATTGCCTTTAATGGTATATAATCTGTACGGATAGGTTCAGACTTTGCACGAACGTAGGTAAATCGATAAAATTCAAAAGAATCATTTTTATCAAATAATCTTTATTCGTTGTTGAGATTCGATGGTTTAGAGTCGAGCTAAATGAAGTATGTAAAAAAAGTTTCGTTGTTCTCCATTGTTTTTGAACCACGCCACTTCCATATTTCAAACTTTTATTAGTCGGTTCAAAGTTTGCACGAAAGTAGATAAGTGGATGAACTTACCCCGAATTATTTTAATGGTTCAAATGGCTCTGAGCGCCAGGGGACTTAACATCTGAGGTCATCAGTCCCCTAGAACTTAGAACTACTTAAACCTAACTAACCTAAGAACATCACACACATCCATGCCCGAGGCAGGATTCGAACCAGCGACCGTGGCGATCGCGCGGTTCCAGACTGTAGCACCTAGAACCGATCGGCCACTTCAGCCGGATTAAAGTTGGGAACCAGAATGAAAAATCCTCCTATCATATCACAAGAAGGTTAACATGTCCTAGGCAGCGTTAAAGGTATAAAAGCAGGGAACTAGTTTTTCCAACTTACCCGGCAGCTTCAAAGACAATTGAATCAAAATATTTCGACATATTCGTGCTCTTTTACGAGTTAACTGTACTTCCCAGGGACAATGAGATCTCTCAGCTGAGGCCAGCCGTAGTGACCGAGCGGTTATAGGCGCTTCAGTCTGAAACCGCGCGACCGCTACGGTCGCAGGTTCGAATCCTGCCTCAGGCATGAATGTGTGTGATGTCCTTAGGTTAGTTAGGTTTAAGTAGTTCTAAGTTCTAGAGGACTGATGACCTCAGAAGTCCCATAGTGCTCAGAGCCATTTGAACCATCTCCCAGCTGCAAGGTGTTGGCGCACCTGCATGTTGCAGTTTATACGCTACAATCCCTCCTCCTGTGCCCAAAATCCGTAAGATTCGTCAGACGTAGTAAACAACATAGTGTATTATCATGTTGCTGTAGAACATACACGTAATAATAACTAAAAAAGTTTTTCTTGGGGGATAAAATTTCTGGAAGTGATATGTTCCTGGGAATGCTAAAACAACTTCTCCCTCTTTTATCCCCGTAATCATTCTCTGTTATATGTATCGTGAAGAGTGTAAGAACAAATAGAACCAAATTTAAGTGCTTCTAGAAGGATATTTCCCAGTAGGAATTATCCGAGTGGGAGTGCATCTATAATGGGAAGTATCCCAGAATTGGGATGCATACGTCCTAAGCTTTAATGACACGTTATGTCGTATCGCACTACCTGACAAGTACGATGTTTGATGACATGATGGCAAGTGCCTTGTTATATGATATGACAACATGTATCGTGTTACTTTACTTGACACGATGCTTTGTATTACGTGACATGCGTACTAACAATGAAAAACCGCGAAAATGTCATTATGTTTTGAAGCTACCAGATAAGTCGAAAAACCAGTTTGCTTTTCTTACAACCCTAACTCTGCCCAGGACATTTTAGCCTTTTTTTTTTTTTTTACTGCGCCAGGAGTCTTTTCATTCTGGTCATTTGCTGTTCCAAGACTGTCCTACACAGCCCAGGAGTTTGCGTTCATTGGACTATTATTTTTGAGTGACGCGATGTTTAAACGTGCTAATATGTTTAACACACCGCTGCCTCCATTCTAGGAACCGGGGTGATGGATAACTTTGTGTATTTTATTGTGACTCGTAACGGAAATTTTTCTACATCCTATAAAGATTAACTATTTTAAACAGCAGCAAAAAATAGAGCATTGCGCGCGCGCGCGTGTGTGTGTGTGTGTGTGTGTGTGTGTGTGTGTGTGTGTGTGTGTGTGTGTGTGTGTGTGGCCGCGCTTATGAGGGGTAATCATAAAGCTATGATACGTATGTGGAATCCTGGTACACACTGAAATAGCCGCGCCACAGTACCATACCGTTGCACGCCGTCAGTACTGCACTCGTATGTTAAGGACTCCTCCAATGAAAGCACATAATATCCAATATTTGTATACTGATTCAAACTGCCGGATGATTAATTATACGAGTTTTATTGGCAAACATCTTTCAATGTGCTAAAGAAACAGCGTACTCTGTGTCCCACCTACTGTTGCTACCTGAAGAATGCAACTGGCTAGGGATACACCTATGTCAGGGGCTGATAATGGGCAGGAATGCATAGTCCATACAACTAAATAAACATCGCCTTCAACACAAAGTTGGATTTTTTAATAACTGGGCCTATCACGGGAGTGGAATGACTGGCCGAACAGAGATTGAACACCATTCACGACCCAAACAAATTTTTAATACGCTTTATTACAATACGCACGTTCCTTGACAATGTGAAATTACAAGTGCAAATGAGTAACGTCAGCTGAAAATGAAGAGAATAAGTTTAGGCTCCGACACCTCAGGGTGATCGCTTCGCTTCACAGGTTAGGCTGGTCAAGCAATGCAGGCAACATCTCACTCTAAAGTATACATATTAAACGCCCTTAAAATACATACAGTAACAATGGATCAAACTGACATGCTACACGCCGTAATTCATCTACATCTATATGTATACTCCATATACCACACGTAAGTGCCTGGCACAGGGTTCATCGAAACACCTAGACAATAACGGACTATTATTCCAATCTCTAACAGAGCGCGGGATTCTTTACAAGAATCTATTTCCTGTAAAAAGAAATTCGCCATTCAGTGCTATCAACCACAAAGAATTTTAATAACGCGAACAAGATACACACCGTAAATC
Organism: Schistocerca gregaria; assembly: GCF_023897955.1. NCBI lineage: Eukaryota > Metazoa > Arthropoda > Insecta > Orthoptera > Acrididae > Schistocerca > Schistocerca gregaria. Next base: position 2,360,324 of record NW_026061757.1, on the reverse strand, counting down.
AATTATCAACAAGTTCAGAAGCCAAAATGGATGCGCACAAAAACAGATGTCCAAAATTTGGCGGACGCACATGCACTCAATAACTGGAACCCTCACTTCAAATCACTTAAAGAGTTTGACAGGCAGTTTAAAAACATACTTGAAATTGATTTAACACGCGAACAGTTTTAATAACTACAGATGCGCTTACACTGGAAACAGAGGGCACAGCCTAAATTAGCCTAAGATTCTAGAGCAATAAGTAAATAACCAACGAATGAGTGTCCAAGCAACCAATAGAGTAAATACCTTGATTCAAATTTAGATCAAGTTATTTAACAAATGGACTAAATCTAAACACGGCTCTCACGCACACCCGCCTGATCATATTAACAACACTTGACCTCTACAGTACCCCCAGTTACTGTGCCAAGTAAGGATGATAGCTCCCGTCAACACACGCAGAAAGGGCGCGGAATTTATTCACCTAGTCACCCTGATTAAAATGGTTCAAATGGCTCTGAGCACTATGGGACTTAACATCTATGGTCATCAGTCCCCTAGAACTTAGAACTACTTAAACCTAACTAACCTAAGGACAGCACACAACACCCAGTCATCACGAGGCAGATAAAATCCCTGACCCCGTCGGGAATCGAACCCTGGAATCCGGGCGTGGGAAGCGAGAACGCTACCGCACGGCCACGGGCTGCAGACACACCCTGATTAGACAGTCTCTTAATGAACCACACAATTTAAAGGCGAACTGTTAAAAAAGAAAGAAGAAAAAATAAAGCAACAATGACGGAATCCAGAAATACACTCCTGGAAATTGAAAAAAGAACAAATTGACACCGGTGTGTCAGACCCGCCATACTTGCTCCGGACACGGCGAGAGGGCTGTACAAGCAATGATCACACGCACGACACAGCGGACACACCAGGAACCGCGGTGTTGGCCGTCGAATGGCGCTAGCTTCGCAGCATTTGTGCACCGCCGCCGTCAGTGTCAGCCAGTTTGCCGTGGCATACGGAGCTCCATCGCAGTCTTTAATACTGGTAGCATGCCGCGACAGCGTGGGCGTGAACCGTATGTGCAATTGACGGACTTTGAGCGAGGGCGTATAGTGGGCATGCGGGAGGCCGGGTGGACGTACCGCCGAATTGCTCAACACGTGCGGCGTGACGTCTCCACAGTACATCGATGTTGTCGCCAGTGGTCGGCGGAAGGTGCACGTGCCCGTCGACCTGGGACCGGACCGCAGCGACGCACAGATGCACGCTAAGACCGTAGGATCCTACGCAGTGCCGTAGGGGACCGCACCACCACTTCCCAGCAAATTAGGGACACTGTTGCTCCTGGGGTATCGGCGAGGACCATTCGCAACCGTCTCCATGAAGCTGGGCTACGGTCCCGCACACCGTTAGGCCGTCTTCCGTTCACGCCCCAACATCGTGCAGCCCGCCTCCAGTGGTGTCGCGACAGGCGTGAATGGAGGGACGAATGGAGACGTGTCGTCTTCAGCGATGAGAGTCGCTTCTGCCTTGGTGCCAATGATGGTCGTATGCGTGTTTGGCGCCGTGCAGGTGAGCGCCACAATCAGGACTGCATACGACCGAGGCACACAGGGCCAACACCCGGCATCATGGTGTGGGGAGCGATCTCCTACACTGGCCGTACACCTCTGGTGATCGTCGAGGGGACACTGAATAGTACACGGTACATCCAAACCGTCATCGAACCCATCGTTCTACCATTCCTAGACCGGCAAGGGAACTTGCTGTTCCAACAGGACAATGCACGTCCGCATGTATCCCGTGCCATCCAACGTGCTCTAGAATGTGTAAGTCAACTACCCTGGCCAGCAAGATCTCCGGATCTGTCCCCCATTGAGCATGTTTGGGACCGGATGAAGCGTCGTCTCACGCGGTCTGCACGTCCAGTACGAACGCTGGTCCAACTGAGGCGCCCGGTGGAAATTGCATGGCAAGCCGTTCCACAGGACTACATCCAGCATCTCTACGATCGTCTCCATGGGAGAATAGTACCCTGCATTGCTGCGAAAGGTGGATATACACTGTACTAGTGCCGACATTGTGCATGCTCTGTTGCCTGTGTCTATGTGCCTGTGGTTCTGTCAGTGTGATCATGTGATGTATTTGACCCCAGGAATGTGTCAATAAAGTTTCCCCTTCCTGGGACAATGAATTCACGGTGTTCTTATTTCAATTTCCAGGAGTGTACATTCCTAGGGAATCTGATCTGCGCTTCATATACATCTAACAATTTAAAACCTACTTGTCCCGTCCCGGAAAACCAAACTTATACCATCGAGTAACAGGAGGATCCTTATACACTGAACCATCGGTTAAAGCCACTGAAAGAACTGGTCACCCAGCGAACTTTCTTGCCCCAAGACCACAGCGTGCGACAAAACGAGGTTAATCGCAGGGAAAGCTGCAAAATGTGTTCAGCTCTTATAAGTATCCGACAAGCTGCTAGAGAACGCAAGTGCTCATCGGTATGAGGGCCGCTTTCCCCCAGTGGTATTAAATGAAATGATCGTATGGTACTGACGGCCGGGAGTCCCTACATGTGGATGCAAGTCTTTTCAGTGGACGCAACACTGGATGACTTGCGTGTCGATGACGGGGCCAACACAACATCCAGTTCCCGGCGGAGAAAATCTCCAACAAGTCCGACAATCCAACACAGGCTTGCAGGATGGCAGTCAGACGTAAGAAACAGTCATCTAAGGGTCGGACGTCCCCAGTAGCATTAGGGTGAGAAACGCTTTCAATTCTGAAAGGTCCATTAGAAATAAATTTAAATGTAGGTATTTCACTATCTATCTCACTGGATTTCTCGTGAGTTTCCAAGAGAACAAGGCCCCAAAATTAAATTTTGCTGACTTTACTCTCTGATCGTGTGTTTTAATTCATGCCTCAGCACGTTTTATTATTTTCTTGTAGTGGTGGAACATTAATCAAATATTCTGTATAGTTTTTTGGTAATTTCAATTGGAGTGAACCCTGTACTCTCATGTGAAGTGGAGTTCATGATTACTTCAATCTCATACTTGCCCCGCGCCCTATATTTGCCATGGCAGTGTGTCCTAAAATACCTACCCAGTTTACGCATGTAGCTTTCAGGTTTACTTTGAGTATGCTATGGCGGTATATCAATAACTTCTACACCTTTTTCTTTCATTCCTTCATTCCATACCTTAGATATAATTTGTGTTCCATTGTCAGATGATGTCCCTTTCGGTTTCCCGATTTGCTCAAATTAACCAAACAATTTATTGAATACTTCACAAATTTGGAAAGCGTATCTAACTGCACCAAAATATAAGCAAGATTTCCGGTAATCTTTGAAGACCCATACAAACCTGTTGCCTAAATTTCTAGGTTGTCTTTAGGTTGTATGCTTTGCATTGGACCATGGTTAGTCACGTTTGACACATTTACCTCCTGACATTTATCACAAGTTCATAATCTCTCGGTCACTTTTCATGTCATATTAATAAACGTTACTGACTCTGCTATATAATTTTCACACTTCTTTGGTCCGCAATGACCATATGCCAAATGAAAATAGTCAATCACTTCGAGTACGTAGATAGATGGCCAACACACTCGCCAGTTTTCCTTACTTTCATCTTTACGCAAATACAACACACCATCATACACCTTCTAAAATTTCCTCAACTTTTCTCCTTCTTCGTTTCTAGCATCGAATTTAGTTTTCACTAACTTTAAGCACTCGTCTTCCGATTGACATCGGACAACATATGTTCTGACATATATCTTCCACCTTCCCTTTCCCTTTAACGTTTTTGAAATACGTTACTTTGAACGTCTTTTGTGTACATCTCTAACAGTTGTCTCCACCTCTTACATAACAAATTTCGTTGTCAAGCATCTGTATGTATATCGGACACCTCGTCGGTCTGTCATGCAGTAGGCCACTATTCTGCAACAATGTTTAGGCCTTCTGATCTGTATGCTCTATCACCTTGCGTCCCCATAAAAAAACCTTTAAATCTTTTAAACCTCCAAACAATAGACACGCCTCTTTTTCTGATGCAGTATATTATATTCATATCTCGTCAAAGTTCTACTTGCGAACGATATGGAACGACATTATTTACTTCCTCCTACCTCTGTTTCCAGAAAAATATTAACTGCAGTGCCATAATCGGATGCATCTGTTCCAATATGTAAGGGTAATGATAAATCAGGATGGTGACTTCTGAAAATTTCCCGGCGTATTTCTTCTTCTAATAATTTCCGGGTATGCAGCCGGATCCCGTCGGTATTTTGCCACGATATTTCGGCCCAGAGACGTCCGGCCATCAGCAGGTGAGTACACAACTATTGAAGAGCTCAGGTGCAGTAGCGGTATTTATGCCGAATTTCGCGCATGCGAAATGTACTGGCATTCTAAAGCGCATGCGTCAGTTGTTGACATGCGCGGCATAGCCGAGTTGTACGTGTTGCCCACGGTAGTGAAAATAAAAGATCATCTAGTCATTGAGTATCGAATGACGCTGTCGATTCCGCTGTGATTGTATAATTTTAATAACAGGATTCCAGTTTTTATCCGGCTGAAAGCCGTTGTCACGATTTATAAGATTATCGGCAAGACGTATTTCCACTGATTCCTTGATTACGGAATCCCAAAATCCGGAAACAGGAGCTAAAATTTGGGACATTCAATGGAATACAGTGGAACAAAAATTTTTGCGAATCTTTCGTTATTAATATAGTCGTTACAATATGACCCAAGAATTGTAATTCCTCTTTTTACAAAATCACATTTCTTGATTTTTAACGTAATTCAATCTCGTCTGAATGCATGAAAAGTTTCTTTCAGCAACTCACAGTGCTCTTCCCATGATGATGTCGCTACCAATAAGTCATCAACATAAATTATTATTCTAGTCACTTACTCTTTTCCTAACACTCCATCCAATGCTCGGATAGACAAGGATACAGATGTGTTTAGTCCAAAGGGAAAGATTTTATATTGATATCACTTTCTGGCAAAAAGAAATGCTGTCAGTTTCCTTGATTTTGGTTCTAACGGAATTTGCCAATACCCAGCCGCCAAATCAAGACTTGTCATGTATTTCACACCATAAAGTTTCTGATGCTTATCTTCCAAACGTTCAGGCCCATCAGTCTCATGCTTCACTGTCTTACTTAAATCGTGCGCGCCTGTGACAATTCTCACTCTCCTATCTTCCTTACTGACCAGAACAAGTGGATTATTGTACTAACCCCTAGATCTTTCAATTATTCCCTGTTCTTTCATACGATTTATTTCTCTCTGTACTGTTTCCTTCCTAGCTAACGGGATTTGATACATTGGTCAGAAAATGCTTCATGTTATATAGTTTCAATTTCATATTCAAAGTCACGTACAAAACCAGGTTTCTCTGACAACACTTCCATATTTATGGCGAAAACATTGTACAATTCCCTTTCCTGTTTTACTGATATTCTCAAAATCTATTCTACTATGGCTTTCATTTCGTCATCAGATTTGTAAAATTTATTCAAGTTTCTAACATGATAACGCCCAGCACCGTCACCCAGACCTGTACACATTGGTAACTTAAGTATTCGTAAATTAACTTAAATCCTTTCACCAATTTCTACTACTTCATCAAAATACACATTTATCTTCTCGTCTCCCACTGAACAAGTCATTTCCTTCCGATCACAGTTAATAGGTACTTTACACTTAGTCATCCAATCCATAACTGCAATTATTTCAGTACTTAGCTTAGGAATCATTATGAAGTAGTGTTCAAACAACACATTTTAAATAACCATTTGTAACAACACCTGAGATTTTATTGGTTTACTACAACTATCAGTAGCACCTAGTATCTTCACGCCCTCAACTGGCATCTCGACTATTTCACGTTTATTCCTAATATGCTCATAAAATGAGTGGGAACACACACTAACCTGACTACCACTATCGATTAATATGAGATTCCACACCATGTATATTTATCGATATCATTATCTGTTCACATCGGCTCGACTCATGACCTCTGTCTTCCCTAACAAGTCCTGTTCCACTTCCAAATCAATCCATCATTTTATCCGGTGATATCTTCTGCCACCTACTACGACCAACATATTTTATTCCCGCAGTTTCTGTTGCATCGTCATGTTGGCTTACTTCATCTGAACACAATACTTCTGTCGTAACTTGGTACAGACTGGAATTTTTCGATTTGGTCACTAATCTCACCCAGTTATCAGAACAAACATACTCTTGCCCCATAATACAGTTTGCGACTGCCTTTTTTAATCCGCTGTCTTCGTCGAGTTCGGGAATGGCATCAACAAACACATTATTATTACACACCTGACGTGCCCCACGCCTTTTGTCATATTCACATGTCTCATCAACGTTATCTACTTTACGTAACACATCTTTCAAATTACTTGCCCCTTTCGTCTCACAAACAAAATGCTCATCTTAATTACACATCAATGCTTTCCGTAAAATATACCCTACATTCTTTGTTCCAATCCTCCAAACTATCGCACATATTACTTAATTGCGTCAGACATTCCTTATCCTCAATTATTTCAACTTCATTTAACCGAGACAATTTGCTTATTCGCTATCGAAATATAAGCTAAACTCGGCGCAACGGTACTGTTGCACTCGCATGAGTAGCTAGCCCCTACAACATTTGTTGGTTGGTTGGTTGGTTGATTGGGGTTGAAGGGACCAAACAGCAAGGTCATCAGTCCCTTGTTACAAAGACGGTCAGTTCCGACAGAGGGACAGCTCAGAAGAGTCAAAAACGATAAAGGTAAAAAGTAAAAGGCTAAAAAAAAAGTGCAGTTGTGTCGTCAATGATAAAAACACAAGGAGGGAAGTCAGTAAATGGGCAAACTCAAGAGAGGAAATATCCCACCTGTGAAGCAGTACAAGCAAGACCACATGCTATTTAAAAGCGTTCAACCGCCAGAGTGTAAAAGGGCGGATTGTAAAAGGGATTAAACAAACCTAAAAGGCGATAAAAACAGTAAAAGGGAAAAAAGATAGAACATGGCCAGGGAGGGGAGTCAGGAATCTCCAAGCACAGCCTACAGTGGGAGACATCCCAACCCTCACCGCCCTGCCCCTACTCCAGAGGGAGATGAAAATCCTTAAAACTGAGAATAAAAACCACTTTCACGGAGGAAACTGAGAACCAGTTCAACCATCCGGGAATCGTCTGCTAATATTAAGGGTAAAGTGCAGGGAAGTCTGTACTTAGTACGCAGAGCTAAAAGAAGGGGGCATTCCACCAAAATGTGGGCCACTGACTGGAAAGCTCCACAACCACAAAGTGGGGGTGGCTCACCACGCAAAAGAAAACCATGGGTCAGCCTGGTATGGCCGATGCGAAGACGACAGAGGGTGGTTGAGTCCTTTCGCGAGAGGCGTAAGGAAGAACGCCATGGGACAGGTGTCACCTTAATCGCACGAAGTTTATTAGACAAGGAGGTAGCCTCCCAGGATGTGGCCCATGATTGCGCAAAGTGGGATTTGAGATGAAGCCGTAAATCCGCCACAGGAGGGGTGACAGGGAATGGGGGGTAAGTGACTGCTCCCCCAGCCAAACGATCAGCAAGCTCATTTCCTTGGATCCCCACATGGCCAGGGACCCAAAGGAAGCTAACAGAGCAAGCAGCATGGTGGAGATCAGCGAGATGGTCATGGATGGAGGAGACCAAGGGATGACGGGAGAAACACTGGTCAAGTGCCTGAAGGCCACTCATTGAGTCTGTACATAACAAAACGCGATTGAGCTTGGACTGTTTAATAAAGGCCAGGGCCCGGGAGACCGCCATCAATTCCGCAGTGAACACCCCACATGCATTTGGCAGGAGATGATTTTCCATGCCTACAGAGGAGGTGAAGGCATAGCCCACATGATCAGCAGATTTAGAGCCATCAGTGTAAAACACAACAGCATCCCGAAACTCAGATAAAATGCGGCGGAAAAAACAACGGAACACCATCGGGGGAACGGAATCTTTCGGACCTCGGCAGAGATCCATCCGAACTCGGGGCCGAGGAACTAACCAAGGAGGTGTGTTGGGGAGGGAACGTGAGATACAGGAAAAGGAAGGAAGCTGAAAATCACGGCGAAGAGACGCTAGGCGGAGCCCAACCGGTAAACCCGCCCGAGGGCGGGAGTCAGGTGGGCGACTTCCTTGGGCAGGGAACAGGATAGAATAGGAAGGATGAGTGGGAGAGGAACGGACAGCGATTGCATACGAAACCAGAAGCTGGGAGCGCCGAACGGAAAGGGGGGGGGATCCCAGCCTCAACCAGGAGACTATCTACAGGGCTAGTCGGGAAGGCACCGATGGCCAAACGGATACCACGATGGTGGACCGGATCCAAGAGGTGCAATGTAGAAGGGGCAGCTGAACCGTAAACTTGACAACCATAGTCCAAGCGAGACAACACTAAGGCCCGATAAAGGTGGAGGAGAGTGGAACGGTCAGCACCCCAAGAGGTGTGGGCAAGGAAGCGAAGGACATTTAGTTTACGGAAACATCCTATCTTCAGGCGTCTGATATGAGGCAGCCAAGTGAGCTTGTTGTCGAAAAGAAGGCCAAGGAAACGAAACTGTGGGACCACAGGTAATCGTTGTGCATTGAGATAGAGCTCTGGATCGGGGTGGACTGTCACACGGCGACAAAAGTGGACCACTCGCGATTTTAAAGGAGAAAACTGAAATCCGTGTGAGATGGTCCATGCAGAGGCACGCCGTATAGCACCCTGGAGCTGACGCTCTGCAGCGGCCATCGAAGAGGAACTAACCCAAATGCAGAAATCATCCACATACAGAGCAGGAGTGACCAAAGGACCGACGGAGGCCACAAGTCCATCTATAGCAATGAGGAACAGAAGTACACTCAATACGGAACCCTGAGGGATGCCATTCTCCTGGGTTCGCGGAGAACTTAAAACTGTACCAACCCTAACCCGAAACGAACGATGAAACAAGAACTGGCGTATAAAAATCGGGAGTGGGCCCCGAAGACCCCACTCATGAAGTGTAAGTAAGATATGATGGCGCCAAGCCGTATCATAGGCCTTGCGAATGTCGAAAAATACAGCAACCAAATGGCGGCGCTGGGAAAAGGCCTGCCGAACTGCGGATTCCAAGCGAAGTAAATGATCGATCGGAGACCGTCCCTCTCGGAAGCCACACTGGTAAGGGGACAACAGACGCCGAGATTCGAGGACCCAAGTGAGCCGACGGGCTACCATCCGTTCAAGTAACTTACAAACAACGTTCGTCAGACTAATTGGCCGATAGCTGTCGACGAACAGGGGGTTCTTACCGGGCTTAATGACGGGAACCACGATGCTATCCCTCCATTGAGAAGGGAAGTCACCCTGGAGCCAAATACGGTTTAATACCCGGAGAAGATGTCGCTGTTGTGGAGCACTGAGATGTTGAAGCAGTTGGTTATGAATGGAGTCTGGGCCAGGGGCCGTATCATGAGAAGAGGAGAGTGCGGAAAGAAGTTCCCATTCAGTAAAAGCGTCGTTGTATGATTCTGACTGGCTGGGGGTAAAACATAAGGCGGAAGCTTCGGCCCGCTGTTTCTGGGGAAGGAAAGCAGCCGGAGAGGAGGCTGATGCCGACGCTGTTGCAAAATGGGTCGCAAGGTGTTCCGCGAGAATCAACGGGTCCGTGCAAAGGCCATCCGGGAGGTGAAGACCCGGGAGGGTAGACTGCCGATGGCAACCTTGGAGAGAGCGAAGTGTAGCCCATACCCGCGACAGAGGGACAGCAGAACCGAGGGAAGAAACAAAGCGTTCCCAACACATCCGTTTGCTCCGTTTGATTAAGTAACGGGCCCTTGCGCGAAGGCGTTTAAAGGTAATAAGATTGGCAACGGATGGATGCCTCTTAAGGTGTTGCAAAGCTCGACGGCGATCACGGATGGCAACGGCAATGTCGGAACTCCACCAAGGGACCTGCCGGCGGCGAAATGGTCCAGATGAGCGCGGGATAGCAAGGCTAGCAGCGTGAACAATCGCGTCAGACATGTCACGTATGACATCATCAATACCATCCGACAATGAGGGAGAAAAAACGACCTGTGCAGTATACAGAGGCCAATTGGCACGTTGGAAGGACCAACGAGGTGATCTGTCCATGGGGGAGCGGGAAGGGAGCGAGAGAATCAACGGGAAGTGGTCACTATCGCAAAGGTCGTCGTGCGGTGACCATTTTAGGGAAGGGAGGAGGGAGGGAGAAGAGAGAGAAAGATCAATGGCAGAAAAGCTACCATGACCGGCACTGAAATGGGTTGGGGAGCCATCGTTAAGAAGGCACAAGTCGTGGTCGGTAATAAACTGGTCAATGAGATGACCCCGACTAGATGGAAATGCACTGCCCCACAAGGGATGATGTGCATTAAAATCGCCAAGTATAAGGAAGGGAGGAGGAAGTTGCTGAAGGAGGGCACTTAAGGAGGCAGGTGTAGGAGTTCTGTCAGGAGGGAGATACAGATTGCAAATTGTGACTCCAGAGTCCAGGTGGATCCTAACAGCAACTGCTTCCAATGTAGTTTGGAGAGGAATCCACGTGCTGGCAATGTCCGTTCGGACCAACGTGCAAACTCCACCAGACGCCCGTAGGGGGCCGACCCGATTTCGACAGAAAGCACGGAAGCCACAGAGGGTTGGTGAGTGACCACCAGTAAAATGAGTTTCTTGTAGAACCACACAAGCCGCAGAGTAAAACGAAAGAAGGGATTTCAACTCCGGTAGGTGACGGTAATAGCCATTACAGTTCCATTGGATAGCCAAAGAACGATGAGTCAATTGGGGGGTGAACAGGCTAATGTCAGTCATGCCGGTGGGTCACCACCCGTCACCGACAAGGAGGGGGCGACATCCATGAATAACAGGTCAGAGTTAGGTTGTGAAGATGGGGACGAGACCTCTGGCGATACCAGAGACTCCTTGTCCCGGGACTTGTGCTTCTTCTTTCTTTCTGTTTGGGATCGTGGAGGGCTGTGCAACAAAATGGAGCCAGCCACAGCAAGATCGGGAACAGAAAGAGAGCGGGCGATCTGAGGGCCCGCAGACCGTGGTTCTCGTGGTGGCCGCGTGGCAGCAGACCTTTGGCCTGGAAGGTGCCGGGAAGGGGGATCCGCGAGGGGCGCCCATGACCGGCAGACGCCGAAGAAGCAGGACACTTCTCCAGCCGGGGAGAGGAAGCGGTGCCCGGGGGGGATGGTGTGGGAACCGCAGGGGGAGGGTGGAGGAAAGGGGTTTGGGACTGGGGTAAGGAATGAGGAGGAGGGGGTGAAGATACTGCTGAAGCATAACTAGTTGTCAGGGTCACTGGATGAAGGCGTGTATACTTTTTACGGGCCTCGGTATAGGTGAGACGATCAAGAGTCTTATACTCCTGTATCTTTTTCTCTTTCTGATACACTGGGCAATCCAGTGACCGTGAAGAATGATTTCCACGACAATTTACGCACACAGGAGGGGGAACACAGGAATTCCCTCATGGAACGGATGTCCACAGTCACCACAGAGGGGGGCCTGCGAACAGCGCGAAGACATGTGGCCAAAACGCAAACACTTGAAACATCGCATAGGTGGTGGGATGTATGGCTTCACGTCACACCGATAGACCATAATCTTGACCTTCTCAGGGAGGGTGTCCCCTTCAAAGGCCAAGATAAAGGCACCACTGTCAACGCGGTTGTCCTTCGGACCCCTCTGAACCCGCCGAACAAAGTGAACCCCCCGCCGGATTAGATTGTCCCGAAGTTCCTCATCAGATTGAAGGAGGAGGTCTCTATGGAAAATTACACCTTGCACCATGTTCAAGGACTGGTGTGGGGTAATTGACACAGGAATCGTACCAAGATGGGTACAGGCACGGAGAGCTGCAGACTGGGTAGCTGAAGCGGTTTTAATCAACAGCGACCCAGACCGCATCTTGCTGATAGAATCCACCTCGCCAAACTTGTCTTCGATGTGTTCAACAAAAAACATAGGTTTCGTATGAGTAAAAGTATCCCCATCAGTTCTGGCGCAAACCAGATAGCGAGGGAAAGGTTTCGCCCCCAGCCGACGAGCCTGGCCCTCCTCCCAGGGGGTAGCCACGGAAGGGAAGGCGGAAGGGGCAGAGGAAGCAGCACGTGAAGAATCTTTTCCAGTCAAAGAGACGGCCGGAGAACGGCCAGAGTTGTGGACTCTTATGCGTTTCATGAGCATAGTGTCCGCCCTGATACCACCCACTCCGATCAGGGGCTCTCCTCATGGGCGCCACCCAGCCACAGCAAGGGCCGTCTGGCACGGCGGCCATTGCTGGGAGTTCCGATGCTTCAGGACGACAAGCAACCACTCCTAGGCTTACATGAGGAGGTCACAGCTCAGGTATCAGACGTGTGATCCCTGTGTTTTCAGGGGGCTCAACCAAAAGGGTACATAGCGACCCCACCACACGGGCTGGCTACCGTGCTGGCTATGGACCCTAGCGTCAAACAACGACGTAAAGGAAACGATGGAATCAATGATGATGGCACACGCCGGAGACACTAGGTAAGGTGCTCTTCCCCAAATGGCTCACACTACGGAAGAAAATTTAGTGATGGAGGTCAAACCCCAGAGGGGACCAGAGAATACCAAAAGGATGAAGGAATTACAGAACAAGGCCGAATTGCAAGGTCAACAGAACCAGGAGAATAGCAGGGCCAACATAAGGAAGGACACCATAAGTAGGGACACCAAGAGAGGGAGAGGAGAGGTCGGAGGGAAGGATGAAGGACAGGAAAGGAGGGGAAGGGAAAGGAAATGCAGCCCGGAAAAAGAAGGAAGGCTGCAATAGCTCGGAGCCCCGTGCTCGCCACGCACGTACTCACGAAAGGACCGCGAGCCCCCTGGGGGGTACAACATTTGTGATTTCGCTTGCTAATACATCTGATTTGACCAGTATACAAAAGTAATATAAACGTAACAGTGATGAAAACGAAACAGACGACGGAACAGGGTAATAATTTGCAGGTATTTAGTACGAATGCTTTAATGCAAATGATTCAAAAAATGAGTGAGCAAATACGCAGTGAGATTAGCTCTGTGAAAAGCGAAATCACAAATTCGGTGAACAGTGGGATTAGCTGTGTGAAAACCGAAATTAGAAATTCCGTAAGCAGTGAGATTAGCTCTGTAAAAGCGAAATTATGAATTCAGTAAATAGCGAGATTAGCTTCGTAGCGAAGACCGTAAGTAGTGAGATAAGTTCTGTAAAAGAGGAACTAACTGCGGTGAGTGGCGAAATAGAAATTTCAAACAAAACTTTGCGAAAAGAAATAAATGACTTAGATACTAAATTTAGTAATGACAGCAAAGATATGATAAAACTTTTTTGTGGACGAAATGAAAAAATGAAAACTAACATGCAACAAAGACTGTGCGATTTGGTAGAAGAAAAATGCGGACATATCGAAAATCAACTGAAACATGATATTTGTATGAGAATGGACGAGATCAATGAAAATGTCAACAAAAAGGTAAATAGCGACATAGCAACAGTGCGTTCTGACGTTCCTGCAACGTTCTTCAGTCTCGCTGTTTCCATTGCACACTTCACGTTGTTTAATATCGTGTTGCTTCCCTTTGGTTCTTGTTGCGGCAGCAATACTGCCTCTGAAGCCAGCGGGGCCTCACAAAGCGATCCGCAGCCATAGGACCCGCTACTGTTGTGGACCCCGGTTTTCTACTCTATCATTGCCATGGTGGTAACAGTTACAATCTTCCCTACCACTGCCAAAACCTCTTCTGGCGCGTCTTCCTCTATCTGCGTGTGCCGATCTCACATTGTAATCACTATTTAAGTTTCCGTTTTGACTTTGATTTTGATTATTTTGACCTCGTCGATCGTAATAGTTACTAATTCCGTTCTGATTATAGGTGCTGGAGATTTTCGTCGTCACCGTATAACACATCTAGATCAACTACCTTTTTCAAAAACGCTGTTTTGCTACAGTCACCAATTACGCAGCCGCGGACACTATGTGGCAATTTGCCGCGCAGTATGCCCAACATTCTCTTTTCGGTTGTGTCCTTTTACATGCTCGATCTTTTTACACATATCCTCGCAATAACTTTTCATAAGTGAATCTCTGCTGGCCTGGTACGAAGGTGCATACGTAAATTCCTTAATTACTTCCTCCTGTTTACTGGTTGACCGGTACTCGTCTTGAAATCGTTTTAAGAATTCAAGCATTTCGCAACCGCCCAGGGCGCGAACTGCCGAACTATCTGCGCCACCATTCAGTCGGGTCCTTGCAATCCTGAATTGAATTTCCTCTGGCAATTCTTTCGAAATTAACTACTTACATTTTTCCATGAACACGAAAGGATTACTACCACCTTTCCGATAAAATTTATGAATCTCACTGCTTATTTGGCTCTGACATGTCTGACCTACAACGTACGTGGCGATTAGATTTCTTGCGTTCTCCAGATTTGGAATACTCCAGTTTATCTCACACACACCTTTGTCTTATTTGAGAAAATATATCTTTAACATCTGTTTCCAATGACTTAACTTTGACCTTAACTCTTACAATTTGGCCTTTCAATGAGTCCATCGAATTTTTAAAGTTAGAAAGAACTGTTGCTATGTCGCGATTTACTTTTTTGTTGACATTTTCATTGATCGTTCTCACACCGATATCGTGTTTCAGTTGATTTTCGGTATGTCCGCATTTTTTATCTACTAAGTCGCCCAATTGTTGTTGCATGTTTTTCTTTTTCATTTCGTCCACAAAAATGTTTTATCATATCTCTCCTGTCTTTACTAAATACAGCATCTAAATCATTTATTTATTTTCGCAAGGTTTTGTTTGAAATTTCTATTTCACCTCTCACATCAGTTATTTCCTCTTTTACAGAACTTAACTCACTACTTACGGGTTCGCCACGGAGCTAATTTCGCTACTTACTGAATTCATAATTTCGCTTTTACAGAGTTAATCTCACTACTTACGGACTTTTTGATTCTGCTTATCACACAGCTAATCCCACTGATCACGGGATTTGTCATTTCACTTTTCACAAAGCCAGTCTCACTGCTTATTTGCTGACTCATTTTTTGAATCATTTGCATTAAAGTATTCGTACTAAATACCGGCAAATTACTACCCTGTTCCATTGTCTGTTTCGTATGCATCACTGTTACGTTTATATCACCTTTACACCCCGTCTTATTCATTTTCAAATTATCATTACTGTCATCAAATATACCTTGTTTCAACTTCGTATTATTTACACATTCCGTTCCCCAGTATCATTTAGTTTGTCGCCAATATCTGAAACATTGTCGAACATATTTACGCTCGTATCATTACGTTGTAACACCAATGCCGCTTGACTTCTTGCAGCTGAAATTTTCTCACCATTACTCATTGGCAATAACACTGCTATTTTTGCAGGACTCGGGACAGTCTTAATTTTAATACACTGTCCTACCATCGAGAGCCACGTGTAATTCTCCTACCGCTCCGACTTATTAGGCTTTTCTATATATACATTGAAAGCTTCTATAAGGAGGCTGATTTGTCTGAAGTGATAGAAGAAGAAACAGGAGCCGATTTAAAAGAGATAGGGGAACCAGTATTAGAATCTGAATTTAAAAGAGCTTTGGAAGACTTAAGATCAAATCAGGCAGAACGGATAGATAACAATCTATCTGAATTTCTAAAATCATTGGGGGAAGTGGCTATTCACTTTGGTGTGTAGAATGCATAAGTCTGGCGACATACCATCTGACATTCGGAAAAGCATCATCGACAATTCCGAAGACTGCAAGAGCCGACATCTGCGAGAATTATCGCATAATAAGCTTAACAGTTCATTCATCCAAGTTACTTACAAGAATAATATAAAGAAGAATAGGAAAGAAAATTGAGGATGCGCTAGATGACGATCAGTTTGGCTTTAGGAAAGGTAAAGGCACGGGAGAGGCAATTGTGACATTGCGGTTAATAATGGAAGCAAGGCTAAAGAAAAATCAAGACATGTTCATAGGATCTGTCGACCTGGAAAAAGCGTTCGACAATGTAAAATGTATAAGATGCTCGAAATTTTGAAAAAAGTAGGAGTAAGGTACAGGGAGAGAAGAGTCATATACAATATGTACAAAAGCCAAGAGGGAATAATAAGAGCGGACGACCAAGAACAAAGTGCCCTATTAAAAAGGGTGTAAGACAAGGATTTAGCCTTTCGCCACTACTGTTCAATCTGTACAATGATGGAAATGAAAGGAAAGGTTCAGGAGTAGGATTAAAATTCAAGGTGAAAGGATATCAGTGATACGATTCCCTTACAACTCTGCTGTCCTGAGTGAAAGTCAAGAAGAATTACATGATGTGCTGAATGGAATGAACAAGCTAGTGTGTACAGAATATGGAGTAAATCGAAGCAAGAGGCAGAGAATGAGAAGTAGTAGAAATGAGAAAAGCGAGAAACTTAACACCAGGATTGATGGTCACAAAGTATATGAAGTTAAGGAATTCTGCTATGTAGGCAGTAAAGTAACCAATGATGGACGGAGCAAGGAGGACAACAAAAGCAGACTAGCTATGAGAAAAAAAGGCATTCCTGGCCAAGAGAAGTCTACTAATATCAAATATCGGGCTTAATTTCAGGAAGAAATTTCTGAGAATGTACGTCTGGAGTACAGGAATTTGTGGAAAACACTGATAAGGAGAAGAAACAGAATGATAGGACATCTGTTAAGACATGAGGGAATGACTTCCATGGTACTAGAGGAAGTTGTAGAGTGCAAAAACTATAGAGGAAGGCAGAGATTGGAATACATCCAGCAAAAAATTAAGGACGTAGGTTGCAAGTGCTACTCTGAGATGAAAAGATTAACAGAGGAGAGGAATTCTTGACGGGTCGCACAAACCAGTCAGACGACTGTCGAGAAAAAAAAAACCGTTTTCCTATAGTCCCTAATCTGTGTCTGCGGGGAAAAGGCATCTACTGCGAAGAATAATGCTAAACCGAGAGAAGTAGATGAAGTTATAACCAAATCGCCACTGCTGAGTACTTTAGCAATGATGATTAGAAACACATTTCGGTTAACATTGTATATTTTTATTACGTAAACTAAGTTTTTAATTAACAGTAGTTAGTGGAAAATTTGGAAAAACAGTTTTCAAAGTACTTCATCAATGAAAATAACCAACGGTCGCCAGTTCCTCACCAGAACAAGAATATTTAAATTGAAACTGAACTTTATACTCGTAAGCAATCTAACGTAAGAATGGTTATTGGCGCCATAACGTAAGAACAGTACCTAACACTTTCAAGTACTGCACATCACACATGTCACAATAGTCACACAATAATCAAATAGCAAAAGAACATACAACATAGCATTTTAATTTTCAATCATAAATTATAGTAAGATTGTTTACTGGCTGTGTACTGAAACTTTTTGCTACGTTACTCACCGTAACACTGACTGCCGTAAAAATAGGTATCAGAATGATTGTTTGAATTTACTCATTGGTAGGGACTGTAATTTATCTAGCAGTTACTCTGATATTTCTTTGTAATAAAAGTTTTAAATTATGCCACAAACTATAAATAAGAAACTGTTTGACAGTGAAATACAGCGTCCAAGTAACGTAAAGACTTACTACCAGTTTTTTATTATGAACGTTAATCTATTTTTAGCAAATGAATTAATAATCGATTTTGTATCATTCCATTTCTGACATACTACAGCCAAAGATTTCATTGTTACGTGATTGCCCAAAAGTTGGAAACATTATGTTTTGATAACTTAATAAATTAATGTTCATTTCACTGTCAGTTCATTTTCCGATTATCTCCGTTCGTACAAAGGGATAGGAAGGATACTACTTGGATAACGACTTAGGAAAATTATTTACATGACAATATGCACGAAAAAAATGTTATTTACGCAATAAAATTTTAACTACGCTGGTGACAGTAATGCCAGGCATTTCCAGTACGCTGGTGATCCTATTACAATTCTAGTTATAAAAAGTCTAGATTTTACTTCAGTTTATGATGACGTTGGTTCGTCGAGCTGCTTCATCTAGCGGTAAAACTGGGCACAGGTCCATCTTCCAGCCACTCAATAGCCAATAACAAGCGCCTTCAATACTCTTGATGTTATGTGAATTACTCTGGCTGCATTTGTACTGAGCTCAACAAACACTTTACACACAGTTTGCCCATATTAAACATTGCCCAAAACAAGCATTTCAGTTTTCACTGCTCCGCACTTCGCAAACAAACTTTTTATCTCCACACATTTGCATAGGCACACCGGCGGATACACACAACCAACAAAAACAGTCTCCTCGCGACTCCGAACTGCTACTTTTTTTGGTGCGCTCGCACGTCCGCCGACAAGGCATTTACAATTTATTATACTATTTGACAATAGCTTTTCCCTGACTAGGCCAGAGTATCAACTTACAAAGTATTGACATTCCATGTGTATTCCCTTTCTAAGATAACCAACAGCATTTGTAACTTGACAACGTATTTACAAGAATAATATTCAGCGCAGCTAATGAAACAGACGTCGTAAAACACGTAGAAAAAGTGTGATCTTGCACAGAGTTGCTGTGTTATACACTCCTAGCACGCTCATTTCTTGTAGTATGTATACGTTGCTAGCACTTAAGGCTTCATGACTGAGGAGGAATATATACGTCCCCGCAGTCTCGGTTAGACAGTCACTGAGAGACTACCTCGAGTTCCTGCTGCTACTAAGGCAAGTACACCATTAGTTTGTTACATATTTTTGCGGGCTTCAAACACGAGCGACTTTTCAGTTATCTGTGTATTTACTTGTTTATTTTTGGAATTTCTTGCACTTTTCAGTACTTACTAGGCACAGCCTTATATTCTAGTAACAGTGTAGCTTACGCCGTTGTTATCGACCCTCGTATCGATCCTCATACCATACAAGCTTTTGCTTGTTTTGGTTAGAACAGCTCAGTGTCCGTTAGACCGTCAGTGAGAGAGCACCTCTAGTTCCTGCTGCTAATATGCTGGGTACACCGTTCGTTTGTTTCATATTTTTACGATCTTCAAACAGTAATGGATAGGAACTGTGATTGCTGTGTGTAGATGCGAGCTGAGTTGGTGACCCTTTGCTCACAGCTCCAGGTGGTGTTGGCTTCCGTCTCATAGCTTGTGGCTGCTGCCAAGGGGCATCACTGTAGAGGGTTGGACACGGGGATGCGAGGGACGTCCAGCATGTCCCACGTGTTCCCCCATCATTCCACTCCGTGGCTGCCCCAGATAATGCCTGCGTTGAGGCTGACTCCTCACCTGTGGTCGAGTGGGAGATCATTCCAAAGTCTGGCAGGAAGCGGAAGAGTTTCTAGCGGTTGATCGTAGGGCCTCACCAGTTCGTTCACCAACAGGTTTCGGGCGTTATCTGTGGCTGACGAAGACTGAGCTGGATGCAGTCGCCCACCCTGTTCCAGAGGAAGCTTCCTGGCCCACAACACCTGTGAATTAAAAGAGGTGGGGTTTTCTGGTATTCGGGAGCTCTAACGTTGGGCGCGTAATTCGGCCCCTTAGGAACATAGCTGTCAAGGACAGGATGGAAGCCAGTTTACTCACAGTGTGCATACTGGGGGTAGTCATTCCGAACGTGGAAAGGGTGCTTCTGGATACTATGAAGAGCAAAGGGTGCATCCAACTGCTGGTGGTGGTTCACGTCGGTACCAATTACGTGTGTTTCTGGTTTCGGGCGGCTAGCTGAAATGGTAAAGACTTCCAGTCTTGCTTGCGAGATTAAGGCGAAGCTCACCATCTGCAGCATCTTCGATAGAACGGACTGTGCTCCTTTGGCGAAGAGCCGAGTGGAAGTTCTGAATCAGAGACTCAGCCGGTTCTGTGACAGTGTAGGCAGCAGATCACTGACTAGCGCCATCGGGTGATGGGTTGAAAGAAACAGATCGCTGGCCTCAGGCAGTTAGCTTGGACCTCGGTCAACGTAACCTCATTCAAACATTAGTCGATTTGTATCTGCATCGTAATGTTGTTCTTGATCGAAAATGTCATTTTACGAGCCCAGTTCTCGTCATTTACGGAAGGTGTTACTGTTTTGTTTCAATATGAAGAAAACAGTGGCTGAGTCTCATCGAATGCTCTCAAGAACGTATGGTAAGGGTGCTATTAGTGAAAGAACGTGTCGTGAGTGGTTTAAATGCTTCATGAACGGTGATTTTAGCGTCACAGACCAGCATAGTGGCGGAAGAGAGAGAATGTTTTCGAAGATGCAGAATTGGGGACATTGCTGAGTGAAGACTCGATCAAACTCAAGAAGAATTGGCACGATTAGTGGGAGTGACACAGCAAGCCATTTCAAAGCATTTCAAGGTTATGGACATGATTCAGAAAGAAGGAAGTTGGGTCCCGTGTGAGCTTAAATCATGAGACGTCGAACGGCGTTTATGTGATTCTGAACAGTTGCTTCAGAGGCAAAAACGGAAGGAATTTCTGCATCGCATTGTGAGCGGGGACGAAATGGGTTCATTAAGATAACCCACAACGCAAAAACTCATAGGGGTATCCCGGCCATGCTTCCACGTCGACGGGCAAACCGAATATTCAGGGCTCCAAGTTCATGCTCTGCATTTGGTGGGACCAGCTCGGCGTCGTGTACTACGCGGTGTTAAAACCAAGTGAAACAATCACAGTTGCTCGTTAACGAACGCTATTAATGCGTCTGAGCAGATCATTAAAACACAAACGGCCGCAATACAGCGAGAGGCATGATAAAGTGATTCTGCAGCACAAAAACGCTCGACCCCATGCAAAAGAGGTAAAAACGTACTTGAAAACGTTAAAATGGGAAGTCCTACCCCACCCACCGTATTCTCCAGACATTGTTCCCTCTGACTATCACCTGTTTAGATCAATGGCACATGGCCTGGCTGACGAACACTTCCGATCATGAAGAAGCCACAAATTGGATCGATTCGTGGATCGTTCCAAAAGATGAACACGTTTTCCGATGCGAGATTCGTACAGTACTTGTAATATGGGGGAAAGTAGTGGCCAGCGATGGAAACTACTTTGAATGATACACGTGTAACCAATTTGTTTCATTAAAGCCTCAAAACGGAAGAAGCAAATTTGTTCACCTTCTAGATGTTCCTGAATTTCAGTTATGAACAACTGCCAAGATGAGAAACATAGAACTAGGTATCCTTGGTGTAGCAAAGCAGCTTAAATGACTCAATAAAGGTAACGCCTCTGGTCCGGACTGAATATCAGTCAGGTTAGTTTCAGAGTATGCTGATACAATAGCTCCATACTTAGCATTTATATACAACAGCTCGCACACAGGAAGATCTGCACCTAAAGAATGGAAAATTGCTCAAGTTTCACCAATACCCAAAAAGGGAAATAGGATTAATCCCCTGAATTACAGGCACATATCACTAACGTCGATTTGCGATAGGGCTTTGGAACATATACTGTGTTCAACATTATGAATTACTTCGAAGAAAGCGATTTATTGACACATAGTCAAACACGGATTCAAAAGATATCGTTCTTGTGAAACACAATCAGCTCTTTATACTTATGAGGTAATGAGTGCTGTCGAAAGGGGATGTCAAATTGGTTCTATATTTTTAGATTTCCAGGAGGCTTTTGACACCGTCCTTGATAAACGTATTCTAACCAACCTGCGTGCCTATGGAGGCGTCAGTTATGCGACTGGATTCGTGATATTCTGTCAGAAAGGTCACAGTTCGTAGTAATACACGGAAGGCCATCGAGTAAAACAGAAGTAATACCCGGCGTTCCCTCTGTTGTTGCTGGTCTATATTAAAGACATCGTCGACAATCTGGTTGGTTGGTTGATTGGGGTTGAAGGGACCAAACAGCAAGGTCATCAGTCCCTTGTTACAAAGGCGGTCAGTTCCGACAGAGGGACAGCTCAGAAGAGTCAAAAACGATAAAAGGTAAAAGGTAAAAGGCTAAAAAAGTGCAGTTGTGTCGTCAATGATAAAAACACAAGGAGGGAAGTCAGTAAATGGGCAACCTCAAGAGAGGAAATATCCCACCTGTGATGCAGTACAAGCAAGACCACATGCTATTTAAAAGCGTTCAACCGCCAGAGTGTAAAAGGGCGGATTGTAGAAGGGATTAAACAAACGTAAAAGGCGATAAAAACAGTAAAAGGGAAAAAAGAAGGAACATGGCCAGGGAGGGGAGTCAGGAATCTCCAAGCACAGCCTACAGTGGGAGACATCCCAACCCTCACCGCCCTGCCCCTACTCCAGAGGGAGATGAAAATCCTTAAAACTGAGAATAAAAACCACTTTCACGGAGGAAACTGAGAACCAGTTCAACCATCCGGGAATCGTCTGCTAATATTAAGGGTAAAGTGCAGGGAAGTCTGTACTTAGTACGCAGAGCTAAAAGAAGGGGACATTCCACCAAAATGTGGGCCACTGACTGGAAAGCTCCACAACCACAAAGTGGGGGTGGCTCACCACGCAAAAGAAAACCATGGGTCAGCCTGGTATGGCCGATGCGAAGACGACAGAGGGTGGTTGAGTCCTTTCGCGAGAGGCGTAAGGAAGAACGCCATGGGACAGGTGTCACCTTAATCGCACGAAGTTTATTAGACAAGGAGGTAGCCTCCCAGGATGTGGCCCATGATTGCGCAAAGTGGGATTTGAGATGAAGCTGTAAATCCGCCACAGGAGGGGTAACAGGAAATGGGGGATAAGTGACTGCTCCCCCAGCCGAACGATCAGCAAGCTCATTTCCTTGGATGCCCACATGGCCAGGGACCCAAAGGAAGCTAACAGAACAAGCAGCATGGTGGAGATCAGCGAGATGGTCATGGATGGAGGAGACCAAGGGATGACGGGAGAAACACTGGTCAAGTGCCTGAAGGCCACTCATTGAGTCTGTACATAACAAAACGCGATTGAGCTTGGACTGTTTAATAAAGGCCAGGGCCCGAGAGACCGCCATCAATTCCGCAGTGAACACCCCACATGCATTTGGCAGGAGATGATTTTCCATGCCTACAGAGGAGGTGAAGGGATAGCCCACACGATCAGCAGATTTAGAGCCATCAGTGTAAAAAACAACAGCATCCCGAAACTCAGATAAAATGCGGCGGAAAAAACAACGGAACACCATCGGGGGAACGGAATCTTTCGGACCTCGGCAGAGATCCATCCGAACTCGGGGCCGAGGAACTAACCAAGGAGGTGTGTTGGGGAGGGAACGTGGGATACAGGAAAAGGAAGGAAGCTGAAAATCACGGCGAAGAGACGCTAGGCGGAGCCCAACCGGTAAACCCGCCCGAGGACGGGAGTCAGGTGGGCGACTTCCTTGGGCAGGGAACAGGATAGAATAGGAAGGATGAGTGGGAGAGGAACGGACAGCGATTGCATACGAAACCAGAAGCTGGGAGCGCCGAACGGAAAGGGGGGGGAGATCCCAGCCTCAACCAGGAGACTATCAACAGGGCTAGTCGGGAAGGCACCGATGGCCAAACTGATACCACGATGGTGGACCGGATCCAAGAGGCGCAATGTAGAAGGGGCAGCTGAACCGTAAACTTGACAACCATAGTCCAAGCGAGACAACACTAAGGCCCGATAAAGGTGGAGGAGAGTGGAACGGTCAGCACCCCAAGAGGTGTGGGCAAGGAAGCGAAGGACGTTTAGTTTACGGAAACATCCTATCTTCAGGCGTCTGATATGAGGCAGCCAAGTGAGCTTGTTGTCGAAAAGAAGGCCAAGGAAACGAAACTGTGGGACCACAGGTAATCGTTGTGCATTGAGATAGAGCTCTGGATCGGGGTGGACTGTCACACGGCGACAAAAGTGGACCACTCGCGATTTTAAAGGAGAAAACTGAAATCCGTGTGAGATGGTCCATGCAGAGGCACGCCGTATAGCACCCTGGAGCTGCCGCTCTGCAGCGGCCATCGAAGAGGAACTAACCCAAATGCAGAAATCATCCACATACAGAGCAGGAGTGACCAAAGGACCGACGGAGGCCACAAGTCTATCTATAGCAATGAGGAACAGAAGTACACTCAATACGGAACCCTGAGGGATGCCATTCTCCTGGGTTCGCGGAGAACTTAAAACTGTACCAACCCTAACCCTAAACGAACGATGAAACAAGAACTGGCGTATAAAAATCGGGAGTGGGCCCCGAAGACCCCACTCATGAAGTGTAAGTAAGATATGATGGCGCCAAGCCGTATCATAGGCCTTGCGAATGTCGAAAAATACAGCAACCAAATGGCGGCGCTGGGAAAAGGCCTGCCGAACTGCGGATTCCAAGCGAAGTAAATGATCGATCGGAGACCGTCCCTCTCGGAAGCCACACTGGTAAGGGGACAACAGACGCCGAGATTCGAGGACCCAAGTGAGCCGACGGGCTACCATCCGTTCAAGTAACTTACAAACAACGTTCGTCAGACTAATTGGCCGATAGCTGTCGACGAACAGGGGGTTCTTACCGGGCTTAATGACGGGAACCACGATGCTATCCCTCCATTGAGAAGGGAAGTCACCCTGGAGCCAAATACGGTTTAATACCCGGAGAAGATGTCGCTGTTGTGGAGCACTGAGATGTTGAAGCAGTTGGTTATGAATGGAGTCTGGGCCAGGGGCCGTATCATGAGAAGAGGAGAGTGCGGAAAGAAGTTCCCATTCAGTAAAAGCGTCGTTGTATGATTCTGACTGGCTGGGGGTAAAACATAAGGCGGAAGCTTCGGCCCGCTGTTTCTGGGGAAGGAAAGCAGCCGGATAGGAGGCTGATGCCGACGCTGTTGCAAAATGGGTCGCAAGGTGTTCCGCGAGGAATCAACGGGTCCGTGCAAAGGCCATCCGGGAGGTGAAGACCCGGGAGGGTAGACTGCCGATGGCAACTTTGGAGAGAGCGAAGTGTAGCCCATACCCGCGACAGAGGGACAGCAGAACCGAGGGAAGAAACAAAGCGTTCCCAACACATCCGTTTGCTCCGTTTGATTAAGTAACGGGCTTTTGCGCGAAGGCGTTTAAAGGTAATAAGATTGGCAACGGATGGATGCCTCTTAATGTGTTGCAAAGCTCGACGGCGATCACGGATGGCAACGGCAATGTCCGAACTCCACCAAGGGACCTGCCGGCGGCGAAATGGTCCAGATGAGCGCGGGATAGCAAGGCTAGCAGCGTGAACAATCGCGTCAGACATGTCACGTATGACATCATCAATACCATCCGACAATGAGGGAGAAAAAACGACCTGTGCAGTATACAGAGGCCAATTGGCACGTTGGAAGGACCAACGAGGTGATCTGTCCATGGGGGAGCGGGAAGGGAGCGAGAGAAGCAACGGGAAGTGGTCACTATCGCAAAGGTCGTCGTGCGGTGACCATTTTAGGGAAGGGAGGAGGGAGGGAGAAGAGAGAGAAAGATCAATGGCAGAAAAGCTACCATGACCGGCACTGAAATGGGTAGGGGAGCCATCGTTAAGAAGGCACAAGTCGTGGTCGGTAATAAACTGGTCAATGAGATGACCCCGACTAGATGGAAATGCACTGCCCCACAAGGGATGATGTGCATTAAAATCGCCAAGTATAAGGAAGGGAGGAGGAAGTTGCTGAAGGAGGGCACTTAAGGAGGCAGGTGTAGGAGTTCTGTCAGGAGGGAGATACAGATTGCAAATTGTGACCCCAGAGTCCAGGTGGATCCTAACAGCAACTGCTTCCAATGTAGTTTGGAGAGGAATCCACGTGCTGGCAATGTCCGTTCGGACCAACGTGCAAACTCCACCAGACGCCTGTAGGGGGCCGACCCGATTTCGACAGAAAGCACGGAAGCCACGGAGGGTTGGTGAGTGACCACCAGTAAAATGAGTTTCTTGGAGAACCACACAAGCCGCAGAGTAAAACGAAAGAAGGGATTGCAACTCCGGTAGGTGACGGTAATAGCTATTACAGTTCCATTGGATAGCCAAAGAACGATGAGTCAATTGGGGGGTGAACAGGCTAATGTCAGTCATGCCGGTGGGTCACCACCCGTCACCGACAAGGAGGGGGCGACATCCATGAATAACAGGTCAGAGTCAGGTTGTGAAGATGGGGACGAGACCTCTGGCGACACCAGAGACTCCTTGTCCCAGGACTTGTGCTTCTTTCTTTCTGTTTGGGGTCGTGGAGGGCTGTGCAACAAAATGGAGCCAGCCACAGCAAGATCGGGAACAGAAAGAGAGCGGGCGATCTGGGGGCCCGCAGACCGTGGTTCTCGTGGTGGCCGCGTGGCAGCAGACCTTTGGCCTGGAAGGTGCCGGGAAGGTGGATCCCGCGAGGGGCGCCCATGACCGGCAGACGCCGAAGAAGCAGGACACTTCTCCAGCCGGGGAGAGGAAGCGGTGCCCGGAGGGGATGGTGTGGGAACCGCAGGGGGAGGGGGGAGGAAAGGGGTTCGGGACTGGGGTAAGGAATGAGGAGGAGGGGGTGAAGATACTACTGAAGCATAACTAGTTGTCAGGGTCACTGGATGAAGGCGTGTATACTTTTTACGGGCCTCGGTATAGGTGAGACGATCAAGAGTCTTATACTCCTTTATCTTTTTCTCTTTCTGATACACTGGGCAATCCAGTGACCGTGAAGAATGATTCCCACGACAATTTACGCACACAGGAGGGGGAACACAGGAACTTCCCTCATGGAACGGATGTCCACAGTCACCACAGAGGGGGGCCTGCGAACAGCGCGAAGACATGTGGCCAAAACGCAAACACTTGAAACATCGCATAGGTGGTGGGATGTATGGCTTCACGTCACACCGATAGACCATAATCTTGACCTTCTCAGGGAGGGTATCCCCTTCAAAGGCCAAGATAAAAGCACCAGTGTCAACGCGGTTGTCCTTCGGACCCCTCTGAACCCGCCGAACAAAGTGAACCCCCCGCCGGCTTAGATTGTCCCGAAGTTCCTCATCAGATTGAAGGAGGAGGTCTCTATGGAAAATTACACCTTGCACCATGTTCAAGGACTGGTGTGGGGTAATTGACACAGGAATCGTACAAAGATGGGTACAGGCACGGAGAGCTGCAGACTGGGTAGCTGAAGCAGTTTTAATCAACAGACCGCATCTTGCTGATAGAGTCCACCTCCCCAAACTTGTCTTCGATGTGTTCAACAAAAAACATAGGTTTCGTATGAGTAAAAGTATCCCCATCAGTTCTGGCGCAAACCAGATAGCGAGGGAAAGGTTTCGCCCCCAGCCGACGAGCCTGGCCCTCCTCCCAGGGGGTAGCCACGGAAGGGAAGGCGGAAGGGGCAGAGGAAGCAGCACGTGAAGAATCTTTTCCAGTCAAAGAGACGGCCGGAGAACGGCCAGAGTTGTGGACTCTTATGCGTTTCATGAGCATAGTGTCCGCCCTGATACCACCCACTCCGATCAGGGGCTCTCCTCATGGGCGCCACCCAGCCACAGCAAGGGCCGTCTGGCACGGCGGCCATTGCTGGGAGTTCCGATGCTCCAGGACGACAAGCAACCACTCCTAGGCTTACATGAGGAGGTCACAGCTCAGGTATCAGACGTGTGATCCCTGTGTTTTCAGGGGGCTCAACCAAAAGGGTACATAGCGACCCCACCACACGGGCTGGCTACCGTGCTGGCTATGGACCCTAGCGTCAAACAACGACGTAAAGGAAACGATGGAATCAATGATGATGGCACACGCCGGAGACACTAGGTAAGGTGCTCTTCCCCAAATGGCTCACACTACGGAAGAAAATTTAGAGGTCAAACCCCAGAGGGGACCAGAGAATACCAAAAGGATGAAGGAATTACAGAACAAGGCCGAATTGCAAAGTCAACAGAACCAGGAGAATAGCAGGGCCAACATAAGGAGGGACACCATAAGTAGGGACACCAAGAGAGGGAGAGGAGAGGTCGGAGGGAAGGATGACGGACAGGAAAGGAGGGGAAGGGAAAGGAAATGCAGCCCGGAAAAAGAAGGAAGGCTGCAATAGCTCGGGGCCCCGTGCTCGCCACGCACGTACTCACGAAAGGACCGCGAGCCCCCTGGGGGCGTCGACAATCTGAGTAGCCCTCTTGGTTTGTTTGCAGATGATGCTGTCATTTACCGTCTTGAAAAGTCATCAGATGATCAAAACAAATTGCAAAATGGTTTAGATAAGATATCTGTATTGTAAGAAAAGTGAGAATTCACCATGAATAAAGAAACGTGTGAAGTTAACATGAGTACCAAAACAAATCTGCTAACTTTCGATTTCGCTATAAGTCACACAAACCTGAAGGCTGAAAATTCAATTAAATACTTAGGGATTACAATTACAAATGACCTAAATTTGAACGATCACATATACAGTGTTGTGGGTAGAGCAAAAGTAAGACTCCGATTCATTTGCAGAACACTTCAAAGGAGCAACGGTTATACTAAAGAGACTGCTTACACCACACTTGTGTGCCCTATTCTGGAGTACTGCTGTGCAGCATGGGATCCTCATCAGTGGGGACGAACAGACGACATCGCGAAAGAACAAAGAAGGGCAGCTAGTTTTGTATTATCGCGAAACTGGGGAGACAGTTCCAGAGACATGATACGTGAATTGGAGTGGCAATCATTAAAACAAAGGCGTTTTTCGTTGCGACGGCATCTTCTCATTAAATTTCAGTCACCAGTTTGTCCTCCAAATGCGAAAACATTCTGTTTGCACCCACCTACATAGGGAGAAATAATCATCACGATAAAATAAGAGAAATCAGGGCTCGCACAGAAAAGGGCTCAGTTTTCCCGCGCGCCGTTCAAGGGTGGAACGGTAGAGTGTGTGTGTGTGTGTTTGAGGTTTACGGGCGCTAAACAGCGTGGTCATCAGCGCCCAGTGGAACGGTAGAGAGAGAGCTTGAAGGTAGCTCGTTGAACCCACTGCCAGGCACTTTATTGTGAATAGAATCTTTTAGATGTGGAGGTAGATGTGAACATAAGTGGTGATCACATGAATGTGACTCGACCGTGAACGTTAAGACACACAATACTAAGAGTTATGTTTCCCAAAATAGAAGTTACTCTTTTGTCTTGCGTTTGCACCTTATTCTCTATCGAAATGCAAAGTGATTAAAAGGATTTGAGAATTGATTCAGATTTAACTCCTGTCAGCTGTGGACTGAGAACCTCAGCCGAACAAGTTTACACAAAAAAATTACATATACGTCCTTTACGGTTAAAGGGGTGGTCAAACCAGGGTATTAACTCACAGACATTGTTTTATATTTTTGTTGAGCATGCCCCAGATAGGCTGCGTGTAAAAACGGCTCTGGTTCCATGACTCAAGAAATAAGTAGTTGTTATATTTTAGCGAATTTTGTAACATAACAGAGCCCCATTGTCAGGGAATACTGTTAAGTAGTGAGTGCTGGAGAGCAGGAAGGAATCCTGCAGCGCCGTTCTGGTAAGGTCCCAGTACAGGTGGTCTGCAATCGACTTCGTCCGACCTATTACGAAATGATAAACTTGTATGTGTCATTATTATGACTGTAATGAGTGTTGGTGCAGTGCAGTTTGTGCTATGCATTAATGGAAGATGGTGTGTGAAACCCGGTGATGGCACTTAGCCTTCTCCTATCGAATTACAAAGTCCGACGCGAACCAGCCTGTTTCAGAGTCGAATGCGTTAACGAAGTTTTCAGCTCAGCACTTACACGTTCACTGCGATTTACTCGCGTATGTGTTTGCATCCTGATAGTGTGTGGTGTAATGGTGCCATAATCTTCGGACCTTTTGTGCTGCCGGAGGATAATCTAACTCGTGAGCAAGTCTAAGTGCCCGTCTAGAAGGTTACAACGATGTTGTGACGGCTGTCTGCTCACGCTAATGGCTTGTTAGTAAACGCGTAGCCATCCAGTACCCGACCATACTTAAGATGCAAAGCGATGCAAATTCAGCCGTTTAGTAGTCTCCTGGCTTCACACGTTTATCGCTTGTACGCTTGCGCGCTACGACGGATGCACTTATTACACCAAAAAGGACGGCACTCTCAGTGCTGTTCATATCTTATAGGACAACGGCGTTCGTTACTAAAACAGCCCTGTATCTGGACGTTGATGGAGAAGCCCCTCATAATATACTCCACAAGCACTCCAGTGCTTGACGAATGGTAAATCGTATCAGTGCCATATATGTTCTTTTCTATTCCATTGGTCTAAACTGCGAGGGAAAAATTAGTGATCCGAGCAGCAGAAGCATATCAATCGATAGTTGGTTGTAATTTTATGTATCTGTTTTTCACTCATTTCTTTGAAAGCAAATGAATAAAATCATTCGGTACAGTCTGTAACACACATTAGCGGAAAAGAAAATCGCAACACCTAGACAGAGTTGTGCAACGTAAACGAAGCGGAGGAGGAAGTAGGAGAAAGAGAAGATTTCAGACCGAAGAAAAACGTTTCAAAGCCGTCCATGAGAAAACAAAGTAAAAGAAAGACGCTATACGGACAGAAGAAGGAATAGTCCAGCAGAGAAAGAATGAAACACTAATTGAAATGATGAAAGGAGAAATTAAAGAAGACTCGATTTCTTGTTCTCCTTAATAGATCAAACTAATATCAATAACTTAACAGTCGAAAATGACGATGGGAATGGAAATTAAGAAGCAATAAAGTCGGCTATACTTCCCGGCTCTTAACACTTCGCAACTCTGTCCTGCGTGCACGCCTAACAAGAGAATTATGCCATCTAAGCCTACTGTGAAATTTTTCGCACAAGAAGAATACACAGAAATAATGGCACTGTCAAAATTTTAGATGGTATGGCGCGATGCCAGTATAAGAAACGTTAAACAGCTATTTTTTGCTGTATGAAGAACTGCTTATAACAGTAGTTTGTAAAGCCCTTCCCGCCTAAGTGTTTATCGCCGAATAAGCAGTCGCAGCCATGACGAGAGAACGTAGCTCCCTGTAAAATGAGCACCAAAGTGAGCACATGCGCATTTTAAGCACTGAAAGCATATGAACAGTGTTAGTGTCCTTGGATTAGCTAGGAAGTAACAAGCTTCATGTGGTATTTCACAATTTGATATGGCCCTGTATATAACACTTGAAAGACATAAGTCAGAACAAGGACCCGGGAGTAGACAACATTGCATTAGAACTACTGACAGTCTTCGCAGAGCCAGTCCTGCCAAAACTCTACCATCTGGTGAGCAAAACGAATGGGACAATCGAAATACCCTCAGACTTCAAGAACAACATAATTCCAATCCCAAAGAAAGCAGGTGTTAACAGATGCGAAAATTACCGAACTATCAGTTTAATAAGTCTTGGCTGCAAAATACTAACGCGAATTCTTTACAGATGAATGGAAAAACTGGCAGAGATCAGTTTGGATTCTGTAGAAATATTGGAACACGTGAGGCAATACTGATCTTACGACTTCTCTTAGAAGCTAGATTAAGAAAAGGCAAACCTCAGTTTCTAGCAATTGTAGACTTACAGAAAGCATTTGACAATGTTGACTGGAATAATCTCTTTCAAATTCTGACGGTGGCAGGGGTAAAATACAGGGAGCGAAAGGCTATTTACAATTTGTACAGAAACCAAATGGCATTTATAAGAGTCGAGGGACATGGAAGGGAAGCAGTAGTTCGGAAGGGAGTGAGACAGGGTTGTAGCCTCTCCCCGATGCTATTCAATCTGTATATTGAGCGAGCAGTAAAGGAAACAAAAGAAAAAATTTGGAGTAGGTATTAAAATTCATGGAGAAGAAGTAAATACTTTGAGGTTCGCCGATGACATTGTAATTCTGTCAGAGACGGCAAAGGACTTGGAAGAACAGTTGAACGGAATGGACAGTGTCTTGAAAGGAGGATATAAGACTAACATCAACAAAAGCAAAACGAGGATAATGGAATGTAGTCAAATTAAATCGAGTGGTGATGAGGGAATTAGATTAGGAAATGAGACACTTAAAGTAGTAAAGGAGTTTTGCTATTTAGGAAGTAAAATAACTGATGATGGTCAAAGTAGAGAGGATATAAAATGTAGACTGGCAATGGCAAGGAAATCGTTTCTGAAGAAGAGAAATTTGTTAACATCGAATATAGATTTATTTATCAGGAAGTCGTTTCTGAAAGTATTTGTGTGGCGTGTAGCCATGTATGGAAATTAAACATGGACAATAAATAGTTTAGACAAGAATAGAAGCTTTCGAAATGTGGTGTTACAGAAGAATGCTGAAAATTACATGGGTTCCCACGCCCGGGTTCCCGGGTTCGATTCCCGGCGAGGTCAGGGATTTTCTCTGCCTCGTGATGGCTGGGTGTTGTGTGATGTCCTTAGGTTAGTTAGGTTTAAGTAGTTCTAAGTTCTAGGGGACTGATGACCATAGATGTTAAGTCCCATAGTGCTCAGAGCCATTTTTTTTTTAGATTGGATGCGTAGATCACGTAACTAATGAGGAGGTATTCAATAGATTTGGGGACAAGAGGAGTTTGTGGCACAACTTGACTGGAAGGAGGGATCGGTTGGCAGGACATGTTCTGAGGCATCAAAGGATTACCAATTTTGGAGGGCAGCGTGGAGGGTAAAAACCGTAGAGTGAGACCAAGATATGAATACACTAAGCGGATTCAGAAGGATGTTGGCTGCAGTACGTACTGGGAGATGAAGTACATTGCACAGGATAGAGTAGCATGGAGAGCTGCAAAAACCCAGTCTCAGGACTGAAGACCACAACAACAACAGATGCTTTTAAGTCGAAGCTCGATAAATACTGTATGCCGTGAATTTTTTGTACCTACCCTTCTACATTTCCAGGTCGGGTTCACACTGGTATGACAATCTTATCGACATCGCGCGCATCAAGCACGAGGCGTACACCACCATCAGATTTTGGGACAGCGACTAACAGACTGCTACATGGAGATAAGGTTGTAAGTAGGCTGTTTAGGTTTTCTTATAGGTAACGCCACATAGCGCTCTATATGAAAATCACTGGCTGCGCTGTGTGCAGTCTGTGGGTGGGTGGCATTGTTGTAATATTCGCCATTGAAGTGTTGGGCTGTTGGCTGTTAACAGCGCGTAGCGTTGTGCAGTTGGAGGTGAGCCGCCAGCGGTGGTGGATGTAGGGAGAGAGATGGCGGAGTTTTGAAATTTGTAAGACTGGATGTCATGAACTGACTTTTGAACACTATTAAGGTAAAAACATTGTTTGTTCTCTATCAAAATCTTTCATTTGCTAACTATGCCAATCAGTAGTTAGTGCCTTCCGTAGTTTGAATCTTTTATTTAGCTGGCAGTAGTGGCGCTCTCTGTATTGCAGTAGTTCCAGTAACGAAGATTTTTGTGAGGTAAGTGATTTGTGAAAGGTATAGGTTAATTTTAGTCAGTGCCATTCTTTTGTAGGGATTATTGAAAGTCAGATTGCGTTGAGCTAAAAATATTGTGTGTCAGTTAAGCACAGTCTTGTATAATTTTTCCAAGGGGACGTTTCAAGGTAGTCTCTATTATCCCCCATTTAATCATATGCTGTATCTCCATTGTCACTGCCTCCTTTTAAATACATGCTAATGAATAGCACGGTAACAGGTCTCATGAGGTGTGACCTGCGTATCGTAAATATCTCTTAATTACCCCGATTTTTCGGAAAATACTATTACGCAAGGTTTCAGAAACTGTTCGTGTTGTCGCCGCTGTTTATTATCGAGATAACTCGATTCAGCGACCTTTGCATCGATGTTTTTTCATATGGAGTCTACCTCACTTTCGACGTTTTCAGTTATACACGAGTAGTTTCCATGTGTCTAGTCACTGGCTATGTGCAATAGTTTGGGTTCATACAGGTTTCCTTCAACCTTCTGCAATACTGTCCATGTAAATCAGTTGTTTTAATCATTGCCAGTGAGACTAACATTCCTTCATTCATAAGTGGGCGCACAGCTCAAGAGAGGTCTATCTTCACATCCCTGTCTCTTAAAAATTCCCAGCCTAGGGTGTAGGGAACAGCTAAACTTTTCACAATGAGGAACGACATCTTATCACTTCGTTTGCCACTTGAGTGACGGCCTTCACCTGAATTCGCTGCATAGATCCACGTATGGTTCCCACAGTTCCACGATTTTGAACTGGCAATCTTTGCAACTTATTCACGTAATTGATGGCTTTGAATAGGTCGTAGTCCATAAAGTGTACAATGACACCGGTATCAATAATTACATCCACTGGCATGCCGCGTATGTTTCCTTTAATTGCGGCTTCTACCAACTCAGTATTTTGCAAACCCCACTTTCTCGGATCAGCACACAGTTCTTTCAGATCCAACCCTTCGTTGTATCTGAGCATGGATAAATTTGGGATTGCCTCCATTCGTTCCCCCGCGACCAGATGCGGAAGACTTACATTGGTCGTGTGGAGTAGGACGATTCTGAGATGCTTGATTGTGGGTCATCCACCATTTCTGTTGTTCTGGCATTATGAGACTGCTGCGTCTGTTGCGGCACATCATTCTGTGGCTGTAGACGCTGTGGCTGTCGACTATAAGCTTGCATTGATATAACATCAATGTTACACACAGGGTAGTTCTTACCTTGGGGTGCTTAGGTTGAATGCCAGTTTTCTGGACCTGTCTTTTGGCTTTGTTCATTCAACTCCATCGTATTCTTGGGTTGAAACGAGGCGTTATAAGCCCCTTCATTTCTACTCATTTTATTAAACTTGTTTTTCCGGTTCTTTACAGTTTTCCCATTGGAATTGTTTGTAGTATTACTTCCCTAATTACCTTGACTTCCGTGCTCTTTTTGGAGAATGCCATTGGTCCAGGCATAGAAACCACTGTTTGGTGTTTGTTATTCCTTTGACTGTTTTCATTTTTATTTGTATTTTTGTAAAATTTGTTATGAACCATGTCACTGTTACCTGTCTCAATTTGCTTTGCATTCACCTGCATGAGGTCAAGTGAGTCAATTGTGGCCATAGACTGTTCCAGATCCATATCAGGGACTTGAGAAACTTTTTTCCCTAATGGTAGTTGGTAGTCTGCCTTTCAGTATCCGAAGTACCTCTTTTGGAGAAACTGGCTCATCCCAGTACCGAGTCTTATTTAAGTACTTTTCATTGTATTTACGCAAGTTTCCCCGTCTAGGATTACATGGTTGGGGATTGTAAATCAGATTCCTCAAACGTTCTTGAACACACTTCGACCAAAACCGTGACTGAAATGATTTTTAGAATTCCGAAAAGTTCAGCATCGCCAGTTAGGAAAGAAATTATAAACTGCACCTTTTGCATCCTGTGGCAGTCGTGCATTAAGGTATCTTTCTCGCAATTTACTGAAATTTTCAGACGCTGCAGTGTCACATAGCTTCGGTTCCTGTTTTCTAGTCTAGGTTATTGGACAAATCGTCCGCAGTCTAGTAATTTTGTTTACCTGGCCTTCAAGTGTATGGTGACCTTTTGTCTGTTTAGTTATAAGTCCAAGTCAGTCCCCTTACCAGGAAAATCCTTATTTTTAGTTAGTTGCTCCTCCATTTGTGTTAGCAAGCTCCTGCTTTATGTGATCCTCGGTAAGCTTATGACGAGTATCGAGAATCTCGTTAAGTTGTTTGATCAGCCTATTATCTCTTTCGAGTTCGTGAATTCTTTCCCTTTCCTCTCTTTCCTTTTTATTTATACTCTCTCTCAAGTCCAGCTTCTGCAGAAAGAGAGAAGGGAAACCGTCTTCTGTAGCTGCAAGTGAGAGCACATCTGTCGCTACGGCTTGTGCAGCATTAGGTGTGGCGCTTGTATTACAGTGAAATGAAAACCCTTAGCTGCATACAGTCGCTGATATAAGTCAGCCGGGACAGTTGAAAATGTGTGCCCCGACCAGGTTTCGAACCCGGGATCTCCTGCTTACATGGCAGACGCTCTATCCATCTGAGCCACCGAGGACACAGAATAGTGCGACTGCAGGTACCTATCTCTGGCACGCCTCCCGCGAGACCCACATTCTCAACTTATTGTCCAGCACTATATTCATAGTGCCCCTGCCCATTATACCGGCAAGGTAACTCAGCGTGTTCGGTCAGAGAGCCGATTGGCCTCGGTAATAAAATACTGAGTGGAAGGATCAAGAAACGAACTTGAACGGATGTCATGTCTGCCATGTAAGCAGGAGATCCTGGGTTCGAGTCCTGGTCGGGGCACACATTTTCAACTGTCCCCGTTGACATATAGACGCCTGTATGCAGCTAGGGGTATTCATTTCATTGTAATTTCATTTTAACAAGCTTTTTTGTTATGGTTTTAGGGCGCAAAACTGCTACGGTCATTAGCGCCCGATTTTAACAAGCTGGATGGTCACCGATGGTATCTGTTCTTTCGGACATCCATCTTCTTGTGTATATATGGCGCTTATATGTTGTCCCACACTACAACCAGACATCTGATTACCTATCTCGGTCTCCTCGCTTTTCAAAGTCTGGGGTTCTGAGCTGTTATCCTCTGTTTCGGTACAAACCAACTCAGGAATGTTATCAGTTTCCTCTAAATCTGTCGCGTTATCTCCCTCTAACCTTTCTTTCCTCATAGGCCTACCGATGCTGAATACCTAAGCACACTAACTACATGCTCCTAAAGACACTTATCTTTATTCTTGAAGCTTCGCATTGCATGCTACCGTATACTTCTCTTGGAAGTTACCAGTTTTATAGTATTGCACAGGATCTTGTTAGCAACAACTTTTCTCAGCTTATTCTGTTGCCGATCAATTTGTACCCTCATTGTTACAGGCAATGGGGTACATGAAAGAAAATAAAACATAAATTACAATAAAATACAAATTTTGTGTATTGTATCATATATGTGTTTCTGGGCACACCGTAAGGGCGTCAATGTAGTGATTTTTTTTAGCTAGAACTTCATTCCAAGGGCAAGAATTTTTGTTTTTGAAATTGTAAAGTCTCTATTCAAGTCCCCGATAAATAAATCGCTTTGGGATGTCTGTATGGACGTAAAATAAATCAGCAACAGCTCGGTGTGAAGTTCCTTAATCCTTTAATTTTAGAAATATCTTATGGTTGTAATGGAATGTCTTTTTACACGAATAGTTATTTATACACTCGTAGAATCACGTGATAAACACCTTTGTTGCTACATTCATTACTAATTCAAAGCAGAGCACTTTCTTAACTGCGATAATCTTGTCACTTGAACAAAGGACAGTCGTGAAGAGGCAACCGCACGAATCTGTTATGACATCGATAATACTCTTTTCGAAATGACTAAAATTAACTGGACTTCAGTGAGTCTATGCAAGAAATTAATTGTAATCCATCTTCTTTTGGCTTCACGCCACGTAATATTGGAGCAATTTGAAAAGAATCTGCCCTCTTGACAAATGGCGGCCAACAACACTAAATGCAACTCGTGCTGTACTGTAGGTTATTGACCTCTGAAAAAATGTACAGTTAATTTTTCATACATGTTGGGATGCTAATGCTACTAAAATAAGATTATCATACTTCTACTTTTTCCATAGTTCTCAGTAAACATAGATTATCATGAAATATTAGTACTACTTTCTTCGTCAGTAGATGATGGGTACGAAACTCATTGAAACTTTGTGACAAGTTGACGCCACCACTCGGCTGATAACTCGAGAAGAATTCATCATTGGAATACGCCGAGAAAGACTGCAATCTAATATACATGTTTCTCGTTCCCAGAGGACCAGTACAGTTGATTACAAGATTTTTTCAAGTAAACATTCTTCTTTTAAATTTTTGATCCTATCTTACCTTGATATTCCTGAATACATGCATAGAACTACAGGAAACTGTTCCACACTGATAAATTATCACGAATGCGTTACAGCATTCATCGAATGAATAAGCGACTCTGTTTTTTTTTCTATCGAAATGAGAAAGTGCGCTTTGCGACGCGTTTCTTGCATGAAACTTGAGTGGCTTTATTTGCAGCATTTTAGGAGATAACAAGATGCTTCTTCTGCACGTCAGCAGCGAATTTCACTATAGTATTACCCGTTAATGACATCTCCTCTACGCGTTTCATTGGAGTAAACTTCGTAATTTTGCGACTTCCTTTTCCATATGATTTCCTGAGTCATTTTAACCAGGTCGAAGAAGCCTGGAAATCAATAATGCTGTTCTCATATACAATTCAGAGCGCCCAATTTCATAGATCTCCCAAGGTTACAGTGCAATAACTTATGAGCAGTTTTAAATCTTTCGAATAGCTTTTTTGACACTTTTGTTTCATTTTGACACATATTTCGTATTTCATGTAAATATTTATTCTATTTATATGATTTACGTTCAGAAATTATGGAACGAAAGCGACCCTGCACACTACTTACGTTTTAGCATTTTCAACCTCCTCCGTTTAACCAAAAAATTTGCAATCATTTCTTTGTCACTGAAAGCTGTTATTGTACATGTTTCCTTTGGACTTGGAAAGTACTCTATTTTTGTTTTGAACTTTAATTAGTACAACAATTATCCTTGGAACCACAAATAACTGGATCATCAGTGCTATTTCCAGTTTCCTCTAAAGTTTGTACATTGTACACATCATTCGAGGGAATATCCAAGTAATTAATTAATAAATAACACAGGCATAAGTCTTCAGGGGAAGCATGCGATTTCGATTGCGTACCACGTTCTGCATATTTCATCTTTTCAGAGTTGTACATGTTAACTAGAATCAACTTTCTTGTCAAACTCTGAAACCTGCAGAGATACATATGCTATTTAATGAGTTGCAAACTCAAGCTAATTGTAACTGTGCGTAATTGTGCTTGAAAAACTATCACCTGAAACTGGAAATGGCGTTTACAAATAACGATCGCATTTTGTCGTGTTATCTGTTTACTGATGTGCCGCCAACCAGTGCAATGTGGTCATCCTATTGCGCATGAGTTACTTGATACAGCTAAGGCGGGGGTGTACATTTCTCCAGCCAACTAGCGAGCTACGATTTTGACAATTTTCAACTCGTTTCGAAACTGCTTTCACGGTGTTTTAGCAGTCAAAATTTTGGCATTGTCTTTCATTCTATGTATTCTTTTTATACAAAAAAATTTTATGGTAGGTTTAGCACAGCATTAGTATTGTGCTCTTTCACACAGTAACGTCGATACAATGTGTGACAGTAACGCTGCAGAATAATACGAAATGGAATGAGCATGTAAGGACCGCAGTAGGAAAGACGAGTGGCTGACTTCGGTTTATTCGAAGAATTTTAGGAAAGTGTGGTTCATCGATAAAGGAGACCGTATATTGTATATGACACTATGGGACCCATTGTTGAGTACTGTTCGAGTATTTGAGATCGGCACCATGTCGGATTAAAAGACAATATCGAAGCAACTCGTTGGGGGTGGGGAGTGGGGGGGGGGCTTCCAGAACTGTTATGGGTATATTCGAAAAACAAGCAGTTATTACGGAGATACTTCGGAAACTGAGAATCAATGGAGGGAGCGCGACGTCCTTTTCGCGGAGCACTACTGAGAAAATTTAGAGAACTGTATTTCAGGCTGACTGCAGAACGATTCTAATGCCGTCAACGTACATTTCGCATAAGGACCATTAAACTAAGATTAGAGACGTTAGGGCTCGTACGGAGGTATGTAGACAGACGTTTTTCTCTCTATCTGTGAGTGAAACAGGAAAAGAAATGCCTCGTATTGGTAAGGAGTACCCTGTCCTATGCCCCATCAATGTACATAGATGCACATGGTGGTGTAGGTTTCGACATATCGGACTTGAGCGTTCGCTTGTAAGATTACTTCACAGAAGCAAATGCCTATCGGTTCGAAGAACAACAACAACGCTGTAGCTGGCACGAATTTACAGAGGTACAAATTCATCGAGCTCCCGTTTTTTATTACGGAATGGGTAAGAGTCTCCTTTGATGGTTCCCACTGCAAAACAGCACGCTGGTGACATAGTCCATTTCTGCTCCAAGCACTACCGGTTCACAGACTTTCCTCGGTTGATCGGAAAGTTTTTTTTGGTCATATTTTATATCATAAACAGCTGCCATGTATGGCGATATGAACAACATTGCAAGTAACGATCAATGTGAGTGACTTAAAATACCGCAAAGACGATGGAAGAGAAGCGGATAGGAGGCGAAAGCTCAAGCAATCCAGCAATTTCGTTGTGTCTCAGTTTCCATGTTAGGTGTATAGTAGGTTGAAAAAGTGTATCAAAATCCTATACATAAACCGTTACATTGTTATGATAACCATCCGTGGCAGAAGCGTAGAAATGTAAAAATTTAAGCCTCAAAGAGTGAAAAATCTGACTGGCACTCGTCAGAAAATTTGAGTCAAAGTATCGACGAACGTCCCGCACCCACCATTCCCCATCCCGGCTAGCGCTTTCACGCGCCAGCCCGCGCCTTTCAGATGTTTTCCGCATGAGGGAACGGAAGATTTCGATTGGTAAAACAATAGATTAGGCCGTGGCGCAATAGCTCAGAAAATTTTGATAATTGTCTGTACATTCGGGCATGTAACGGCTACCTGCACGAATTGGACTGTTCCACATAATACATTCGTAACTGATGATATCACCCAAAAAATAGCGCAAGGAAATTGCAGGTTTGCTAGAGGATTTGTAATCGTTGTCTTGTCTGGCCTGACTACATGATTCGTAGCCGATGGTGATAGGTTGTCAAAAGTATCCTTGGTAAATATTTTAACAAAATTTGTTTTAACTGCTACATCGGCACGCAGGACTCCTCCGACTAAGCTTACAAAACATTCCGTGAACTGTCATACAGACGGCTTACGACGAACACGAGTCACTTCACGTCTCAGTGCCGCCTAAACCGCTCGTCTGAAAACAGTGCCCTGCGACTTGCATTATTCATCAGAGTGTATCTGGCACTAATCCCCGGCGGAATGCCCTTGGAAATTCAGAGCCCGTCTTGTTACTGGCGCCGGAGAGTAGGTCACGTACCGTGTTCTTCCTTCAGATCTCAATCCGGCAAATCTCCAGAATCTGATAGCTAGGATTCGACACAACAGAATTTAAATATCTTATATCGATTCCACTCTATACGTGCTGCTATGAGTTCTTCCATCTGAAGATACAGCAGTAAGGAGAGATGCAATTTACTGACAAAAAGAGAAATTATAAAAATACAGTAAATGAAGGAGGCGAAATGGAAAAAAATATATCTAAAAATGAGTGATAGAAAATTTAAAC
Organism: Schistocerca gregaria; assembly: GCF_023897955.1. Lineage (NCBI taxonomy): Eukaryota > Metazoa > Arthropoda > Insecta > Orthoptera > Acrididae > Schistocerca > Schistocerca gregaria. The sequence continues at coordinate 2,319,048 of NW_026061757.1, read as the reverse complement.
TGCTTATTTAAGAACAGTTAGAGGATAAACACAAGGCTGTTAGTTGGTTGGTTGATACCGGGGAGGGCACCAAACAGCGAGGTAATAGGTCCCATCGGATGAGGGAAGAATGGGTCAAGGATATTGGCTGCGGCCTATCAAAGGAACCTTCCGGGCATTTGCCTGAAGCGATTTACGGAAACATGGAAAACCTAAATCAGGGGGGCCGGACGCTGGGTTTGAACCACCGTCCTCACGAATCGAGTCCAGTGTGCTAACTACTGCGCCACCTCAGTCTTAGATGCATACATCACAAGAAAGAAGAAATAGAGGGCTGGAGAAACATGTGGAGTCACCGCGAGAAATGCATGTTTGAAAATAAATAGAGATCCTAGTCAAGCCTGCAGGTTGCGCAGTTTTACACTACTGCCAATTTAAATTGCTACACCAAGAAGAAATGCAGATGAACGGGTATTCATTGGCCAAATACACCCCTGGAAATTGAAATAGGAACACCGTGAATTCATTGTCCCAGGAAGGGGAAACTTTATTGACACATTCCTGGGGTCAGATACATCACATGATCACACTGACAAAACCACAGGCACATAGACACAGGCAACAGAGCATGCACAATGTCGGCACTAGTACAGTGTATATCCACCTTTCGCAGCAATGCAGGCTGCTATTCTCTCATGGAGACGATCGTAGAGATGCTGGATGTAGTCCTGTGGAACGGCTTGCCATGCCATTTCCACCTGGCGCCTCAGTTGGACCAGCGTTCGTGCTGGACGTGCAGACCGCGTGAGACGACGCTTCATCCAGTCCCAAACATGCTCAATGGGGGACACATCCGGAGATCTTGCTGGCCAGGGTAGTTGACTTACACCTTCTAGAGCGTGTTGGGTGGCACGGGATACATGCGGACGTGTATTGTCCTGTTGGAACAGCAAGTTCCCTTGCCGGTCTAGGAATGGTAGAACGATGGGTTCGATGACGGTTTGGATGTACCGTGCACTATTCAGTGTCACCTCGACGATCACCAGAGGTGTACGGCCAGTGTAGGAGATCGCTCCCCACACCATGATGCCGGGTGTTGGCCCTGTGTGCCTCGGTCGTATGCAGTGCTGATTGTGGCGCTCACCTGCACGGCGCCAAACACGCATACGACCATCATTGGCACCAAGGCAGAAGCGACTCTCATCGCTGAAGACGACACGTCTCCATTCGTCCCTCAATTCACGCCTGTCGCGACACCACTGGAGGGGGGCTGCACGATGTTGGGGCTTGAGCGGAAGACGGCCTAACGGTGTGCGGGACCGTAGCCCAGCTTCATGGAGACGGTTGCGAATGGTCCTCACCGATACCCCAGGAGCAACAGTGTCCCTAATTTGCTGGGAAGTGGCGGTGCGGTCCTCTACGGCACTGCGTAGGATCTTACGGTCTTGGCATACATCCCTGCGTCGCTGCGGTCCGGTCCCAGGTCGACGGGCACGTGCACCTTCCTCCGACCACTGGCGACAACATGGATGTACTGTGGAGACCTCACGCCCCACGTGTTGAGCAATTCGGCGGTACGTCCACCCGGCCTCCCGCATGCCCACTATACGCCCTCGCTCAAAGTCCGTCAACTGCACATATGGTTCACGTCCACGCTGTCGCGGCATGCTACCAGTGTTAAAGACTGCGATGGAGCTCCGTATGCCACGGCAAACTGGCCGACACTGACGGCGGCGGTGCACAAATGCTGCGCAGATAGCTCCATTCGACGGCCAACATCGCGATTCCTGGTGTGTCCGCTGTGCCGTGCGTGTGATCATTGCTTGTACAGCCCTCTCGCAGTGTCCGAAGCAAGTATGGTGGGTCTGACACACCGGTGTCAATGTATTCTTTTTTCCATTTCCAGGAGTGTATATTATACAAGAACTAACATGTGATTACATTTTCACGCAATTTGGGTGCATAAGTCCTGAGAAATCAGTACCCAGAACAACCACCTCTGGCCATAATAACGGCCTTGATACGCCTGGGCATTGAGTCAAACAGAGCTTGGATGGCGTGTACAGGTACAGCTGCCCATTCAGCTTCTTGACGATACCTCAGTTCATCAAGAGTAGTGACTGGCGTATCGTGGCGAGCTAGTTGCTCGGCCACCATTGAGCAGACGTTTTCAATTCGTGAGAGATCTGGAGAATGTGCTGGCCAGGGCAAAAGTCGAAGATTTTCTGTATCCAGAAATGCACGCAAAGGACCTGCAATATGTGGTCCTGCTAAAATGTAGGATTTCGCAGGGATAGTTTGAAGGGTAGAGCCACGGGTCGTAACACATCTGAAATGTAACGTCTACTGCTCGATGTGCCGTCAATGAGAACAAGAGTTGACCGACACGTGTAACCAATGGAACCCCATACCATCACGCCGGGTGATACGCCAGTATGGCGATGACGAATACACGCTTCCAATGTGCGTTCACCGCGATGTCACAAAACGCGGATGCGACCGTCATGATGCTGTAAACAGAACCTGGATGACGTTTTGCCATTCATGCACCCACGTTCGTCGTTGATTATACCATCGTTTGCGCTCTTGGCTGTGATGTAGCGTCAAGGGTAACCGCAGGTATGGTCTCCGAGCTTATAGTCCATGCTGCTGCAAACGTCGTCGAGCTGTTACGGCAGATGGTTGTTGTCTTGCAAACGTCCCAATCTGTTGACTCAGGGATCGAGACGTGGCTGCACGATCCGTTACAGCGATGCTGATAAGATGCCTGTCATCTCGACTGCTAGTGATACGAGGCGTTGGGATCCAACACGGCGTTCCGTATTACCCTCCTGAACCCACCGATTCGATATTCTGCTAACAGTCATTGGGTCTCGACCAACGCGAGCAGCAATGTCGCGATACGATAAACCGCAATCGCGAGAGGCTACAATCCGACCTTTATCAAAGCCGTAAAAGTGATGGTAGGCATTTCTCCTCCTTACACGAGGCATCACAACAACGTTTCACCACGCAACGCCGGTCAACTGCTGTTTGGGTATGAGTAATCGGTTTGGAACTTTCCTCATGTCAGCACGTTATAGGTGCCGCCGCCGGCGCCAACCTTGTGTGAAATGCTCTGAAAAGCTAATCATTTGCATGTCACAACATTTTCTTCCTGTCGGTTAAATTTCGCGTCTGTAGCAGGTCATCTTCGTGGTGTAGCAATTTTAATGGCCAGTAGTGTATGTGACTACAAATCTAAGTGGTGGTCAGAGCAGTGTTCCGTGTAGGCGTGAGTGCATTATGACGCAGTTTAAGTGCTTTGCCCCCCTCCCGTGAACCATGGACCTTGCCGTTGGTGGGGAGGCCTGCGTGCCTCAACGATACAGATAGCCGTACCGTAGGTGCAACCACAACGGAGGGGTATCTGTTGAGAGGCCAGACAAACGTGTGGTTCCTGAAGAGGGGCAGCAGCCTTTTCAGTAGTTGAAGGGGCAACAGTCTGGATGATTGACTGATCTGGCCTTGTAACAATAACCAAAACAGCCTTGCTGTGCTCGTACTGCGAACGGCTGAAAGCAAGGGGAAACCACAGCCGTAATTTTTCCCAAGGGCATGCAGCTTTACTCTATGATTAAATGATGATAGCATCCTCTTGGGTAAAATATTCCGGAGGTAAAAGAGTCCCCCATTCGGATCTCCGGGCGGGGACTACTCAAGAGCATGTCGTTTTCAGGAGAAAGAAAACTGGCGTTCTACGGATCGGAGCGTGGAATGTCAGATCCCTTAATCGGGCAGGTAGGTTAGAAAATTTAAAAAGGGAAATGGATAGGTTAAAGTTAGATATAGTGGGAAATAGTGAAGTTCGGTGGCAGGAGGAACAAGACTATTGGTCAGATGAATAGAGGGTTATAAATACAAAATCAAATAGAGGTAATGCAGGAGTAGGTTTAATAATGAATAGGAAAACAGGAATGCGGGTAAGCTACTACAATCAACATAGTGAACGCATTATTGTGGCCAAGATAGATACGAAGCCCACACCTACTACAGTAGTACAAGTTTATATGCCAACTAGCTCTGCAGATGACGAAGAAATTGAAGAAATGTATGATCAAATAAAAGAAATTATTCAGATAGTGAAGGGTGACGAAAATTTAATATTCATGGGTGACTGGAATTCGGTAGTAGGAAAAGGGAGAGAAGAAACGTAGTAGGTGAATATGGAATGGGGCAAAGAAATGAAAGAGGAAGAATGAAAGAGGTAGAATTTTGCACAGAGCACAATTTAATCATAGGTAACACTTGGTTTAAGAATCATTAAAGAAGGCTGTATACATGGAAGAAGCCTGGAGATACTGACAGGTTTCAGATAGATTATATAATGGTACGACGAGATTTAGGAACCAGGTTTTAAATTGTAAGACATTTCCAGGGGCAGATGTGGACTCTGACCACAATCTGTTGGTTATGACCTGTAGATTAAAACTGAAGAAACTGCAAAAAGGTGGGAATTTAAAGAGATGGGACCTGGATAAACTAAAAGAACCAGAGGTTGTACGGAGTTTCAAGGAGAGCATAAGGGAGCAATTGACAGGAATGGGGGAAAGAAATACTATAGAAGAAGAATGGGTAGCTTTGAGGCATGAAGTAGTGAAGGCAGCAGAGGATCAAGTAGGTAAAAAGATGTGGGCGAATAGAAATCCTCGGATAACAGAAGAAATATTGAATTTAATTGATGAAAGGAAAAAATATAAAAATGCAGTAAATGAAGCAGGCAAAAAGGAATACAAACGTCTCAAAAATGACATCGACAGGAAGTGCAAAATGGCTAAGCAGGGATGGCTAGAGGACAAATGTTAGGATGTAGAAGCTTATCTCACTAGGGGTAAGATAGATACTGCCTACAGGAAAATTAGAGAGACGTTTGGAGATAAGAGAGCCACTTGTATGAATATCAAGAGCTCAGACGGAAACCCAGTTCTAAGCGAAGAAGGGAAAGCAGAAAGGTGGAAGGAGTATATGGAGGGTCTATACAAGGGCGATGTACTTGAGGACAATATTATGGAAATGGAAGAGGATGTAGATGAAGATAAAATGGGAGATACGATACTGCGTGAAGAGTTAGACAGAGCACTTAAAGACCCGAGTCGAAACAAGGCCCCTGGAGTAGACAACATTCCATTGGAACTACTGACGGCCTTGGGACAGCCAGTCCTGACAAAACTCTACCAGCTGGTGAGCAAGATGTATGAGACAGGCGAAATACCCCCAGACTTCAAGAAGAATATAATAATTCCAATCCCAAAGAAAGCAGGTGTTGACAGATGTGAAAATTACCGAACTGTCAGCTTAATAAGTCACAGCTGCAAAATACTAACGCGAGTTCTTTACAGACGAATGGAAAAACTAGTAGAAGCCGACCTTTCGGAGGATCAGTTTGGATTCCGTAGAAATGTTGGAACGCGTGAGGCAATACTGACCCTACGACTTATCTTAGAAGCTAGATTAAGGAAGGGCAAACCTACGTTTCTAGCATTTGTAGACTTAGAGAAAGCTTTTGACAATGTTGACTGGAATACTCTCTTTCAAATTCTTAAGGTGGCAGGGGTAAAATACAGGGAGCGAAAGGCTATTTACAATTTGTACAGAAACCAAATTGCAGTTATAAGAGTCGAGGGACATGAAAGGGAAGCAGTGGTTGGGAAGGGAGTGAGACAGGGCTGTAGTCTATCCCCGATGTTATTCAATCTGTATATTGAGCAAGCAGTAAAGGAAACAAAAGAAAAATTCGGTGTAAGTATTAAAATCCATGGAGAAGAAATAAAAACCTTAAGATTCGCCGATGACATTGTAATTCTGTCAGAGACAGCAAAGGACTTGGAAGAGCAGCTGAACGGAATCGACAGTAGCTTAAAAGGAGGGTATAAGATGACCATCAACAAAAGCAAAACGAGGATAATGGAATGTAGTCGAATAAAGTCGGGTGATGCTGAGGGAATTAGATTAGGAAGAGAGACACTTAAAGTAATAAAGGAGTTTTGCTATTTGGGGAGCAAAGTAACTGATGATGGTCGAAGTAGAGAGGATATAAAATGTAGATTGGCAATGGCAAGGACAGCGTTTCTGAAGAGAAATTTGTTAACATCGAATATAGATTTAAGTGTCAGGAAGACATTTCTGAAAGTATTTGTATGGAGTATAGCCATGTATGGAAGTGAATCATGGACGATAAATAGTTTGGACAAGAAGAGAATAGAAGCTTTCGAAATGTGGTACTACAGAAGAATGCTGAAGACTAGATGGGTAGATCACATTACTGATGAAGTATTGAATCGGATTGGGGAGATGAGAAATTTGTGGCACAACTTGACAAGAAGAAGGGATCGGTTGGCAGGACATGTTCTGAGGTATCAAGGGATCACCAATTTAGTATTGGAGGGCAGCGTCGAGGGTAAAAATCGTAGAGGGAGACCAAGAGATGACTACACTAAACAGATTCAGAAGGATGTAGGTTGCAGTAGGTACTGGGAGATGAAGAAGCTTGCACAGGATAGAGTAGCATGGAGAGCTGCATCAAACCAGTTTCAGGACTGAAGACCACAACAACAACAAGTGATTTCGAACATTGGAAAATTGGTAGTGCTTGAATGATGGGTGCTCTGGTACCCAAGGTAGAGAGCTGAAGTGTTTGTTGCATCGAAGATTTGCACAGCATACAGGTAAAGCGAAGAAGCATCATCCCGTAACTCAGAACTGGAGCGAAGTGTGTCTTGAGAGATAGTAACATGCGGTCACTGAAAAGGATTGTGAGAAAAATAAGGGGACTATCGCTGCTAAAGTCACGGCCGAACTAAGCGTCGCACTCGCAAACCCTTTCAGTAACAAAGGAACACGAAAGGAGCTACAGAAGCAATGAATTTCAGGGCGAGCTGGAATTCTAAAACCACTCGTCAGTGATGCAAAATGTCAGTAACAGGAAAACGTGGAGCTGAAGTAGTAGTACCTGGAGTGTGGAGCAATGGAACCAAGGCATTTGATCGAATATGCCTGGTTTCCCACTGTTTAAAGCTTCTGTCTCGATTCTACTCTCAAGAGTGAAACGTGATGGAGGTTCGGATACGATTTCGGACTGCGATATAGTGGTATTCCGTGTGCTCCGTTATTACTATGCAAGGTCGTATTACTGCAAAGGATTACTTGATTATTTTGACTGAGACGATCCATCGCATGGTACATTTCTTTGTTCCCAAATGGTGATGCTGTGTTCCAAGAGGAAAGAGTCCGTGATTGCACAGGTCACATAATATAGGAGTGGTCCTACAGCCCGAGGATGTATCGTCGCATCTCGTCTGACCCCCTTGGTCACCAGATCTCAGTGTTATTCAGCCTTTGTGACATCTACATCTACATCTACATCTACATTTATACTCCGCAAGCCACCCAACGGTGTGTGGCGGAGGGCACTTTACGTGTCACTGTCGCTACCTCCCTTTCCTGTTCCAGTTGCGTATGGTTCGCGAGAAGAACGACTGCCGGAAAGCCTCAGTGCGCGTTCGAATCTCTCTAATCTTACATTCGTGATCTCTTCGGGGGATGTAAGTAGGTGGAAGCAATATATTCGATACCTAATCCACAAACGCAGTCTCGCGAAACCGGGACAGCAACCTACACCGCGATGCAGAGCGCCTCTCTTGCAGAGTCTGCCACTTGAGTTTGCTAAAAATCCCCGTAACGCTTACCAAATAACCCTGTGACGAAACGCGCCGCTCTTCTTTGGATCTTCTCTATCTCCTCTGTCAACCCGACCTGGTACGGATCCCACACTGATGAGCAATACTCAAGTGTAGGTCGAACGAGTGATTTGCAAGCCACTTCCTTTGTTGGTGGACTACATTTTCTAAAGATTCTCCCAATGAGTCTCAACCTGGTACCCGCCTTACCAACAATTAATTTTATATGATCATTCCACTTCAAATCGTTCCGCACGCATACTCCCAGATATTTTACAGAAGTAACTGCTATCAGTGTTTGTTCCGCTATCATATAATCATACAGTAAAGGATCCTTTTTTCTATGTATTCGCAATACATTAGATTTATCTATGTTAAGGATCAGTTGCCACTCCCAGCACCAAGTGCCTTACCGCTGCAGATCTTCTAGCATTTCGCTACAATTTTTTAATTTCACGACGACTTGAAGCTGTTTTTAGTGCCAACGGATTTAGTACAAGGAGCCATGGCAATATGTTGTGATTTTGATGTTTTCTTCTTTTTATCCAAATTCTGCATCTCGCCAAATTCTGCTCTGCTCCTCCGTGAGCTCCACACCGCAGTGGACAATGGCGCTGAGCTTGATGCCATGTTCCTTGATTTCAGTAAGGCATTTGACACCATACTTCATTGCCGTCTAATGAAAAGTTCTAACTTACAGATTATAGGAGCAGACCTGCGATTGGACTCAAGACGTTCTTGCAGACAGAACTCAAAACGTCACTCTTAATGGAACTAAATCGACAGATGTAAAGGTAATTTCCGGAGTACCACATGGAAGTGATAGGGCCGTTGCTTTTTACAATATAAATAAATGATGAGGTAGAAATTGTCGAATGTTCTTTAAGGCTATTCGCAGATGATGCAGTTGTCTATACCAAAGTAGCAACGACAGAAGGTTGTTAGAATTTGCAGAACGACCTGCAGACAATTTATGAATGGTGCAGACCCTGACAGTTGAACCTGAACGGAAATAAATGTAACATTTGCGCATATATAGGAAAAGAAATCCACTACTGTACAGCAACACTACTGATGAAAAACAGCTGGAGACAGCGTCTGCTGTAAAATATATAGGCGTAACTACCCAGAGCGACCTTAAGTGGAATGAACATATAACACAGATAGTGGGAAAAGCAGACACCATTGAGATTTATCGGGATAATCTTAAGGAAATATAACTCATTCACGAAAGAAGTGTCTTATAAGGTGCTTGTTCGCCCGATTTGAGTGTTGTTCATCTATCTGGGATCCCTATCAGGTAGGACTGATAGAGAAGATCCAACGAAGAGCGGCGCATTTGGTCACGGGATCGTTTAGCTGGCGAGAGAGCGTTACGGAGATGCTAAACAAACTCCACTGGCAGACGTTGCAAGACAGGCGTTGCGCATCACTGGGAGATTTTCTATTGACATTTCGGGACAGCACTTTTCAGGAGGATTCAAACAACATTACTTCCTCGCGTATTGACCACGAGCAGAAAAGTCGATAAATTAGAGCCAATACAGAAGCTTACCGACAATAATTCTTCCCACGCACCATTCGCGACTGAAACAGGGGTGGAGGGATCAGACAGTGGTCCCCAAAGTACCTCCACCACACACCATTAGGTGGTTTGCGGAGTGTGATGTAGATGTAGATGTACAGAAAATACAGAGTGGAAACAAGATCAGAAGCTATAGGAATAAGAAGAGCTCAATGGTGACATAAAACAAAGAAGGAAAACGTGAGGGGTGGAAGGAATATACCAAAAGAAGGATTAGACAAGTGTGATATGACACTGCTGTAAGAGTTTGACAGAACAATGAAAGTCAGTGGAAACAAGGCCCCCGGCGTACTCCTCGTTCTCTCTTCTTCTTTGCTTTAAACCCATGTAGCGCTGAGTTCATTATACTAAACATCTGGCAAATTTCTATTTATATGCCCTTTCTGTGCCGGCCGATGTGGCCATGCTGTTCTAGGCGCTGCAGTCTGGAACCGCGAGACCGCTACGGTCGCAGGTTCAAATCCTGCCTCCGGCATGGATGTGTGTGATGTCCTTAGGTTTGTTAGGTTTAACTAGTTCTAAGTTGTAGGGGACTAATGATCTCGGAAGTTGAGTCCCATTGTGCTCAGAGACATTTGAACCATTTTGCCCCTTCTGTGGCCGCAGCACTGTTAACTAAGAGAGGCAAGTCCGCCACAAATCTGCGAACTTTGTAAACTTTGTTCTGTTTGAGGTTGTATTTTAAGTGTTTTGTATCGTATTTACTGAGGCGTAATTTGATGACTAACCTGGCATTTACCTCAATGATGGGAACACTGTCCAACAATTGCACTCAGAGTGCCCGGTGCACCAGCCACGGCTATCGATCCTGCTGTAGCTCACATTTCTGTCTTGCACGCAGACACGCTACTCATTAAACACAGCCCACACTGAAAAAAACAGCTTAAACAGTGCCTTGCTGGCAACTTGTGTTCATGGATTCATGGGGTCTACGCCACACTGTCATCAGGTCTTACCAACTGAATTCGGGATTCATTTGACCAGGCCACAGTTCACCAGTCATGCACTGCAGGCGATGTCATGCTGTTAGCAAAGATACTCGTGTCATTCGTATGCTGGCATAGCCCATTAACGTCAAAGGGATACGTTCGTCGTACGTTCCACATTTATGTATGCGGTCATTTTATGCATTGTTGCTTGTCTGTTAGCACTTACAAACACCGCTGCTCTCGGTCGTTAAAAGAAGGCTGTCGGCCACTGCGTTGTCTGTGGCGTGAGATAACGCCTGAAATTTGGAATTCTCGGTACTCTTGACACTGCGGAATATTCTCTAACTATTCCCCAAATGGAATGCCCCTTCCGTCCAGCTGCAACTACCATTCCGCGGTCAAAGTTTGTTAACTACCGTAGTGCGGCCTCAGTCACGCCGGAATCCTTTTCGCATGAATCCCCTGAGTACAAATGACAGCTTCTCCAGTGCACTGTTTTATACCTTGTGTACGCTATAGTACCGCCATCTGTATATGTATATATCGCTATCTCATGACTACTGTCAATTGTATACATACACTATCTTAAGGCAAAATTTAAAGTATCCAGAATTCTTGGTCGGACGTCAATGTAACTTCGTGCACGTGTACACTATCAGTGGGTAACTAAATAATTAACGTGTCAATTCGTGACAGGTAGAGCTGTCTCCATAGTGTACTAGTGATGCACGGTTTTAGTGCTGTTACGAGGTGTGGTAGGCGTGGCGTGGTGGGAACAGCATCAGCTGTTGAGTGGTCACTAAGAAGGATACAAAGATAGTGCATACAGAAGTGAGGTGTCATTCGAACCTGAAAGAGCTTAAAAGTGGCCTTATTGGAGTCCTCCATTTGTCTGACCAGTCATATACTGTACCGTTCTGCGTCTTTCTTGACCATTGGTTGAAGACTAACAGAAGCGGATTAGGCAGTTACCATTCCATGCATAGGCTGTCATTAACGCCACACCACCAAGTGCTGCCTTTTGAGCGCTGCTGTTGTTAAATGACCGTTTTTTCTGAAGTGTCCCATAAATTATGTAAAACAACGAGAAAGAGTCAAATGTAATCGGAATAAATTCATCACCACTTGATTAAGAAATGTGAATCACTATCAATGATTGCTAAGGGTTAACTACTTACATTACAGTTTTCAAATAGCATGCACAACTAAACGAGAAACCATTATGGAAGTAAGATGTACTCCATAGAGAACGAGGGAAGCACACGGTAGGATCATAAACTGCAGCGTGTCAGTCCGCTGCCCCCATATCAGCAGAATAGGCACTCGATGACCTCCCCCTCCGCGTCCTGCGAAGGGAATTGTCAGGCATATATTAGAGTCTGCCCAGGATGTGTTTTGAAAGGAGTCCACCCTGACACCACCCGTTCAATGTCGCACAACGCACATTACACCTCCAGGATGTGTGGGAACAACAGACTGTTTAAGCAAGCTATGTGGTCATGTGACAACTGTTGTTTAACGGCTGACGTTCAGAAGGAGTGCCATTGTAGAGACACACAGTGGGCAGTCAAAATTCACCAAAAAGAATGGACTTATTATAACGTTTTATAAGCTGGAATGGAAACAAAGTTTAGAGCCCCTTTGAAGATCATAGGATTCTGACAATTCATCCAAGTACCGAAAAACAACATATCTAGAGAAATTTAAAAACAGATACCAATCGTTCACTTAAATAATTTAGAAGTGGGATAAGGAGTGTGACTGACCTTTCAGAGGTCAGTCCGTATTGGCCAGTCTACAAACGTAGGCAGAGAGAGGGAGTAATTCGGAGGCATTTAGGAGTGCCAAGACTAAACAGCTTCGTAATCTGAAAGACAAGTAAGGGAGGGAGATATGCGTCTAATAAGATAAATTCTTATTTACGTTAATGTATTTTGTCACATTTTAGTATATCATATGGTGTTTTGATTTTTCAGATCAACAAAGTCGAATTATACATTTTCCGCACAAAATACAAGAATACGTCCGATGACATCAGAGGCATGCTTACTACTGTCTCACTCAGCGGAAATAATAGTATTCCAAAGGGTTTACAGTTTTACTTGTGAAATGAATTTCAGTTAGTTTCGATTATTATTTCATAAATGAACCCAGAAGTAAACATAGTAAACAGTAATAGATTGCGTAATTAACAATAGAAGTTTTAAGTGTGCCAGATAGTAATTTCAAATGTTTCTAACAAAACAATTTTAACTGTGCATTCAGAACAAGTACTTATCGATTGTAACATCCAACATAAAGTAACTCCTTTTTATAAATATTAGTTTGAAATATAACACACTTTTATAAAATTATTTGAAAGTTTTCGGAAAAGCAGCTGAGATAATACCGATCTGTTAAAAATTCGAAAAATAATACTGGTATCGACAATTACTGTTGCGGAAAAGTAATGCTAGAGGAGAATGTCCCGTTACATACCTACATGTATAGACATTGGCAACTCTGACCACAATACGTTTACTTGCAAACTCCTGATACCACAGTTAGATCCGCAAAATTTCTTTCCAATTAATACTTACTTTGAAGAAGAATTTGCGTTTATCATTTCCATAACCACTAAATTGACTAAAATAAAGTACCTTTAAATTGCTGGCACGTAATAATTTCATGCGTTTTATTTAAATTAGATGAGGTTAGTACACACCCATCATTGTCCAGCTGAAAATCATCACTGACATTTTGGAGGGGATTTTGTTTGTTTTTACGTACTTTCTGTGACGCATGTTAACAGGGCATTGAATTATAGTGTGTATGAGGGTATTGAGCATTTTGTTGCAGGTTCGTTAATTTTATTTAAACATCAGATATAATTAATTTTAAAGATTCTGTTAAGAAAATCGAAAGTGAAAATGCACGAGTTAGGAATTTAGCGAGAGTGATCGAAGTTAAGAGAAAACCTTCAGTTAATTTAGAAATAGTAGACAGTGGATCAGACATCGAGGTATAGTAGGAGAATGTGCCACATATAGATTCTGGTGAACCGTGAATTAAAGTATCACAAAGTGAAACAAATGTAGAAAACGAACTATCAGGTCCAGGTTAACGACGAAGTTCAGAAGCTGAATTTAGGAGAGAAGTCGATAAAAAATTTCGTAAGTAGCAGAGACGTCTTAAGCAACAGATCACGAAAGTGCAGCACAGGGTGACGTCACGTGTGAGCCCATATCTCAACAACCATCAGCATTTGATCTGCAGTTTTCTCATCGAACAGATCCAGAAAAATGAGGAAAAGGAAAAATGTTGCACGGCTCAGGAAAATGGAATAACGATTCAAGGAAAGTGCGGAGACATTTAAGAACAATGAGAAAAGGAATGAAGAATGATTAAAGAAAAATGAATGTTCTGTACTTTGCGTCATCTTATCTACTTTCATATCACAATGTGTGCCTGATCGTATACCCCCCTTCATTAACTTTTTTTGTACATCCGTAAACTGATAATCATCCTTTCCATATAAAACACTGAAGAGCCAAAAAACTGGCACGCCTGCCTAATATCGTGTAGGGCCCCCCCGCGAGCACTCATAATTGCCGTAACACGTCGTGGCATGGACTCAACTAATGGCTGAAGTAGTGCTGGAGGGAACTGACACCAAAAATCCTGCAGGTCTCTCCATAAATCCGTAAGAGTAGGGGGAAGGGGGGGGAGGGGGGTGGAGAACTTTTCTGAACAGTAAGTTGCAAGGCATCCCAAATATGCTAAGTAATATTCCTGTCTGGTGGTTTTGGTGGCCAACGGAAGTGTTTAAATACAGAAGAGTGTTCCTGGAGCCACTCTATAGGAATTCTGAACGTGTGGGGCGTCGCTTGTCCTGGTGGAATCGCCCAAGAATGGATTGATTTAGGTGATCAGACAAGATGCTTATGTACGTGTTAACTGTCAGAGTCGTATCTAGAGGTATCAGGGGTCTAATATCACTCCAAATGCATACGCCTCACACCTTTGCAGAACCTCCAACAGCTTGTAAAGTCCTTGATGACATGATGGGTCCATGGATTCATAAGGTTGTCTCCATACCTGTACACGTCCATCCGCTCTATAAAATTCCGAGCGATACTCTTCCGACCAGGCCGGCCGCGGTGGCCGAGTGGTTCTAGGCGCCTCAGTCCGGAACCGCGCGACCACTACGGTCGAAGGTTCAAATCCTGCCTCCGACATGGATGTGTGTGATGTCCTTAGGTTAAATTAGTTCCAAGTCTAGGGGACTAACGACCACATATGTTAAGTCCCATAGTGCTCAGAGCCATTTGAACAATTTTTCTTCCGACAAGGCAACACGTTTACAGTCATTAACAATCCAGTGTCGGTGTTGAGGGGCCCAGGCAAGGCTTAAAGCTTTGTACCGTGCAGTCCGATAGCCCATATCGATGATGTTTCGTTGAATGGTCCGCATGCTGACACTTGATGGCCCAGCACTGAAATCTGCAAAAGTTTCCGGAAGGGTTGGACTTCCGTCACGTTGATGAATTTTCTTCAGTCGTCTTTGGTCCCGTTCTTGCAGGATCTTTTTTCGGCCGCAACGATGTCGGAGATTTGATCTTTTACCTGATTCCTGATATTGGAGATGCATTCGTGAAATGGTCGTACGGGAAAATCCCCACTTCATCGCTGCCTCGTAGATGCAGTGTCCCATCGCTCGTGCGCCGTCTATAACACTACGTTCCAACTCACTTAAATCTTGACAACCTGCCATTTTAGCAGCAGCAACCGATCTAACAACTACGCCAGACAATAGTTGTTTATATAGCCGTTGCCTATCACAGCACTGTATTCTGTCTGTTTACACATCTCTGTATTATACATATAAGTATAGACATTTGAGGAAGATATAAAATCGTCAGACAAAAAGGCTGATGGTCAGATTACGGATGTAGAAAAAAGCTCACGGAGATCAGGAATAGATTTTGACATGAGAGTTGATAAGGTGACGCAGAGTACAAAAGGGACTACAGCTGTCTTAAGGAAAGCTACTAACACCAACACGGAGAGCATTGATATCAATGCGCAAATCACTGAAACGATGAAATTGTGGAAGGAGGTATGAAAACACACAAAAGAATACGTTATATGAAATGATGGATCAAGTCTAAGTACCTTATTAGCCACCGCCTTCTAGCGGTTGTCGACGTGCTGTGGAATCACATAAGTCAGGACTGTAACAGTGGGCATACAACAGGTTACATCGCATCGGGGGAGTACCGAGAGATTCAGTTGTATGGGTAATCATTGCCACCCCCGTTGAAAATTAATTGTACGATGTAGACGAACAAGAGTTCAGAATTCATTTCGTGCATAAATATTCCTTGTTTTTGTTGCATGAAACTGCTTACTCCTGAAGCTATGAATTGAGCAGTTCTGAAGGTTTTACCTAGATCGTGGCCATATGTTTCGGAGATTAAATTTGTACAGACATATTACAGAGAAGAGATGGCAACAACAACGAGACTGACCGCAGGAGCCCGTAAGAAACACGAAGAGTACATATGCAATTTCCTTCATGAATATTGGTCAAACCCAAAGCAAGATAGAGTAAAACCGGGAATATTGACGACGGAAAATTACATACAGTCGAGATAAAAGGACCCAATACAGTATTTCAAAATGTTCAGATCTGTGTGAAATCTTATGGAACTTAACTGCTAAGGTCATCAGTCCCTAAGCTTACACACCACTTAACCTAAATAATCCAAAGGACAAACACACACACCCATGCCTGAGGGAGGACTCTAACCTCCGCCGCGACCAGCCGCACAGTCCAAGACTGCAGCGCCTTAGACCGCGCAGTATTTCAAGGAGAATCAGTTACTGGGCTACCTTATGAAGCAACAGACTAATCCGAATTTGTTTGACGGAACTACTTTGCAAAATCAGAGAGAAATTGTGGTAGCTCGTGGAAACATGCAGAATGTATTTCAAGACCTACTGCTAGAGTTAGGATACAATCGTAGCGTAGAATAGGTGGATCAATGGAAGTTCGTGGACATGACCCAAGACGTAGATACAGAGATGAGGAGCGAAAGAATGATTCCTGGACCTAATTAGTCACACCCACTTCTGGAGGGAATATTCTTGTGTTAGAACAGCGAAAGCATTGTACATGTATTCTGCGGAGAGGAGAGGGCAATAAGCAATGAGAGTGATAGTTGTGAATATCCCTTCATTAACGTAGATTTCAATTGAACAACAGTTCAGAGTGTGTTAGATATATATAGTCAGGTATCAATTTAGAGAAACGTATTGATGTTTGCGACAGCGTATGAGTGTGGCCAGTGTTTAGAACATCAAATGTGAAAAGAAGAGTCTCAGGCAAACATGCTGACGTTAAAGTACAAATGAGGGTAGACTTCACGTGCCAAACGCAGATTTTTATGGTTATACAAGGTTTAACAGCTGAATCAATATTTAGTCTCGACGTTTTGAAAAATTAGAGATGGTTTTGCACCTGGCCCAAAAATTTGTTATCACAACAACTGCAGATACACTAGCGAGTATTTGCTTTGATAGTTACACTCAGCAAAGTAGGGGGCAAGTTTTGTGGCATTGTGGGTTGTGGAGACAAATGAAAGTGAGACAGAAGTGATCCATGATGAGACAGTGGCAAACCTTTGGCACACTGAATTCGCAGGCACAAGAGCATGATTAAAAAGTGTACGAAGGTCACACGTGTGAGTATTTACACGTGCACCAGCGACTATCGAGACTTTTCTACACAGATTTAAAGTGAAAGAGCATCTTAAATTGTCTGTTAAGCCCCATCAACTACTGTTCATCTCCAAGGATTAGGTACAATACGAAATCGAGGCAATGTTGCCAGAAGGCTTGGTATAAGAGGCAGTCAGTTCATACAATAACATAATATGGTATGACACCAAGGAAGATGGACCTGTCAGGCTGATACTTGATTCATAACACGTCAAGACGATACTCGAGATGGAGGCCGACAGGTCAGAGACACTTGAAGAACCGTTACAGCAATTTATGGAGTACGTATTCTCACATCAATCGATTTACGGGCTAGCTATGGACACGCCGCGGTGCACCTACACTGTCTAAGTGTACAACACTTCTGTGTTATGAAAGATACTTTCAATTTAAGAAATTATCTTTTGGTATAAATGTTTCATCATCCGCTTTTATTAGAGGACTAGGTTGTGTGAGGCCTGAGGGGTTAAAATGCAAAGTTTCACTGTATGTTTATGACATACTGATGGCAGGAAATGCTTCAGTATAGGACAGGGGTTTCCAAACTTTTTTGGTCCGCGGGCCACATTGACCCCTCCACGAAGTCATATGTGCCCTGATCTACTTAGTGGGATTAAAGCACCCTAGCACTCCATGATCACCGTAATGTAAGCCTAAAGGAAAGATGAAATTGCAAAAATCTAAGGTTGTGGGAATAGCTAGCACTGAAACGAACTACGATTTTTATTTAATTACATAATTTTGATTGGTGGAGGTACCTGACCGAAATTCTGGTGTATTTTATTCTGGCGAATTTCGCCGACAAAAAAGTGTGTCACTGTACATTCTTCACGAAATCGTCCTGAAAAGTTAACGAAATCTCAAAATCATTGTAAGCAGCACTATTACTGCAAGACGTAACAGAGGTAGAATATGTGAAGCGGCGCAACAATAAGTTTAGTTATGTAGTCTTGTAGCGAGTAGCAGAGCCAGAGCATTATATTTGATAGTTCTGTTGCGTGATTGCGTATTTGTTGCCAGTGTCTCACGAGATTTTTAGTGTTCTATGCGCTGTACTAGTAGGTGAGATGAAGTGTTGGACAATTCAAAGTTTGAATTCAAAGACACAAGGAAAATCAGAAAATCGAAATACGTAAAGCGCGACTTTAGTATTTTTTCAATGTATTTTTAATGGAACTACAGTATAATTGTGAGTAATTGATTTAGTAATTAAAGTACCTTAAAATAAATTCATTGATTTTTTTAGGCAGACTACTCCCTAGTTTTATAGGATTAAATAGCACAATTTTATTTTCGGGCTACAATTTTATGTGAAGTTCTGTACAAATATGGAACAGAAACTAAAGGTTGATGGTGAATGTAGAAATTTTAAAGAGCAGTGGGGATGTCCATATTTCGTGGTGGAGTCAAGCAACAAACCAATGTGTATTATTTGCAATAAAGCAATATCAGTCTTCAAAGAATACAATATGGTACGTCATTATGAGCCTAAGCAGTCTCAGAATTACCCCAAGTTTACAGGATGCCAACGATTAGAAATGTATGAGTCTCTGGAACGCCAGCTAAAAACCCAGCAGTCGCTGCTTAAGGAAGAAAATGCAGCAACTCGTGCTAGTTTTCGTGTGGCTCATTTGGTAGCGAAACAGTGTAAGCCATTTACCGACGGTGAATTGATTAAGAACTGCATTATTGCAACAGCAGAAGAAATGTGTCCAGAAAAAGTTAATTTATTTAATAACATAAGTTTGTCGGCAAACGCTGCGGCTCGAAGAATAGATGACATTGCACAAAATATATCAGCACAACTGCGTGACAAAAATCAAGACTTAAGACTGGTTCTCTTTGGCCGTGGATGAGTCAACAGATGTTTCAGATACTGCTCAAGTGCTACTTTTTATTCGAGGGATTGACAAAAATTATGAAGTGTATGAAGAGCTCCTTGATGTTCACAGTATTCACGGGGCGACCATTGGCGAAGATATTTGTAAAGGAGTTGAAAGGTCAGTTCAGAAAAACAATATTCAGTGGAAGAGATTAAAATGTATTACAACTGATGGTGGCTAAAACTTGTGTGGGAAAAATTAAAGTGTTGTCGCTCTCCTTTCCAAGGCCGTAGAAAATGACGGTGGCTCAAAACCGCTAGTAGTGCATTGTATTATTCACCAACAGTCTTTGTGTGTAAAACATTGATACGTCAGAAGTTTTAAAGCCAGTTATTTCAGTTATATCAGATCCCACGCACTCAGTCATCGTCAGTTCCGAGAGCTTCTTGAAGATATTGAGGAAAGCGACTTGCCATATTATACTGCAGTGCGCTGGCTTAGCTACGGTAAAGTTCTGACCCATTTTTTTGAACTCCGAACAGTAATTGAAATTTTTTTGAACGAAAGGAATCGCCCTATGGCTGAGTTACGGAGCGGTGAGTGGTTATGGAAGCTAGCATTTTATACAGACATCACTAAGCATATTAATGATCTTAATTTAAAATTGCAAGATGAAAAGCAGCTTCTGCCTGATTTATACAGTCATGTTAAGTCCTTTCGACAAAAGAATGCATTGTTTTAATCTCATTTGAACAAAGTATGCTTCTCACATTTTAATACATGCCAAACATTCAGTCCGCAAACAGATTCCGTTTCCTGTAACTTTCGCAATTGAAGCTTTGGGCGCTTTAAAAATTGATTTTGAATCATGTTTTTCAGATGTCGATGCAAATTCAAACGATATCAATGTATTTCAAAATCCCTTTGACGTCGATATAGAAGCGTTACAAGTAGAAACTTGTTTGAAATTATTGATTTGCAATATAGGGAAATTTTTAAAGAAAAACATTCAAAGTCAACGTTACTGGAATTTTATAAGTGTCTTCCATCCACACAGTTTCCAAATTGACATAAATTTGCCCGTGGCTTTTTTTCCGCTTTCCACACTACTTTTCTGTATGAAAAAACTCTAAAATGGAACATACAAAAAGTATTTACAAATCAAAATTAAGTGATGAGCATTTGAAGTAGCTGATGATTATCTCTACCAGTAAACTTGATCCTCAAATGGAGGTAATTTTGAAAGAAGTTACAGCTACATAAAAGTCACTAATTATCACTGAGATGTTGAAATTCTTTACGTGAATACTCTAACACTGAGTTTTCCAGATATAAATTACAGTTATTTTTATACATCAGTTACAACTAAAATATCCAGTCTCATTATGGTTCAAATGGCTCTGAGCACTATGGGACTTAAGATCTATTGTCATCAGTCCCCTAGAACTTAGTACTACTTAAACCTAACTAAGCTAAGGACAGCACACAACACCCAGTCATCACGAGGCAGAGAAAATCCCTGACCCCGCCGGGAATCGAACCCGGGAACCCGGGTGTGGGAAGTGAGAACGCTACCGCACGACCACGAGCTGCGGACAATATCATTATGTACACCAGGTATTGTATTTTCTTTAAATCGCCTTTATATAAAAATATTTTAAACGATTTACTTGTTATGTGTATTTTACAACGTAATCAAACGAAACTGAAACCTCGCTTAAGAAGCATCTTCCATAATGATTGATTACTAATGCTAGTAGCCGAAGTGGCGTCCATTTGAAACACTTGCACCAAACTCGTGAGTAGAATAGAATGCAAAGATTTTTTACTTAAAATGTTTTCGCCAAACTAGTCTGTTAACCTTTTTTTTTTCACTATCGCACAGAGAATGGTCTGTCTATTGTGGATAGCCACATATTTAACCATGACCTTATGCTCTGTTAATATAGAGCTCCGACAATGTCGCGGTGTACTGATCGCGATAGGTCTGGAAACTCGGTTGTTGGCAATATAGGTACCACCTCAAATATATGGCGGGACGGATACCGGGGGTGTCCGGCCAGCTAACGCGGGCGGGATTGCCACCCTCGCAGGCCGCTTTCGGCCCACGGGCCGTAATTTGGAGACCCCTGCTATAGGACAACGAGATCCTACACCAACTACTAGCAGCTTTCAAGAAACAAGGCGTCACAACTAAAAAAATCAGAGATTGACCACAAAGATATAGGTACTTAGGACATGTGATGTCTGCATATGGAATCTGGTCAGACCCAAGAGATTAAACAGGCCACTGGCAAGTACTCAGTACAAAGAAGTGCCAGTTCTTGTACCTTAGGGTAAACTAATTTCTACAGGAGGTTTGCAAACGATTGTCACATGCAAATTTGTGTCTTTTGACAGGCAAAAATGTAACATGGAAATGGAGCTAGACAGAACAACGCGAATCTGAAGAACGGAAAGAAGTACTAATTAGATGGCCAGTTTTGTTTTACCCAGACCTAAGGAAGTAAATCTGCATGTGCACCAGAAGAAGCAACATATGAACGATTTTTTGTACAGTGCATACTAACATCGGCAGAGAGCAGGGCAGGGACCCTTTATTGGAAGAAGTTAAGGAGAAGCACCTGTGATCTAGAACTAACGTCTTCGATTAGTAATCACAACGTCCTCAGTGTAAAGTTCGAATCCCACCACTGCTTAAATTATGAAACAATCATCACCAATGGTGACTGAAAACTTCCGGCCTAAAATGTCACCCTCATTCTGTCAACGGCCTTGTGAAAGAGGGTGGAAGACCGCACGGAACTTCTCTTTCACGTGGGATGGGAAACTGCCCTAAAAGGTGGAAAACCAGCAATTATCAACGCCATGGAAATGCAGAATGCCATGGCAACCAGTGCATTAAAGACAAATAATGTGTATCCACAGAACATGTGGCCTGTAATCGGAAAGCGTCATGATGATCCCTCAGTTGGCGAAAGATTCCAGACTAGTTCCCCATTCTTATCTTAGGGAGGGGACAACCATAGGTGGAGGCATAAGCGGCCAAAGACACTACTAGCTAGAGCATAACCACTTATGGCAAGCAAACATACACCAACAAGCGACAAACGTCGGCAAGTCCCTGCATATCAGCAATGTTGGCTGGATACACCAGCTGCTATAAAAGCCCACCAACAGGTTACAGCAGGGAAATCGACAAGCTCGCCCACTGAGGCACAAACAAATCGCCAACATCACCCTACACTGTGCATCTGATATGACCTATTGCGCACAAAACAATGATGAACCTAACTGTTACAGGTTGCTGACGCTGACCAGATCAACACCGGCACCCAGCCGAATGAATAGGTATGCTCGAAGTTCTATGACTCCATAGATACTGAGGTAGCGAATAGCTCAGTAGCATGAAGAGGAATGGGCATCCCAATCAATATAGGGCAGTCACAGTAATCAGAAAGAACGACACAGGTACAAGGGAGGTAGCAGCGAAAAACGGATGGATAACAGAAGAAATACTTCAGTTCATCGACGAAAGAAGGAAACACAAAAATGTTGGGGAGACATAGGAATGCATAAGTACAAGACACTTAGGAACGAATGAATTGGAAATGCAGGGAATCTAAGGCGAAACGTCTGCATGAAAAATATGAAGAAATCGAAAAATAAATTTTCGGAAGGATTGACTCATCATCACATAGGAAGTCAGAAGGACCTTCTGTGAAATTAAAAGCAAGGGCGGTAACATTTAGAGTACAATGGCAATTCCATTGTTTCAGTACTACAATCAGAATTTACGGGAGAGCTTTGGACGGCTTAAGAACAAATAAGATGGAAGGGAAAGAAACAGTCCATCGAAATATCTAAAAGCATTGCGGGAAGTAACAACAAAACGATTATTCACGTTGGTGTGTAGAATATAGGAGACTTGATACACCATCAAACTCTCTGAAAAACTTCGTACACACAATTTCGAACATAACAGCAACTACCTAGTCGAAGAACTATCGAGAAATCAGCTTAAAAACTTATGCACCCAAATTACTGACACTAATATACAGACAAATGGTAAAGAAGACTGAGGATCTGTTAATAACGATTAGTTTGCCTTTCGGAATGGTAAAGGTACCAGAGAGGGGGTTCCGAATTAGCGGTTGACCACGGAAGCAAGGCTGAAGAAAAATCGACACGTCAAAAAGATTCGTCGATGTTGAAAAAGCCTTTGGCAATGTAAAACGGTGCAAGATGTCCGAAATTCTGAAAAGAATAGGGGTAAACTGTAGGGAAAGATGGTTAATGTACAATATATTCAAAAACCAAGAGGGAACAGTAAGGGTCGAAGACCAAGAATGAAGCGCTCGGTTTAAAATGGATGTAAGATAGCGATGTAGTCGTTCGCCCCTGCTGTTCATTTTGTACATCGAAAAATCAATTTAAGAGTGAGATTAGAGTTTTGGATGAAAGGATATCAATGGTAAGACCTGCTGATGACATTGCTATCCTCAGTGAAAGTAAAGATTTACACGATGCCTTGAACCGGATGAACAGTCTAATGAGTACTGGATATGGATGAAGTTGAGGAATTATGCTACTTAGTAAACGAAATAACACGGAGCAAGAATGGTAGAAAAAACCGATCAGTACTGGAAAAGGGCATTCCTGCCGATGAGATGTCTATTAGTATCAAAGATAGGCCTTACTTTGAGGAATAAATTTCTGAGAATGTACGTTTGCATTGCAGAAGTGGATGGTAGTAGAACATGGGCTGTGGGAATAATGAAACAGAAAAGAATCAAAATATTTGTGATGTTGCTGAAGAATGCTCAAAATTAGGTGGATTGATAAGGATGAAATGAGGAAGTTCTTCACAGAATCGGAGTGAAACGGAGTATATGGTAAACGTTTACAAGAAGAAGGAACAGGATGATATGACAGCTATTACGACATTAGAGAATATCCTCTTTGGTACTAGAGAGACTTTTAGAAAGTAAAAACTGTTGTGGAAGAAGAGATTGGAATACATTCAGTAAATAATTGAGGACGTAGGTTGGAACTGATACTCTGAGATGAGAAGGTTAGCATAGGACGAATTCGTGGTTGGCCATACCAAACCAATCGATATATATATATGAGAGAGGGTGGGGGCAGGGGATATATTGGAAGACAGGGCCACTGCGCGAACATTAGATAATATTATTTGAGTAGGAATGTCGCGTACTAACCCAAGTGACAGTTCTTCATCCCAGAGGAATTAATAAAAAAGAGCTAATTTGTTATATGCTCCTCAGACACATTGTTTTGAACCTCACAAGTGTTACACCAAGTTGCGAGAGTCAGTACACTTTAATAATATGGACCAGATGATTAGGAAGATACTGAGTAAACATCATATTAGAAGGCTAAACCTACAATTCTCATGTGTCAGGCTCACATTTTCCAATCGCACCAAAAGGACTCAACTAAAAGGAATTATGGTCACTGACGTGTCTAGGGCAATACCGTTCATGCATGAAGTGTATCAGTTTATTCTAGTGGCTACTGAAGTTACCTTCAAATTCGTAATGTTAGCACATTTGATGAACGTTTCCAGTAGATCAGTAACGAGAAGTTTCAACAACTATGCTTTTTCCACGTTTGGAAACGCGGGGACGATTCTGTCAAACAACAGGCTACAATTTAGATCAAAGTATTGGAAGGACTTTATGAAGAGAACGAAGATAAAGCAGTTTCTGTATCATGATACCACCCAGCATCGTGCCCCGCAGTGAGGATAATGAGAGAGATTGTTAAATGTTTCACTTGTGCTGTCAATCAGCAACGATCATGTGAAATGTATCTCGCAGATTTTCAACATGGGATCTAGGACTTGCCACGCGAGGTTTCTGGAATAGAAACTAGATTAGTTCTGACAATCCAACTACCTGGGGATCGAATAAGGGAAACTGTACACTATTCACATGCCAGATGTAAACGCTTCAAAGAAATTGTGGAGTTACCACTGGAGAGGATAAGCGCAGAAGCTGAGAAAAAGGAAAATCAGAAAGTACCGATGAAAGAGATGAAGTTCATTGTGGGCGATCTGATTTAAGAAGAGCAGATATCTAATTAGCAAATTCTTTTACGTATTTAGCGGAACTTACTGCATGCAGAAAATTGTTCATCACCATGTCGTAAAATTAGAAACTCTACGAAGCCGCAAATCAATTGGAAACGCCACTTTTCGCATGTGATGATGTTTAGGGAATGAGACGTTTTGTAGGAATGAGCAGAGGCACGACATTCTGTCTCACGTCATTTGTAAGGAGATGTATTAATAGCACGAAGTAATTCCATGTAATGGTGAAATAGTCATCAAGCCTTTAACAGAATTTTAGGATCGAAGTCCAACTGTCATCAGGACAAGTCACGGGAGAGCAGTAAGGTAATTATGGGTCCACAATCAAAGTCAGGCAGACCATGAACCATTATAAATGTAAAAAGGTAATTAACGACAAAGTAAAAGGGAAGATGAGGTAATGCACCCAAGAAAAAATAACATTTACAGTAAGAAAACTTTGTGTTGTTACTTCATGGTACAAGTCAAGAACCACATTACGCTTGGACTTATGTTTCAAACTATCGCCACAATTTAGAGAACCCGCAGCATAAGATATAAAATGAATTAATAAGATGTAAGATGGTGGATGAACGCGTAATCTAACTTAGTGGATGAGAATAAAAGATGAAAATAAAAGAAGATGTGTGGTAGTAAAATATGTAGGCAGGCTACAGTGGATTTGGGTTACGTGTGAGCCGTCTACTAAGTACCGGTAAAGCTCTCACATGTAATCAGTAGTGCACGAAAATCAGTAACCTTCTACAAGAACCTCATCTGAGCTCGAAATGAAAACAAATTTGCGAGTGAAGAATTAATGAAACTGACGTTAAGTAAACGAAAATTTTAAGTGAGAGAATCCTAATTATGGCTTAACTGTCATGATGTAAATTAAGTGTAAACAATGAAGGTCTAATTAAGAGATAAGTAAGCTAATGTATATAATCAAGTTGCATGAACCAGTACAGTTGAAATGTTGAGTACGGTAATGAGTCACAATGAATATGGAAATCAATAGAGGGTGCTCATTTCTAACGCTACTAAAATGTAAACGAAGTGAATATGGTTATTTGAAATGTTCGTGAAAGGGAGAATGATAGGAGCAGAAATATGTCTGTTTTATAGAATTGTAGTATTAATGTACGCGCCGTAGAACTGTTTGAGGTCACGCCGGTCACAATTAGCAGGAAGGCACGAGAGACTGCGAACGGAATGACATGCAGAGGGTACGGGGAAGGAGTAAAAGACGCCTTATTGCCTGGTCGTTTTAGCCTGACGCACTCCCGGCTGCATGAGAAACCAGTACAGTACTTTCCTGAGCTTTGACATGTGTCGTTACGTTGGTTGCTGTTTGCTAACCCAGACCAGCTATCGCCAGGACTATACTGCTGCCATGTGCTCACTGCTGACTGGGCTACCAGGTCAGGAGACCACCATGGCCCCGCCTATCCAAAGTCATAGAATACAGATTGCATCTCCAGCATGTGCAGGAACAACAGAGACTGCTATTAGCGATCTGTGAGGTCTCGGGACGCATGCGTTTAATGACAGACTCCTTGTGCAGGGAAACAGCGGACAGTCAGAACACACCGAAAAACACGGTCTGTTATGATAACATCTCTGAATGTGGAATGGGTAGAGAAAGTTTAGTGCCTCTGAGGATCGTGGGATGCTGAAATCTTGCCCAGGTGCCGAAAAACGAGATACTTAAAGAAATAGCCTATAAAAACGGCTAGCATTGGTTCACATGAATAATTTAGAAGTTGGAATAAGGAGTGCGACTGTGCTTACAAAGGTCCTTTCATACTGACCAGCGCACAAATTTAGGCAAAGAGAGTGATTAATTCCGAGACATTTTGGAGTGCCACGACTAACGAGGTTTGCAACTTGAAAGACGCGTAATGGAGTGAGGCCGGCGTCTTCTAAGATAACTTTTCACTTGTCGGGGCTCACAAGATTTATTATTCAACCAAGTGGAAGTGCTTTGTAGAATGTTACTTCCCAAGGTGACATCTTGATGGCGAGAGTTTCTTCTAGACGACTTCTCCAGGCTCGTCTAGGACGAGAGGCTTTCATCCAGCTGAGCTGAACTTAGACACAAACAGTGAGGTGTTGTTGCTACAAAGCCAATGACTTACCTTGCGATCACGTCAGCCACCTCGCGCAGATTGTAAGTATGGTGAGAGCCATTCACGGCAGCGAAACAATCTGTAGGGAAAGAGAAATCGTTGCTAATGATATACAGTAATTTCAATATTTATTCTGGAAAATTGTTCGCTGTTAGAGGATCAACAAGCATTCAACTCTGGCAATAGATGCAAATGCATATAGCTCTGTAGTATTTCACGAATCCAGTAAATGTAAATGTTTTGTCCAGATAAGTGTTCACTTGAATTACATTGCATGCCGGGATGGTCCCTTTGAAAGGGCACGGCCGATTTCCTTCCCAATCCTTCCCTAACCCGAGCTTGCGCTCCGTCTCTAATGACCTCGTTGTCGACGGGACGTTAAACACTAACCACCACCACCACCACCAATTACATTAGAGGTCGCTTGTCCACACTGCCAAGGCTTTAAACTACTCATTGAGACGTTCAGTCCACTTGTTTATTATGAATTTAAATATGTATGTGTAATACTCTGAGTTCATGGAGATTCTTGTCTAAATTTGTAATCAAATTGGATGGGTGGTGATTTACTTTCGACAGATATGCAGGGTGAAGTTATGATATTTAAAGATTCCATCCAGTGTATTCCACATATACTGACACGACAGGGCGTAAGCTGACACCGTGCCCGGAAACGTGGATTACAGATAAATGCAATCGTATTATGTTCAACGATCAATGACGGTTCTACACTTCTCGGCGATCTGTGACGAGAACTCATTCTTCCAATCTTTGGATGGGCACAGCAGCGTAAGCCCTTCCGTCATGGTGTGGTGAGTCGTCAGGTACGACTTCAGGTTACTGCTGGTACTGATTGAGGGAACTCTAATGGCACAACAGGACCTCAGAGACATCCTCTACTATCACACGTGCGAGTGTGTCCTGACGTCATTTTCCAACACGACAGTGCTCGTCCACGCATGATATTTGTCTCTAAATACCTGCGTGAAGCTGTGAGATAATCGCGAGGCCAGTTTCTCTCAGTAGAGGATATCATGGCATTATGACACGCTTTCCAACCGAATCAGTGCTTGAATCTAAGCCACAGGGAATGATTTACTTATAGGTGGCATCAAACTGCCAATTTTTTTGTAAACTTGACTTGTGTAATCGCTAAAGCAACATCACACACTCTCCCAGACTGAAGTTTAATTTTGTTTCCTGCTCCCATTAGGAGTGCTTGACTCTGTTATCAGATGCTGTACGTTTCACCCCAGCTTAGCTCTGCTACACCAAGCTAGGTAAGAACGCCGTATGTGATCAAAAATATCCAAACACTCCTAACTATGCTGAATTAACCATTAGGTGTCACTTGAAGCCGACCCATTAGTGGAAAAGAAAGCGGGGAATGCTTTGTTGTCAGTAGAGAAGCAGAAACAGCAAATAGGGTCGATCAGGGGAGCTCAGTGACTTGGAACGTATACTGACCGATAGGAACCACGAGCACTGCGGGGGGAGGGCGGGGGGCGTATTGTGAAAATGCATATCAGTGAACAGAACCAGACATGAGATCCACTGTACCACGAGCCTGGTCGAGCTAGCACAATGACTATACGTAGGGAAAATGACGGGGTACGATGCTCGAGTATCTCCTCAGCAGCTAGTATCTCCTCAGCAGCCAGTTCTAACAGACTTATGAGGAAACGTAAAGAGCGACGCCACTGGTCAGTAGATGACTGGAACCACGTGATTTGTAGTGATGCGATGGATGTGTTCGACTTCGGCAAATGCCTCGAGAACCTCAGCCTACCCTCGCATATCAGTGAATAGTGAGGTAAGGAGAAGGTGGTGTTAGGGTACGGAGGTGTTTTTCGTGGTTAGTGTGTAGTTCTGGTTGTTGTGCATAAGAAAACGCTACATGCGTAAGGGTCCGAACGCATATTACAGCATTGTGTATTGCATACAGTAGAAGAGCAGCTCGGAACGATGGTTGTATCAGAATGATCTGCACTATGTCATAAGGCGTCTTTTGTGGGGCAATGGTTTGTGGACAGTAACATTCCTGTAATGCACTGCCCTGTCTACAATTCCAACCAGAACCCAAAGGCTTAACGGCTCTGGGATGAGCTACAATTCTGACTTCCCTCCAGACCACAGCGTCCACCTTTTCTGTTTTTAGTCCTTGTGGAAGAATGGGCTCCATTCCTGCACAGACGTTCAGACACTTAGTTGAAAGTGTCTGCAATAGAGGTCAAGCCGTCGTAAAGGCGAAGGTTACACATTAATGCCCACTAATATGTATAGGGATACTTTTCATCGGATAGTCAGATAGTATATGGCTTAGTACCGAGAGTCCTTTATGAAGATGGTAAGAGTCCTCCACCACTCCTAGTTGTGAAAGTAGTGCTGTGGAAGTCGTGATATGTAAGCATAACCCTGGAGTGCCTGAGGAAATTCCAACGAAATTAAGTGCACAGAATACCTATAGTGTTACAAGCAGTTGGTGGGAACCATAATGTCTTTCTTGCCTTATCAAAGTGAGATCAAAATTTTATAAATGTACATATGTATGTAATTATGTTACCTTTATGCCAAAATATTCACAGAATTTTCTTTTATTTTCTGTTCATGTGGCAGCGATGTTATAGCCAATGGCAGTCACAGCGAGAACTCAGGATCTACATCTAAATCTACATTTATACTCCGCAAGCCACCCAACGGTGCGTGGCAGAGGGCACTTTACGTGCCCCTGTCATTACCTCCCTTTTCTGTTCCAGTCGCGTATGGTTCGTGGGAAGAACGACTGTCTGAAAGCCTCCGTGCGCGCTCGAATCTCTAATTTTACATTCGTGATATCCTCTGGAGCTATAAGTAGGGGGAAGTAATATATTCGATACCTCATCCAGAAATGCACCCTCTCGAAACCTGGCGAGCAAGCTACACCGCGATGCAGAGCGATCGTGTTGTCAAGAGTGTCGTTGCACTATACAGGGTGTAACAGTCCAGATATTTCTACTGGTGATTGAGGACAGTGTATTCAACAACATTATCTGAGTATTTACATCTTTTTGAGACTAATCATTACTGCTGTTTCAAGTCTTATGTTTTTAGATTGACTACTAGCTCTACGTGCGCATGGCAACAACAAACCCATTGGCGCTTATCTTCCTTCCCCTGGAGGAGTGTTCGACGCAGAAAAAATACAACTAGTACCCTGCTGTGCGTACTTATTACGGTAACACATAAAAGCATCTGCAGTTATATCCTGTATTGAAATACTTAAATTGAGTAAAAGAAAATTTGCAATTGAGCTGTAATTAACGTACCATAAAACTTCAGTGAGTCCTTAAAGTTGGCTGACGGGGGATGTTGTCCGTTAATAGGAATGTTATTTGTGTTCTTCCCAGTCAGTGAATCTCAATTCCTAAAACTACAGTACATGAAAATTTCATAGCAATAAACCATAGCAGGACCGAGTGTTTTTGTTTCAAGCGAATTTTTAATTTACATCCCTGAGTATGAAGTTACTTAATTCTTTTGGAGAAAAAGAAGTAATAAAACTGTAATTGCGCAATTTAGAGAAATCAACCTAAACCTACATTACATTGATGACTGATAGTTACTTCTAACAACGCACCTTTGTTCTATAACTGCGGATACTAAAACTAACAATACCATATTTTCTACATCAAACCGTTTCGAGAATATGTAATTAATAAGAAAAATTACTGAAAATAAAAAAGCGACAGTGTTTCTCTGATTTGCTTTGTGTCTGCCACAAATCAAAAACTATATGGTGGCACAGGTGTTTGAACCATACTTCTCCAGAATTTTAGTCTTGCGAGCCCAAAGTTGATTTATCTCGCTGATTAGTTTCGCTGGGGCCATTTTTACGTCACAATTTTCACAATTGTCAATTACAAGTCATCCAAAAACACTTATCAGCTTTCAAACAGTTCTTGATAAAATAAAACAAAAGGTTAAAAAAATGTAGAATTCACAGTGTCTGCCACTATTTATTTTATTTGACCAGATAATTTGCCTTGGCTTTCTTACTCCTCTATAAAAGGAAAATAAAAAAAGGAAAGTATTTCATTATTTATGAAATGCGAACAAAGTAAGCTTATTACCTCATAAGGCAGCGACACACAGCATGTGTAGTTTACTGACATGATTAACAATGTTTCTGATACCCATGTAAAGTGCAAAAGGAAACATTTTTCCTGATAATGGGGCTGCTGAGAAATTTTAAGTCAATATTTACTGCAATTAATGAAATGTAAGAAAGCGTAGTGTAAGTTGTGGTCATATAACAACATATAACAGTTATATGTAATAAAGGCTTCTGACTACGCTTTCTGCCATTTAATTATTTGACGCAATTTTTGCTTATTAAAGACCTCTCACCATTGTTCGACCAGGGCCACTAGCGCCAAGATTTGTAGCTTTTTTCCCGTTATCTAAGTATCACGTATATTTTAAATTAATCCAGTCAACCACCATCCATCCTTTGCGTTGCTACTTTTATAACTCTTTGTGCTTTATAAGCTGACATCCTTCAGCGGTTGCGCCTAGTAGGTTCATACATGAAAAATTCTGAGAGACTTATGGTTATTTTATTTTTATTTTTAATATCAAATGCTTCTATACAGTAACAATTTACCGCAAGAACTAACCATACTATAGGAATCGGCGAAAACTTTCTGTCTTATTAATAAGAACTTGAAAAGCATAGGCTAGCTTGTGAAGCGAGTTTGATAATTACAAGATGAGGCGCTCCATATTTCGGGTTCTGTTGTGTGCGGATCCAGAGAGGATCTAATTTTTATGCTGGCTCCTGCTGGCACCGTTGCTGAAAGCAGATGACGGGCGGCAGATCTCTTGCGACGACAGAGGCGCAGCTGATTGAGATGCCGACGCACCTCACCAGAGGCCCCCAAAACCAGATACATAGCGCGTCCGAGGCAGCGAAGAATGCTCCCTTCGAGCCAACGCCGTGAACCCCGATATTGGCGATAGTAGACAACGTCGCCGGGAGCAAAAGCAGGTGTCTGCTGCTGCACAGGAACCAGATGCGGCGGATGTAGCAAAGACATCAAGGTTGGATGACGACGACCGTGGAACAACTCTGCCGGCGAGGGACCATCTCGGGGCTGAGAGCGATACGAGGACAAAAAGAGCAATAACGCATCCTCCCGAGAATGCGACTCTTAACTTCAACATCTGTGACTTGAAAGTCCTGACCAATCGTTCAGCGGCACCGTTTGACTGTGGCGAAAACGGCGCGGACGTCAGATGTTGAATACCATTGGCCTTGCAGAATGACAAATTCTGCGGACATGAATTGTGGGCCACTGTCGGAAACAATAGTCTGTGGAAGACCTTCAATGCAAAAGATAGCGGATAACGCTTGGATGGTGGCAGATGACGTCGTGGAAGACATCCGGACAACAAAAGGAAAATTACTGAATTAATCTACCACAACCAATCATCGTGCATTCCAGAATGGACCAGCAAAATCGATGTGTAAGCGTTGCCATAGGGAACTGGCTGTTGGCCATGCAAAGAATTTCCGCGGAGGTGCTGATTGTTGTTCAGCACACACCATGCAAGAAGAGCACATTTTCGTAATCGCAGCATCGATTCCGAACCAAGTACAGTGATGCCGAGCAAGTTGTTTCGTTCTCACTATACTCCAATGTCCTTGGTGGAGAAGCTGTAAGACAGAGGAGTGTAACGAACGTGGTATCACGACCCTGGACTGATCATTATCAGAACGCAACAGCAAAACACCACGTACAAAAAGTCTCTCCTTGTGAGCAAAAAATCGGCTAACCAACGGGTCCCCGATCCGTGACTTTGACAAGGGCCATTGCGTAGCAACAAAACGCAGAACGGGAGCAAGGACAGGGTCGGCAGCTGTTCGGAGGAATCGGACGCCCTATCCTCAGCAACAGGCAAGCGGGACATCGCATAGGCGTTTCCGTGCTTAGCAGTGGACCGATACAGGATATCGTAGCGGTACTGCGAGAGGAAAATAGACCAGCGAATGAATTTCTGCGCTGTACGTGGCGGTACAGGCTTGGTCGGATGAAAAAGCGATGTCAAATGTTTGTGGTCTGTGATTATGGTAAAGTGACGACCATACAAGAAATCATGAAACTTTGTAACACCAAATACGAGAGCCAACGCTTCTTTCTCGATCTCTGAGTAATTTCTTTGCGCAGACGAGAGCAATTTGGACGAAAAGGCAATAGGGCGATCGTGCGATCCATCTTTGTGCGTAAGCACAGCTCCGATCCCGAAATCCGAGGCATCCACCATCAACAAAAGGGGCTTCTGGGGATCGAATGGCGTAAGGCAAGTATTGGAAAGCAACGCCGATTTCAACTGGCGAAAGGCGCTTTCGCATTCCGACGTCCAGACGAACGGAACACCTTTACGGCACAAGCGATGAAGCGGAGCTGAAATGGAAGAGGCGTGTGGTATATAACGTCTATAATAATTAATTTTCCCCAGCACACTCTGTAGCTGCTTCAAATTCTGCGGCGACGGCAAGTCTTGTATGGCACGGAGGTGCGTGGGACTGGGATGTATGCCTTGGGCATGGATTACATGTCCCAGGTATGGCAAGTCCGGAGCAAAAAACACACATTTGTCCTTCCGCAAGCGAAGACCATTTTGTCGCAAGACCTGAAATAATGTCCTGAGATTGGCCAAATGTTTTTCTTCCGTCTTTCCAGAGATCACAATATCGTCCAGATAATTAGCTGCAGTAGGGACCGGCGCACAAACAGTTTGTAGATATTGCTGAAACAATGCAGGGGCGGATGCACACCCGAATGGCAGTCGTTTGAATTGATACAACCCAAGATGCGTGTTAACCACCAAAACGCGCTGGGATTCTTCGTCCACCGGTATTTGCAAGTACGCATCTGCGAGGTCCAACTTTGAAAAGTATCTACCCGCGGCACAGTTTGTCAAAAAGATCTTCCGGGCGGGGTAAAAGAAAAGTAGCAATCACTAGTTGTGGATTCACTGTTGCCTTGAAGTCCACACAAAGTCTCAACTTTCCGGAAGGTTTTGGCAAAATTACTAAGGGTGATGCCCAGAGAGAAGACTGCACACGTTCAATTACACCTTCTGATTCCAAATCGTGTATTGTTTTTGCGACCTCATCACGCAATGCGTAGGGAACATTGCGCGCTCTGAAAAATTTCGGTCGCGCGTTTACTTTCAGTTCCAAATGTGCTTTATAGTTCTTAGCGCAACCGAGACCCGGTGCAAAAATGTCTGCAAATGCTTCACATAGACGAGAAACACTGTCTGAAGGCACAGTCTGGTTCACTGATAGGACCTGATTTACTATAGACAAGTTAAACAACTGAAATAAATCGAAACCAAACAAGTTCACTGCAGAAGAAGAACGAAGGACGTAAAATGACACAAGTTTTGTTTGCTCTTTGTACATTGCAAGAAGGCTGCACTGTCCTAACTCAGGGATCTTTCGTCCTGAATAGCAACGTAATTTAACATTTGCGGCTCGCAACGGAGGTGTGCCTAGCAGTTTGTAAATGTCTTGATTGATCAGTGAAACTGCAGCTCCTGTATCGAGCTGGAATGGTATCACTTTGCCGTTAATGTCCAAGTCTACAAAAAGTTTATTGTCCTGCTGACGACAAAGCGACTGTCTCGTGCAACGTGAACTGACACTGGCACATAATCACTTGCGACTTGACGGGAGTTCCGGCGATGTCGACGCACACTATTTTTGGGACGAACACAATACTGTGAGAGAGAGTGCCACTGCGCGGAATGGAATGAACTACATGAATTTCCATGGGCGAAGTTTCGCGAGCCTGAGTATCCTTGGTTCGTTTCCGATTCCGGCGCGAAGCAAAGAACCTGGAACGGTTTGGAGCTTCAGATCTGAGCTTTTTCTGTCAAACACTCTGAACGTGTCCTTTTTTATTACAATTAAAACAAATAGTTTGGCATGACGGGCAATTCTCACACGAATGTTTAGTAGCACACCGCGGGCATAATTTGATCACTGCATTAGCTTGCCTGCGCGGCACACGTGGCTGAGAGCCTGGCGGCAGCGGCGCGGCCGGGCGCGAGGTCTCTTTACTGCTCCGT
The DNA here is from genome assembly GCF_023897955.1 of Schistocerca gregaria. Lineage (NCBI taxonomy): Eukaryota > Metazoa > Arthropoda > Insecta > Orthoptera > Acrididae > Schistocerca > Schistocerca gregaria. The sequence goes on along the minus strand of NW_026061757.1, from coordinate 2,283,914 downwards.
GCAGCTCGCCCGGCGGGCCGGATAACCTGACACACTGCTGGCGAAACTTCAAATGATTCCTGAGCAAAGTCAAGTGTGTCCTGTCGATCCAATATGTCCATCACTTGTTGAAGGGATGGATTTACTAGTTTCAAAATCTGTTCCCTTATACGAACATCAGAAACGTTCTGTGCAATTGCATGACGTACTATAGTATCTGAATAAGGAAGTCCACATTGACACTCAAAAGCACAATCCCTAGTAAGGCCTTGCAAGGTTGCAACCGACTCCCGATTAGTCTGACCTGCCATACGTTTTGTACGAAAGAAGGTATACCTTTTCGCAACTACATTGACTGATTCTATGAAATATGCATCTAATGCAGACAAAATTTCTTCGTAGAACAGAGTTGCTACGTCGCGTCGGGGAAATAATTTGACTATCACACGGTACGTTTGTACCCCGACAGATGAAAGGAGAAAAGGCTGCCGCTCGTTACCTTGAATTCTGTAGGCGGCGAGATGGAATCCAAATTGGCGTGACCACTCCGTCCAGCTTTCCAGTGCAGCATCAAAAGGTCGAAAAGTTGGTGCAACAGCGTGTTGCGGCTGCGTTAGCGATGAAGCGGCTGCTGAAGCATCGTTTTGCATCGCACGTTGACCCTGGACGAGCTGTCCAAGGGCATCCAGTAAGGCCTGCGTCTGCTGATTCTGCAAGCTATAAGATTCGGACAGTACATCTGGAGATTGTGGCGAAGCCATTACACAAGTAAATCAGGGCAATTTAGATAAGAACACTTTTACTCTCGTCGCCAATGTTGTGGTTGGCAGGAGAGCCAACCGTATGGTTAAAGGAAGCCGAAATGCACGCGTCTCGGCTCACGCAGGCTGGCGTGAGGTCTGAAAGATGACAAGGGAATTAGACTTGAGAAAAACGGACGTAGCTGGTGGAATACTTAACTCTAATCCATTAATGCAGAACGTCGCTCTTGACGATACATGGTTTACAATATCAATAGTACTGGTAATGACTCATTGCTAGGTCGTAGCAAATAACGTAGCTGAAGGCTATGCTAACTATCGTCTCGGCAAATAAGAGCGTAGAAGTCAGTGAACCATCGCTAGCAAAGTCGGCTGTACAACTGGGGCGAGTGTTAGGAAGTCTCTCTAGACCTGCCGTGTGGCGGCGCTCAGTCTGCAATCACTGATAGTGGCGACAAGCGGGTCCGACGTATACTACCGGACCGCGGCCGATTTAAAGGCTACCACCTAGCAAGTGTGGTGTCTGGCGGTGACACCACATAACATGTGCGAACTAGAGACTGCAAACCTAGCGAGCTGAAGGCTACTCTAATCTGACTTCGCTCACGACCTGTAGTTGACTCGGCTGGTGCGATGTTAAAGTCTTTGTCCGTGCCATACGGCGGCGCTGCAAGAGCCAACGAGTCCAGAGAGGTTGCAAGCGCTGGACCGCTATCGATTATCGCAACCTCTAGCGTGGTGTCTAACGCTGACACTACAGACTGTGAAGAAAACGATAATGCGGAAGAAAATGAACTTATTTTACAGTTGCAAGTATGACAATCATGAGCTGTATAATGGAATGACGAAAATGAAAATTTGTGCTGGACTGGGACTCAAATCCGGATTTCTCACATATTGCCTGTCGCCTTCTTTCCCTCGGGCTATCCGAGCATATCCACTGTCAGAGTCAGACTTCCATATGTTATGAGCGCATGTGCGAAGGAACAGTCACCACGATGACCACACCCGGTATGAAACACTTGAAATGTATCCGCGGTAGCAAATATGCACAACCGTCAGCGAATACATTTCATGGTTTCCATAACAGCTGCAGTCACCTTGGCGACTGTTCATTCGGACATGCGTACATGTCCGAAGGAACATTAAATCGTACTTCTCAACAGCACATACACTGCAATATCGTACATTTTACAGCGTTGTGTACTTTGTACAGTAGAGAAACGGTTCGAAGACGATAACTGCTTGTATCAGCATTACCCTGCAACTTGTTGTTACAAAGCTGCATACGCGAGGCAATGTTTTGTGGACCGTTTCTGGAATGGACTGACCTGCTGAAAATCCCAACCTGAATCCACTGGAACGCACCTGGAATGAGTTAGAACGACGACCGCTGCAGACCCCGGCGTCCAACACCACTACCTTCTCTGGTTTCGGCTCTTGAGTGAAGAATCGGCTGCAATTACTCCGCAGGCATTGAGACACATAATCGAAAATGTCTTCAGGAGAGTTCAAGTCATCATTTGGGTGAAGGGTGCACCCAGCCCATATTAATGTGCAATATTCTTCGTTTAAAATTAGTCGCGACTTTTGACGTTAGGCTCACCGGAGGGGAAATGACGCTGTTGCCCAGGTAACACCAATGACGGGACGATTTACTCTGCCACACCATCTGTAGTTCGAATGGTAAAGCGCCGTTATTTCCACACCGTGCATAAAAAGGACGACGTGGTTTCTCCCGTTAGAGGTAACTATGTTCATTAACTGGAATAGAAGGGAGAACCGATAGAGGTACTCAGGGTACCCTCCGCCACACACCGTCAGGTGGCTTGCGGAGTATGGATGTAGATGTACCTGTCTTTGTAAAGTGTTTTTTTTTTCTGGCGTTGAAGTGTTCTGCAGTGTCTAACTTCGTGAACAAATATTCTGTGTTGGCGTTGCGTTAATAACAGTAGTGCAGCGTATCTGAACACGAGATTCGCAATAGTAGTGCTCGTCCAAGAACACGTTGAACTGCTGCGAAGATAGCGTTCTGCTGCAAAATATTCCTCCGAATTTGACAACAGAAATTGTACTGAACGCTTAAAATAATTTTGAACAATTAGTTAGAAATATCAGGTACGCTCTGGTACATTTGATGTTGATTAGAAGGGATGAAAACGATTTGCTTCCATGAAATAGTAAATTAGTATCATTATTTTTACAGATCTGAAGATGGTTCTGAATGAACCGAAACCGATCATATGAATAAAAATATTTGCAATCAAGACGGTTTTTAAGTAACATTATATTTCACTGATTGCTGTTGACCCAAAAGACATTATGTCTGTTTTTGCGAAGCGTAAATGTCTGCAAAAGCATACTTGACCTTTTAGCAACAAATAATCCTGGACAAATAGGGAGTATTGTGATGAATACAGAGATTAGAGACAACAAGGCAGTTGCTGCTAGGCTGAATACCGTAACACCTACAACCATCAAAAAGAAACGCAAAGTGTATCTATTGAAAAAAAAGCTGATAAAAATGCTCTTAACGCCTTTTTAAGAGACAGTCTCCACTCCTTCCGATCCCATCATGTAAATGTAGAAAAGTTGTGTAATGTTTTCAGAGAGATAGTATCGACAGTAATTCAGAGATACATAATACATAAATTAATACCTGATGGAACTGATCCCCCATGGTACACAAAACGGGTCAGATCGTTGTTGCAGAAGCAACGAAAAGAGCATGCCAAATTTAAAAGAACGCACAATCCCCAACATTGGCAAAGTTTTACAGAAGTTCGAAATATAGCGAGTACGTCAATGCGAGATGCTTTTAATAATTTCCACAACGAAATTATGTCTCGAACTCTGGCAGAAAACCCAAAGAGATTCTGGTCATACATACAGCACACCAATGGCAAGACACAATCAATACCTTCACTGCGAGATAACAATGGTGAAGTCACTGATGACAGTGCCACTAAAGCAGAGTTATTAAACACGGTTTTACGAAACTACTTCACCAAAGAAGACGAAGTAAATATTGCTGAATTCCAATCAATAACAACTGCCAAGATGAGAAACACACAACTAGATATCCTCGGTGTAACGAAGCAGCTTAAATCACTCAATAAATGCAAGGCCTCCGGTTCAGATTGCATGCTAGTCAGGTTCCCCTCAGATTACGCTGATAAAAAAGCTCCATATTTAGCAATTATATACAACCACTCGATCACAGAAAGATCTGTACCTTATGACTTGAAAATTGCTCAAGTCACATCAATACCCAAAAAGGGAAGTGGGAGTAATCCGTTGAATTACAGGCCTATATCGCTAACGTCGATTTACAGTAGGGTTCTGGAACGTATACTGTATTCGAATATTGTGAAGTACCTCGAAGAAAACGATTTATTGATACATAGTCAGCACGAATTCAGAAAATGTCGTTCTTGTGAAACACAAATAGCTCTTTATGCTCATGAAGCAATAAGTGCTATCGGCACGCAATGTCAAATTGATTCGATATTTTTAGATTTCAAGAAGGCTTTCGACACCGTTCCTCACAAGCGTCTTTCCTCTATTGTGCCTGGTCTACATTAATGACATAGGAGAAAATCTGAGTAGCCGTCTTAGACTGTTTGCAGATGATGCTGTCATTTGCCGTCTAGTAAAGTCATCAGATGATAAAAACGATTTGCAAAATGACTTAGATAAGATATCTGTGTGGTGCGAAAAGTTGTAATTGACCCTGAATAAGGAAAAGTGCGAAGTTATTCACACGATTACTAAAAGAAATCAGCTAAATTTCGATTACGTGATAAGTCACACAAATCTGAAGGCTGTAAATTCAACTAAATACTTAGGGATTACAATTACAAATAACCTAAATTGGAACGTTCACGTAGATAAAATTGTTGGTAGAGCAAACCAAAGACTGCGATTCATTGGCAGAACACTTAGAAGGTGCAACAGGTCTACTGAAGAGACTGCTTACACCACGCTTCTCCGCCCTATTCTGGAGTATTGCTGTGCGGTGTGGGAACCGCATCAGGTGGGACTGACGGATGACATCGAAAAAGTAGAAAGAAGTGTAGTTCGTTTTGCATTATCGCGAAGTAGGGGAGATAGTGTCACAGACATGATACGTGAATTGGAGTGGCAATCATTAAAAAAGAGGTGTTTTTCGTTTCGACGGGATCTTCTAATGAAATTTCAATCACCAGTTTTCTCCCCCGATTGCGAAAACATTCTGTTGGCACCCACTTACATAGGGAGAAATGATCATCACGATAAAATAAGACAAATCAGGGCTCGCACAGAAAAATTTAAGTGCTCGTTTTTCCCGTGTGCCGTTAGAGAGTGGAACGGAAGAGAGACAGCTTGAAGGTGGTTCATTGAACCCTCTGCCAGGCACTTTATTGTGAATAGCAGAGTAATCACGGAGATATAGATGTAGAACAGTAATAGACAAGGTGCCATATCACTCCGTCATGATCGATAAAACTCCAACGGAGCATTGGAAGAAAGCAGACATTTTGTTCTGGTTACAAAGAAATGTTTCATTGGATGAAGCTGGACCTAGTAAGTATAAGGCGAAGCTAATGGAAGTTGTAGTGCTGTACAAGCCCAAAAACTCCACGCTGCCTGGTCGAGGAACCGCCTATCGCTAAAGAGGATAGTTCAATCAGGCTTCCTCCGTATCGCGCTCTTTTAAATCCGACTGGAAATATAGTGACGTAGATGAAAAATAATGTGGCTAAAAACAAAAAGAAATTTACACTGCGGGAGGCTGAACTGTTGACAAAAGAAGCCGCTCCAAATGTTACGTAGTAGAGGAGACATGGATCCATGAAGAACTGTGACGAGTGTTGAGTAATACATAGCTTCTCATGTTACCATGTGAAACTCTGCTTCTTTTTCAAATATGCGGCGAGTTTACAAATCTTCCTCTCACTAACATTATAAGGCAGTGAAATTGTGACAGAATCCTTAAACAGTTCATTATTAAACTAGCAACTGAGATTAAGACATTTCAATACTTATGAAAAGCCAAATCTCAGTATAACAATAAACGTGTATCTTCTTCACTTACATTGTTGCGAAACCCACAACAACTCTCGTTTCACCAGCTATTTCTGGGCTTTAAAAACTGTATTATTTTATTTGAAAACTGTAATTGCTTGAATATCGTTGTAGATATGGAAGTTTTGCATATCCATTACGTGGCAAAGTCCTCTCCTCTTCGCGTGCTAATTTTTACCAAAATCTTGTTTCGATATCTCACACCCTTCATGAGATAAGAGGGGTGAATTAATATTTCATTCTGCGGTTTTCACTGCCGCATGCGTTCGTGTTCCAGTGTTTTACATACATTCAATTTCTTTGACGCCGGAGAAAGAGAGAGAGAGCTATATCTTTATAAGTTTAAAGAATAATTAAAAATGTTATATGGCTTTCATACGCAACGACATGACGTAACACGGACCGAACGCAAATTCATAGCGACCGCCATATTTGGAGTAGTTCACCTAATATCGAAATATCCCAATAACTATGACGATTAACGAAATCATAGCCAGCTCATCACGAAGCCAACGAATTAAATTATAAGATGTGACAGAATCAGTTGCTTACCGAATAGTTTAATTAAAATCGTTTCAGAAAGATTGCATCGCAATCTGATGACGCGCTCGGTAGACACTGGCAGCTGCACTTCCCACCACTCGCTCCGTACCGAACTGTCAGGAGTCGCAATTAATTTTAAACGCGCTGTAGTATGTGTCCCAGTGTTTTTAATGAGATATTGTTAAGTAGTTACTGACAGTAAATGGAGTGAATGCGTATTTGATTCGGGAGAGAAACGGTGCTATCAAGATTTTGTAATGTATCATATTATTATTTTTCTTTTCTCCCTCGTTCTTCTCTCTCTCTCTCTCTCTCTCTCTCTCTCTCTCTATATATATATATATATATATATATATATATATATATATATATATATTGTTGTCTTCAGTCCTGAAACTGGTTTGATGCGGCTCTTCATGATACTCTGTCCTGTGCAAGCTTCTTCGTCTCCCAGTACCTACTGCAGCCTAAATACTTCTGAATCTGCTTAGTGTATTCATCTCTTGGTCTCCCTCTACGATTTTTACCTTCCACGCTGCCCTCCAATGCTACATTTGTGATCCCTTGATGCCTCAGAACAAGTCCTACCAACCGGTCCCTTCTTCTAGTCACGTTGTTCCACAAACTCCTCTCCTCCCCAATTCTATTCAATACCTCCTCATTACTTACGTGATCTACCCATCTAATCTTCAGCATTCTTCTGTAGCACCACATTTCAAAAGCTTCTATTCTCTTCTTGTCCAAACTATTTATCGTCCATGTTTCACTTCCATACATGGCTACGCTCCATACAAATAGTTTCAGAAACAACTTCCTGACAGTTAAATATATATTTGATGTTAACAAATTTCTCTTTTCCAGAAACGCTTTCCTTGCCATTGCCAGCTACATTTTATATCTTTTCTACTTCGACCATCATCAGTTATTTTGCTCCCCAAATAGCAAAACTCAGAAACTATCAACCTCAATTGCGGTAACCAGCCTTTACCTAGGTTTCAGCCCAAATAATAGTGTCTTCTTCAGAAGGTATATCTGAATCTATAATTTGTCTAAGAGGGCATGGTCTAGAAATAAAACTAAAACAGCCTGAATAGCCTGAATGCCCTCTTAGACAAATTATAGATTCAGGTATATCTTCTGAAGAAGTCTCAATTGTTTGGGCTGAAACCTAGTTACAGGTTCGTTTCATTACCCCAATCGAGGCTGACAGTTTCTTATATATTAGATTGTCACGATTGCTGACTGGGCTGCAATGTTGAAAGTACAAAAATAATACTTTTGTACCATAGATAACATTGGCATAGAACCAAAACAACTAGAGATATGCTCTTCAATATTTTAATTTCTTAATATTCATCTGTTCGTCTCTATAAGAGGATCGAAGCAAAGAAGAGGAATTTGCGTGAGCAGAGGAGGGCGGATCGTCATAACCAGCTCTATACGCAACGGCGATGACAAGAAGCACGTAAATTTAAATGGTTAATGTTGATCTTAAGTGTATTGAGTATTGAATGTCTGTTGATGTTAGTGCCAGTTAAGGTACACTCAGGATATGTGTACTTTCCAATTTCTTTCAAAATTTCCTTTTTAATTATTGAAGCAACAATTTTTAACCAGTTCCCATTATATAGTACATTTTTCCCACCGCAACTATTCAACGGCGACCATTCAAAGGACTGCGCCGAGCGAAATATGAACACACCTTTCAATTGGCGAGATAAAATTTTGTTGAGGTAAATGATCCCTTTTATCGTAACAGGAAACTAATGAGGCCTTTGTTTCATTTATTACATGTCTGTGGGATTGGGACTAATAAAAAGTTGAAGGAGCAAATTAAAAACGAGACGCACCGTGGATGCGGATTTCAGGGGTTGAGGTAGGAAGCTGCTATGCTGTATGCTTATATGGGCGCGCTTGGCGCCGTCTGTATTGCAGTAGATAATCTCTTTTCCGTCCAATTAATGCCCCTTACGGAAAGTGCATTTCTATTGGAAAGACGAAAATTTGCGTAAAGCCAACATTAGAGTGCAAAATAATTAATTCTAATTCTGTGAGACTGTATCAGAAAATAATCAGAGTCATTAATGAATACGGATATAAATCTGCTTTAATACAAAAAAAATCTTTTTTTCTTTTTCTTTTCATAGTTTTGTTAAACAGTGTTCTCAATGGAGTCAAGGTAAATGGTAATTGTTGAAAGCTCATTACAAAATGCAATATGCCAAGATGTCGGAAATCCGAGTTCGGCAACAGTTGAAAGAAACGCGTCATCTCGTAAACTGGTCGATGGCTACCGAAATAACCAGGTTGGTATTCCACTGTTAAAAATTGATTACACTGGTGATATAACATATCATGATGTAACTTTTATGACACTCGATAAGAAAATTTCTCACCTCTCGCAGTGAAACATTATTCCAGATAGTGAAACTGAAGCGCGCGGCCGGCCATAGTGGCCGTGCGGTTCTGGCGCTACACTCTGGAACCGCGTGACCGCCACGGTCGCAAGTTCGAATCCTGCCTCGGGCATGGATGTGTGTGATGTCCTTAGGTTAGTTAGGTTTAAGTAGTTCTAAGTTCTAGGGGACTCCTGACCACATCAGTTCAGTCCCAAAGTGCTCAGAGCCATTTTCTGGAAGCGCCCGATATCGAGACTTCCTCTGACAATTTGCTCACTACATCACGAACGCAAGAGCAGAAAACAGTTCGAAAAAGCAGTGTAAATACTAGTGACACCCACAAATAGACACAACTCATGCAACTAATAACTCAACAGCTTACTAGAAAACAGGAATTTCAAGAATGTGTAACACAACTGCTGAAGAGTGAAACACGGCAGTTCACATCAGGAAAATATGGGACAACAGTTTACACATCAAAATCATGCATTTAAGGATTTCAAGAATAGTATTAGTCAACAGCTCAATTAGGTGAGCAAAACTATACGCACTGAGTTATCTGACGAACTATCGGGGAAACTGACAGAGCTCGGTAAACAACTAAAACAAAAAAAAATTATTACCGGTATTTCCAGCAATATAAATAAGTTAACGGAATACGTAACATCCGTAGATTGTAAACAGGAATAACTTGAAGTTGAGTTGCAAAACCGCAGTGAAGTATATTCTCAAATTCAGGAGAAGCAATCCCAAGGGGATGCGTGGGTAAAAAATGCGACGAACGCAGTCAGCGAACTGCAAGACGTATGCTAAAACGTAACTACAGAAATACACAAGTTGAGTCTAAGGGTAGATCAGTTAAGTTTAGAGTCAGAATTTTCAAAAAAAAAAAGTGTTATGTGCAGGTGTTAAGGAAGTAACTGAAAAACTGAATCCGGGATGCGGGATAAGGGCAGCACCCTTGCTGAAAAGGTAGTGTCACAATGCAAAATTTCTGTAGGTACTGTAGAAGAAGTTCTAAATGAGAAAGAAAGTCACTTATAGCTGAAATAGAATCGGATTTAAAGCAAGCAGAGGTTACGAGGCAGTGTTGCTAAAACTATTGACTTTCCAAAACAACATATGACAGAAAACAAAACTGTGCTTTCGGAGAAGTTAGATACCTTCACTGGTTACCCACAATACGGGGTTAGCTCGTCGAAGTAAGACATCGACAATTCCCGATATTTACTTCTGAAGAGAAAATAACACACCCTGTCGTCTTTATCAGAGCATTTCCAAATCTTTTACCTCGTACCTGGACTGAAGCCCAGAAAATTAGATTTGTTCTTGGATACACAAAGGCTGACTTCTGCTATGGGCTACCGACATGGTGGAACCTTACCACTATTATGAACAGTTTCAGAGAGCATTTCGGGATAAGTATTGGTCTAAGGCCGTACAAGAGAGGAGAGGCTCAGACGTGAAGTAATCAACCCAGCTCCGTTCAGCAGCAAGTATAGAAGCTTAAGGGACTATTTTGAAAAATAGTTGAATATAAACAGATACTGGACGAACCCGGTATCTAAAGTACAAGTGTTGAAAATTTTAAAGAGCTGTCTTCCTGCACACATTAGGCAAAAACTCATTACCATCCGCCACACACCGTCAGGTGGCTTGCGGAGTATGGATGTAGATGTAGATGTAGATGAACACGACCGAATACTTTCTGTCTGTAAGGGACTCAATAGATTTGATGTACGAAGAGAGAGCAGTACAATCGCAGCTTGTTAATACGCCGATAGAGACAGAGAGATTTGCGGACCAACAAGCAAACAACGGATTCGTAGTACAACACGGAGAGTAACCTTACCCCACACATACCTATGATAATGGTAACGGTAATCACAACGGCAATGGAGAAAGCCGTAAATACAAAGTTTTATAGAAAAGGGCAAAAATTTAGAAAAAAAAACACACAGTTACAATGGGCGATTAGCGTATGGCCAACCTGTACATTATGTACAGACATAAATTGCCGGCAATAATCAGCCGATCGCTTGGCAAACGCCAAACAATAACGGACAACCGAATAACTCACAGATAGTGGAATTCGGCCAGCGAAGTAACACACATATGCCGAATAACACGCAGAGGTAAAGAGAATTTCAGTCGAGACCCTCTCAGACCACTAATTTTCGTAACCAAACATCAATGGTCAACATGGTGGAAGTTACGCCTAACCTAGAGATCGATGCCACCGCGACGCCGGAAAACTTGAACCGGTCACGGTAGGCTACCGTTCAGTGACCTTGGAGGGGAGCTTGGTCGAGACTTGCTTTAACAGATATGATCATGGTAATGATGTGAGAGATGATCAAGGTAATTAGGGTACGCAGAAAAACTTGATAGAGAGCACCCATTGTGTTTGACACAGGTGCTACAGCTAAGTTGATGTCACAGGGACTTTTTCAAGAATTGAAGAAGCGAGGCCGTATATCCAAATTGCCAGTGCAAAATTGCAAGGTACCAACTGCCACTGGTCAGAAATCGAAAGGAGTCAAGATACAAGTTTTAATCCCATACAATTATGACAGTTTTCAGTACGATGCAGTTTTTTGATAGCAGAGAAATGAATAGTTGATTGTTTAATCGGTATGGATACATTTAGGGCATACCAAGTACAAATAGATATAGAAAAGGCCAATGTCATTTCACTGTAAATAACCATTTATTTGTAACAGACCTAATAAGGGGATTTCCTCATAGATGTAAAACTGAAGTTACTCACGATTTTGAAGTTCAGTTGGTATATCCCATAGTTACGTTTGTCAACACATACAGTAACGAGTCAGCAGCAGAAGAAGTAAACGTCGACACAATAAGCACAAAGGCAAGCGAAGCAAAGTACTTGTCTAAAGGATAGCAATCTGAACTTAGGGAACTGATACTTGCTTATATACATGTATTCTCACAAAACTTTTGTTCTACCTCATACCCTATACCACGGACAAAGAGGGAAGCAATAAGAAAAGAGATTAACAGAATGCTTGAATGGGATAGAATACAACCACCATTTCCCCCTAATTGTAGTCCTATCTTGGCTGTGAGTAAGACAGATGGCAAGGTGTGCTTGGTCCTCGACGCACGTAACATTAATAAGATTATTTTACCAGCCCGAATACGTCCAGACAATTTAGAGAGACATTTTATGAAATTCCACAATACGAAATTTCTTACTATAATCGACCTCTGGTCTTCATATTGGCAAATAAAACTACATGATGAAAGTCGGAAATGTACCGCCTACGTATGTGGGGGCAGGAGCTTCGATTTTCAAGTATTACCATTTGGACTGAACGTAAGGGCAGGCGTACTTGTCTCTGCACTTGACAGAGTTCTAGGGCCCGAACTTTCGACTGAGGTAACAGTATACGTGGACAACCTTTTAGTAGCTACATCCACTTAGGTAGAACATTTAAGATTAACTTCTAAGTAGGCTGTTTAGGTTTTCTTGTTGGTAACGCCACAAGCGCTCTGTATGAAAAATCACTGGCTGTGCTGTGTGCAGTCTGTGGCTGGTTGCCATTGTTGTAATACTCGCCATTGTAGTGTTGGGTAGCTGGATGTGAACAGTGCGTAGCGTTGCGCAGTTGGTGGTGAGCCGCCAGCAGTGGTGAAATTGGGGAGAGAGATGGCAGAGTTTTGAAATTTGTAAGACTGGATGTCATGAACTGCTATATGTATCATGACTTTTGAACACTATTGAGGTAAATACATTGTTTGTTCTGTATCAAAATCTTTCATTTGCTAACTATGCCTATCACTAGTTAGTGCCTTCAGTAGTTTGAATCTTTTATTTAGTTGACAGTAGTGGCGCTCACTGTATTGCAGTAGTTCGAGTAACGAAGATTTTTGGTGAGGTAAGTGATTTGTGAAAGGTATAGGTTAATGTTAGTCAGGGCCATTCTTTTGTAGGGATTTTTGAAAGTCAGATTGCGTTGCGCTAAAAAAAATATTGTGTGTCAGTTTAAGCACAGTTATGTATAATTTTTCTAAGGGGACGTTTCATATGTCGACCCTTAGCCGAGGATACCTCACTGGAATCTTCTGATTTTTTTCTTGTAGTTTGTGTAGTTAGTGTGTCCCTTTGTTTATTGCTAGCGCGTAATTGTAGAGATAATTTCCTCTATAGTTGTAGTTTTTCATTGTTGTACAGTAAAACAGTTGTGGCATGCATGTAGGTTTGCACCAAATATTTCGCAGCTGTACTTGCAATTAACTAGATATTATTTGCTATGTTAATGTGTTCTCTTATTTTTGCTCTTCAAATTGTGTTTTTCTGTGTTGTCGTGTGAAATATTGTGACAATAATGGCGTGTGAAAAACGTAATACTAGGCTCCAAAGTAAACTGAGAAATGACAGTGACGACGAAAGCAGTGTGTTAGCGCCACCATATAATGAATTAACTAATGTTCAAAGTAGTAATTTGGTAATTGTGGATAGGGAAATGGAGCGGGCTGCAAATAATGGTGTAGGCAGTGAAACAATTAGTGAACAGGGAAGCTTTAACGATCGATCGGTCGGCAACAGCTCGCCTCAGGATTCCGAAATGACAGGACACAATCTCGCAAATACTGTAGATTCAGATTTTGCGTCCTCACCGTTTTCTCAAATACATCGAGACACATTTTCTGCTTTTCAAAATGCGAATATTGCCGGTTCAAATGCACTGCCAAATAGCACTGAGGAACATGTTTCAGACACCAGTGCTCTGTTATTACAGTTAATGCAACAAATGGGACAAAGGCTACAAAAGTTAGACACAACGCTTGAACAAAATCAGAAACAAATGGAACAAAATCTTCAAAAGTTAGACACAATGGAACAAAAGCTTCAAAAGTTAGACTCAGTGGAACATACGCTTGAACTTACACGTGAGGATTTAACTACTGAGTTGCATAAAATCGAATCGAAATGTCAAAAAGTCTGTAATGACGTAAAAACACAAATTTGTGAGCATTTTCAACCTATTTTTTCTCGGCATGAAAATGCATTACAGAATCACGAATCAGCCATAAAAGAACTGCAAACTATTGTTCATGAAAATCATGAGACCTTGCAAGCCAAAATTGACTCAGTTGCATCTACCGATTCGGTTACGCAACTTGCAAAACCTCAGCAAAACTTAAAGGACACAGTAGATACGATTTCAACACAAATGGACACTCTGAAATTTGGTTCAGAAAAACACACTGAGGAAATAAGTACACTATTGGAGAAAGTAGCCGAACTTTCAGATCAGTTCATTAACTTATCTACAAAGGTAGATGATGATCTGAATAACACAGAAGAGTGCGAACAAATTAGGAAATTCAAACAAAATCAGAATCAAATTAATACGCAACACCAAAGAGTAATCCGGGAAGTACAAGATCAGCTGACAGAGGTAATACAAGAATTACGTATTTCAGAGGACACTCGCGCTCCAACACGGGAAGAGGGACTTAGAAATACGGAAAAGCCACAAAACAATAACACAGGGCATTTCGAAAATTATGAAAGAAATTAGTAAGGTGCACCGAATTTTGAGATAGAACCGCCGACACGACGTAACAGTGACCGATATGCTACTCGCCGACACGATTATTTTGACTATAAGCTTTTCATTACTACACGTAAATTCAAAACATTTAAGAATTCTGGCAACGACATTCATCCACAAGTGTGGCTCCATCAATTCTCTCATTGTTTTCCTCCTAAATGGTCATTAGAGCACACATTAGAATTTATGTGTGGCTACTTAGAGAATGAACCAGCTGTAAGAATGCCATCGGTCATTCACGATTGTCACAGTGAAGGAGAATTTTATCATGCCTTCCTCTCAGCATATTGGTCTCAACCTACATAGCATCATTATGATGAAAAATTTTGAACAATCTCAATTTTCCAGTCTTGTCAAATATTTTGAAGACATGTTGCATAAGAATCAATATCTTTCAAACCCATACAGCCCTTCAGAACTCATCCGCATTTGCTTAATGAAATTGACGGAACATTAAGGAATATTATTTTGGCAGGACGATGCAAAGACGACAGTGAAGCTTTTCAGAGACTGTTACAAGAACTGGAAATTGACACTGACAATCGCGGAACGTGAAAACAGGAACACAACTATTACAGGTCACATCCGTCGCAATTCCACGATGAAAGAAACAATGACTGGACACGAAAGGCTATTCTTACAACGCAAATCGTGACCAAAACAGACACCACCCATATGACAACCACTGGAAGAGTAATAATAGTTACAGAGAAAGATCGCATTTCCTTAGTAATGAATATGACAGAGATAACCATAGAAACAGACAATATGGGAACAAAAACAATTATTATCAAGGGAGACAGAATAACTTCAGACGCAACGGTCTAGCGCGCAGTTACGATTCAGGGAGAAATTCTCCACCACATGACCGACAAACAAGAAATTATGTAAACTACCGACAAAACGACAGACATGAATTCCATCAGAACTGGCGAGCTTTAAACAGGGCAGGACCTTCTCGTCAAGGTGAATTTGTAGAAATTAGGTCTCCTAATCACAATAACGGCGCGCGCCAACAAAGAGACAGACAATGAATCGCACCGTAGGCAGCCGCGTGCGCCGGCTGGCTCAAAGAAAAATAACATAAGCTAACCTTGAGCAAAATTCCAGTGTACCTTACCGACGTAACCACATGATAATTGCGTTGAAACTGAAACTCTGCGTACTAGGAAGAGTAAAGGATTGCACCACATTTCACATGTAAAACCGTTTCTTGAATGATAATCTGCTTTTTAGCTTAGTCTTTGCTATAAAATTTTTCACTTCACGTTACTGGTACTCTTTGTCACACTTACAAACTGTTAACATGCAACTATGTTTTAAAGTTAACTATACAGTCAAGAACCTAGGGGACTTAGACAAGTAATTACGAATGCACTGTTATAGTGAACAGACGACACTGTTGTTAAGTGTATATTCTTCCTTGTTAGTTGCACGATTACGTAACGAATATACGGCTTACATACTTAGATCATATACTGTTAATCAGATTTTAATGCAACATTTTGGTTCACTTGAAAAGACATTCTTTATTTAAAGTACTTTATGTAAGATTACCGATGAGTTAGTATTTGGTTTCTTTGACAGCTACCCGATTTTATCACGACGCTACTAATGAGTGACAATTCACAATGTTGCTTTTGTGGTGTATTTGTTTTATATCTGCACAGCTTTTCTGAATTATTCTGGAAAGTAAAACATGTTTTAATAGTAACTTTTGTGGTATAGCTATAATGAGACAGCCTTTTCCATAGCACAACAATACGTTACAGCACAGTACTTTCTTCATCATGGCATTAAGTATAATAACTAAGATATATTTACGCAAAGCACTTCACCTTTGTTTATCATGAGGTAAGTACATTGACTTCTGCAGAACTTAGCCTTCGGAGGACAACAACAACGACACTTCCACAGAGATTATCTTACAACAAGACGCACAGTTTAGCGCTACAGTACACGTATTTGAGTGAATAATTTTGTACTTAAAATTCCATTGCTGTAATCTGTAACACCTGAGGGTATAATTACATTAATCCTCAGGGGGGTACAAGCTTACTTTGTGTACCATGTGTATGGCAAGCACAAGGAGTCCTAGCTAATATGGTATTTGCTTATACAACTTAACACATCGGTAACATATTTCTCTAACACATTAATTACACAGCTATCTGATCATTAACTGGGAGAGACAAACATTCATTTTACTACATCAGTGACAGATGTTTACGTAATTACACAGTTGGATAACTTCACACTTACTAAATTGTATTTTGTCTGTACTTTGTGAACTGTTCATATTTTTTCGGAACCATTGTGATACTATGAGAGCTTTGAATGACATATTTGGTATGGGATCATGATTTTGAAAGTACGTTTGAGGTAGATGACACTTTTGACATGAGCAGAGAATTTTTTTTAAGTTTTGAAATTTTTGCAGAAAGTTATGACGTTTTTGAGATTTGACTAAGGTGTTATGATGTTATTATTACGACGACGATGTGAATTATGCTGCTGAGGTATGTTGAAGATGATGATATATGAGTTATTTGGTTATGCTACGTATCTGTTATGATGAAATATTGAAGAAGTGTCGACGAATATGTATATGTGTAATAAGGTAAGGAATAATGAGTAGTGGTTAGGGACTCTGGTTTGTGAAAAAGGTTGTTGGAAACCAAGAATCGTACTTTATGAGTTATGAAATGTATGTAAATGCGTGAATGTATTACAATGCCGACGGAACTTTTTTAGACACTGTTATATCAATAGGATTTAGTTTCTACAGATTTCTAAAGCAAATTCTTGACCTGTGAAATTTTTTATATGAGACTGCCGCTGTAGCGGAAACTGGTGTCGTAAATATTTCGGTAAGAAAGTTAAGTGACCACCTGCACGTCATGCGTCATGGGCACCCAGCTGCGCGACAGCCACCTGGAAACAAGCCATTGGTGTGCGCCTTTCAGAGGCACAGGTGAAAAAAAAAGAGGCCATTATCCTCGCTATTGACATTCCTTTGTAGAAAGCATCGCAAATACGACACTCTCAAACTTGAGAACATATGATTACACTGTGGAGCCCTTAATTTATGATATTTACTAAAATGCCTAATGAAATGATGAGAAACATTTTACATCTGTTGTCTTTGCAGTTGAGAGATTACTCATTTTGTTTAATATCTAGTTTCTAGCTGCACTGCAGCATTGGTTAAAATAAAATTTTATAAATGTACTAATATAAATATTTTATGCCTACAGATCCAGTACATAATAACTTTATAATGTACTTAAAAAAAACGAGGGAGCACAAAGAGACATTTCCCTTCACAGGAACTGCATACATAATTTTCTTTTCAAGTACTTGGTAATTTACTTCATAGAATAAGTTTTTGTGGTGCACCACTTTAATTACATAGACATTAAGATGTGAATATACATTTCCCTTATCTGCATTGTTGTCTTTAGTGTAATATTTTTTCTGCTTGAGCTTTGTCATGTTTAGATATAAGTTATTGCATTTGCTGCTGCTGTTTGCCAGGCATATTGTTACTGAATTTGACTTTGTATTACTCCGTTAAGCCAGTTTTACTATGGATTTATTTTCTTGTTTGCTGCACAGTGCCTTATATTAGTTGTAATATTGCAATTGCTTTGCAAATTTCCATTTTTTTTTTTGTCATCACTGTTTGTGTTAATTGTTTTGTGCTGCTGCATTGCCTCGTCCCTTAGGTAAGCATCTGAGCTCAGTAGATTTATGTTAGCTTAAGAGGGGTAGACTTTATAAGAGAATGAGCTGCGATGAATTGGAAGGAATGCAATAAGAAGCTATAAGAAAATGGTTTGGCCAAAAAAGTATTTTGAAAGAGGAATGGAACAAAAAAGTTGGGTTTAGGGACAACAGGTTTAGGTAGGATTTTCTTGGAAATAAATGATGAGGTAAGATAATGGAAAATAAATAACGAGATAAGAAATATGTGAACATATAAATAGAAAAAGCATGTTTTGATTAAATTTTTTTGGTGGAAACAAATGTTGAAATAAGACGAAAGATCTATGGAATGAAGGTTTGGGTTGGACTGCAGTACCAAATGTTACACTGAAAAATAACCCTGTCCTTTCCTTGTGTTATCCCACTATGTTTTTGTGCACCCTTGTGTATTTGTGTTCTTCCGGTCTTTATATGTTTACCTGATAAGACTTATGTTGCAGAATTTTTCTAATACTCAGCTACATGAACTATGATAAGGAATACTGTTATCCTCAAATATAATTTGCAGTAATAATATGTTATTTACTTTGTAAAGATGTTAGACATTATTAATTCTGTTCTGTCTTAATGCTCATGTGTGAAGTTTATGTTTCAAAAGTTATTCTGATCTTTATGTATGTACTTATGTCATAATTTCTTAACACTGATGTGCATGTTTATTTCGATTCTTTTGTAAAGCCTGTTTTACTACAAAAGTTATCTGTACTATTATGTTCTTCAATGATATATTTTGTACCATTGTTATTGTATTCTTATGTTATAAAATTGTAATTGACACCAGTTCATCATATTAAGTAACTTGTAAGTTACATTTCACTGCACACATTCTGTTGCTCATAGTATATGGACAATAGGTGAGAAATAGGGACTGATAGTGTTTGCACATGTGTTGATAATTCAGCAAGGGACTGGTTAACAGTACTGCCCATTCTAAGGACATTTCCAAATAAAATTGTGAGTGCACAAGTGGTGGTTTATGGACTTGCTATATTGTCCACAAGACTCTTCGATGGTAATTGTGCACCTCACTTTCTGGGAGCATGCATTTATCAAATAGTAGAATAAGAGGGAAATCTCATCCCTAAAGTAATTAGCTTCACCAGTCGTACCTTATCCGATGCTGAACGTTCATATTCAGTCACCGAGTCAGAGGGTTTGGCTGTAATTTGGTCCTTTAAAAGGTTTGAATATTTCCTTTGGGGCTAACACACAAAAATGTGCTGTGACCATCAGTCCCTATTGCTTTTGTTAACTCGTAAATTGCAATACCGACGGATAGCCAGGCGGTGTATGTATCTTCAAGAAATAGATTTTAAAATAGTATACCTAAAAGGAAATCAAAATATAATGGCTGATGCACTTTCTCGTTTACCACAAGGCTTAAAGGAATTCAATCATCTTTCAGAGCTGAAGTTGAAGTAAGAGTTATGTTGATGGGTGGCAAAACACTCCGACCATACTATGTGCAAACATATGGTGCAATTGCATCAGGAAGACATACGCTGGAGTAAGGTAAGAGAAAAACTTGCCGTTATGGCACTGCCAAATGCGCTGATAAAATACACTACAGGCCATTAAAATTGCTACAACAAGAACAAATGCAGATGATAAACGGATATTCATTGGAGAAATACACTAATGGAAATTGAAATAAGAATACCATGAATTCATTGTCCCAGGAAGGGGAAACTTTATTGACACATTCCTGCGGTCAGATACATCACATGATCACACTTGACAGAACCACAGGCACATAGACACAGGCAACAGAGCATGCACAATGTCGGCACTAGTACAATGTATATCCACCTTTCGCAGCAATGCAGGCTGCTATTCTCCCATGGAGACGATCGTAGAGATGCTGGATGTAGTCCTGTAGAACGGCTTGCCATGCCATTTCCACCTGGCGCCTCAGTTGCACCAGCGTTCGTGCTGGACGTGCAGACCGCGTGAGACGACGCTTCATCCAGTCCCAAACATGCTCAATGGGGGACAGATCGGGAGATCTTGCTGGCCAGGGTAGTTGACTTACACCTTCTAGGGCACGTTGGGTGGCACGGGATACATGTGGACGTGCATTGTCCTGTTGGAACAGCAAGTTCCCTTGCCGGTCTAGGAATGGTAGAACGATGGGTTCGATGACGGTTTGGATGTACCGTGCACTATTCAGTGTCCCCTCGACGATTACCGGAGGTGTACGGCCAGTGTAGGAGATCGCTCCCCACACCATGATGCCGGGTGTAGGCCCTGTGTGCATCGGTCATATGCAGTCCTGATTGTGGCGCTCACCTGCACGGCGCCAAACACGCATACAACCATCATTGGCACCAAGGCAGAAGAAATTCTCATAGCTGAAGACGACACATCTCCATTCGTCCCTCCATCCATGCCTGTCGCGACACCACTGGAGGCGGGCAGCACGATGTTGGAGCGTGAGCGGAAGACGGTCTAACGGTGTGCGGGACCATAGCCCAGCTTCATGGAGACGGTTGCGAATGATCCTCGCCGATACCCCAGGTGCAACAGTGTCCTTAATTTGCTGGGAAGTGGCGGTGCGGTCCCCTACGGCACTGCGTAGGATCTTACGGTCTTGGCGTGCATCCGTGCATCGCTGCGGTCCGGTCCCAGGTCGACGGGCATGTGCACCTTCAGCCGACCATTGGCGACAACATCGATGTACTGTGGAGACGTCACGCCAGATGTGTTGAGCAATTCGGCGGTACGTACACCCGGGCCCCCACATGCCCAATATACGCCCTCGCTCAAAGTCCGTCAACTGCACATATGGTTCACGTCCACGCTGTCGCGGCATGCTACCAGTGTTAAAGACTGCGATGGAGCTCCGTATGCCACGGCAAACTGGCTGACACTGACGGCGGCAGTGCACAAATGCTGCGCAGCTAGCGCCATTCGACGGCCAACACCGCGGTTCCTGGTGTGTCCGCTGTGCTGTGCGTGTGATCATTGTTTGTACAGCCCTCTCGCAGTGTCCGGAGCAAGTATGGTGGGTCTGACACACCGGTGTCAATGTGTTCTTTTTTCCATTTCCAGGAGTGTATATTATACTAGAACTGACATTTTGAGTGCACAGATCCTGAGAAATCAGTACCCAGAACAACCACCTCTGGCCATAATAACGGCCTTGATACAACTGGGCATTGAGTCAAAAAGAGCTTCGATGGCGTGTACAGGTACAGCTGCCCATCAGCTTCAACATGACATCACGGTTCATCAAGAGTAGTGACTGGTGTATTGTGACGAGCCAGTTTACTCGGCCACCATTGACCAGACGTTTTCAATTGGTGAGAGATCTGGAGGATGTGCTGGCCAGGGCAGCAGACGAACATTTTCTGTATCCAGAAAGGCCCGTACTGGACCTGAAACATGCGGTAGAACATTATCCTGCTGAAATGTTGGGTTTCGCAGGGATCGAATGAAGGGTAGAGCCATGGGTCGTAACACACCTGAAATGTAACGTTCACTGTTCAAAGAGCCGTCAATGTGAACAAGAGGTGATCGAGACGTGTAACCAATGGCATCCCATACCACCACGCTGGGTGGTATGCCAGTATGGCGATTACGAATACATGTTTCCATTCTGCGTTCACCGTGATGCGACCATCATGATGCTGTAAACAAAACCTGGATTCATCCGAAAAAAATTACGATTTACCATTAGTACACCCAGATTCTTCGTTGAATACACCATCGCAGGCGCTCCTGTCTGTGATGCAGCGTCAAGAGTAACCGCAGCCATGGTCTCCGAGCTGATAGTCCATGCTGCTGCAAACTTCGTCGAACTGTTAGTGCAGATGGTTTTTGTCTTGCAAACGTCCCAATCTGTTGACCCATTGATCGAGACGTGGCTGCACGATCCGTTACAGCCATATGGATAAGATGCCGGTCATCTCGACTGCTAGTGGTACGAGGCCGTTGGTATCCAGCAGGGCGTTCTGTATTACCCTCCTGAACCTACCGATTCTATATTCTGCTAACAATCATTGGATCTCTCATTGGATCTCGACCAACGCGAGCAGCTTGGCTAAAATTCGACCGTTATCAAAGTCGGAATCGTGATGGTACGCATTTCTCCTCCTTACACGAGGCATCACAACAACGTTTCACCAGGCAACGCCAGTCAACTGTTATTTGTGTATGAGAAATCGGTCGGAAACTTTCCTCATGTCAGTACGTTGTAGGGGTCACCACCGGCGCCAACCTTGTGTGAATGCTCTGAAAAGCTAATCATTTGCATGTCACAGCATCTTCTTCCTGTCGGTTAAATTTAGTGTCTGTAGCACGTCATCTTCGTGGTGAAGCTATTTTAATGGCCTGTAGTGTAACTAAAAATTTCCCATATCTTAGACGAAGAGTACTACAGGTGACCAGAAAGTGTATTGTTTTCCAGAAAGCAAAACATTCTAACATCTACAAACAGATATAAATACATCCCATTGTGGCTAATAAACCTCTAGAAAAGGTATCGTTATATGTGGCAGGACCCTATCCCATAGGTAAAGGGGGAGTATAATATATAGTAGGCCTGTGTTATATTTTCATTAAATACATAAAACTGTGTGTTGTACACAAAGTTACAGCTAGTTCGATTATAAGACGAATTATAGAGGATTATTTTGCAAGAGTAGGAAAACCAGAAGTCATGTTAATAGATAATGTCTCATATTTTGTGGGACGTAAATGGAAATAAATTTTAGATTCCAACCGATTCAAACACATTTTAGTATCCAAATTTCATCCTGAAGCTTCCCCATAGAAAGGGTGTCTAAGGAATTCAACAGGTTTGTGAGGACCTATGTACAGTCATGCTCAAAAGTATCCGAACGACCTGAATTTCATTTCGCCTGATTCGCATGCAACCCACATAATGCAGCTGTCTAGCAGGTCCTCTAATCGCTCCTTGGTAGAGTCGTTTGACTATTGAAAATGATTCCAACAAGTCACCACTAGAAAACACTGCTCTGTATCGCAATATCTCAAGAAGTACAGTAATACTATGATTCTAAAAATATCAGGGAACACCTTATCACAGGTAAGACTGTCCTTGTAAGTTCACATTTATTACAATAAATGACATACCTGAAATGTTACCACTCTCATTATTACGTCAGATAGGAAATGCACGTAGGAAGTTCTTCATATTCATGATTTCCTCTTCAAAGTAACATACCGAACTTATTATTTAACACAAAATGACATTAAAAATTTAAGTTATTCACGAGCAACTAGTTGAGAATATGTATGAACTTCAAATGACACGACGAACCGTCTCGTTCTGCATATGGATTCAAATCCAGGTCATGAAGACTGAGTAAAGGTTTCAGGACTGACGGGAACTAAGTCATTCCTGATTAGGCATACAGAGAGTGATATACCTCGATTTTAGACAGTATAAATTAGTAAATACCAACTTTAAATTACATAACGCAAAAATTTTTAACGGACGCGAATTCCTACCCAGCTTCTATTGTCCCTGTTAACGAACTATGAGAGATTTCAAATATTGCTTCTTGACAAGTAACTTAGTTGAAATGCTGTGAGGTAAAACTTTGTGTTGGACAGGGGTTCGAACCCAGAACCTAATAAGATAGATATTGAAGCGCAATCAACAGTGACATATGGGATTTTCGCAGCAGTAGCTACATGTTTTGACTGAAATGACGAGACGAAACATTAATTTTTTCCTTCCCAGGACTCCAACCCGGCACGTATCGCTGTTATGTTCTAGAGAAAACGAAAGTTAAGTATGGGTTTGTTGCACTAGCAGCGACGTGTGACCATGTTTGAACTAGAAATAATATGACGAAGAGTTCAGTTCTAACTGGGAATAGAGCTCCAAACATATCGTTGTTGACTACACACAAAGAGACGTCAGCTACCGAATTTTCCTCCACCAGCAGCTCGGAATAACAGCCTTGAACTTACAGTGATCTCGCAAGGAGTTTTTTGTCTCACTGGGAATCAAAAACGTCAAATATCGTCAGAGTTGACAACGAATGAAAATACATAAAAATCTAAATTATCATCCACCAGCAAATAGGTATTCTCAGGCTAGAGCTTGATAATACATAATGAAATCATTAGTGCGGGGCCAGGATTCGAATGCATTCACGCGCAATATGTGGAGATTTGAGGAATCTGCAGTTTTGAACAAACAACAAATTGTAGCCGAGCTGTATTGTCATGAAGGGATCAAATTCCGGGTTAAGGGCGGTCTGAGGTGCATTTCAAGTTCAGAACCAATTTTATCGACATACAGAAGCTCAGATAAAAGATGGAATAAGTATCCTGTGAAACTACATAGCGTTTGTTTCGTCATTAGAAATAAGTAACTAATATAAGAAAGGTTATTGGTGAGATGTCGCCACTCCAGACGTTATTGTGGCTCAACCTAAAGTCTACTTGGTAGAGAAGGAATATCATTTTTAATGTGAATTTCAGACCACAATGCCATTATATCTTCTTCACTTGGAGTAGCCAGAAGAGAATGAAATCTGTCTCTCCCTATCTAAAATTATTGACCGAAGTTGGGATCGAACCCAGACCATAGATTTATGAACCTATCATCAGCCCAACAGACCACCTTTTTTCAATTTACTTTATACCACAACAAAAATAAATGTATCTAGCACCGCCTCGTGCTCTGAGAAAAAGAAAACAATATCTCGTCACGTTCCGAGTTAATGTATATGGGGAAAACGAAAAGAAAATGTGCTTCATACAGGATGCAGAAAGGTATGTCGCTACTCTCCTTACACTTCATCACCCAGGTACGTCTTCACGTATATCATGTTACTCCACCGAGAATCGAACTTAGTCTTGTCAGCTCACTCAGTGGGTGTCTTCTCCTACCTGTTGATGATCCAGATGCGTGGAGGCTCGCGTAAGGCACTCCCTAAGTAATTAGAAAAATACTGTCTGTATTTTGGGTTCCGTACGATCTTGCAATCACATTTTTGTAGGTAGTTCCAAAAGTCGAATACATCTTTAGGTCCATCGTGGAATAAGTAATGTACCGCATGCGCACGGATACACGTGACAGCGTTGGTCTTGGCGCGCGGGAAGTACTGTTAATCCGAGATTGGAGAAACCGAAGTGTAATGTGTTCCGGAGCCACTCGTAAAAAATACGACAAAATTTGTCGCACCAAGCGCCATACGTCTTCTGCCACCCCACATGTGAGATGGTGTTCGTCTGTGTCTGGCATCCCACAGTCTACGCAGAGAGGCGATTCCGCCATGTTTATCTTATGGAAGCGTGATCGGGTGATCTGTTTACCATTGACTGTGATGTACCATGTGGATCGAACGGCTGTGTCCAGTGGAACCACGTGAATCGTCTTCCACACCACCTTCCAATTAACCTGAGGACTTTTGGTCTCCACGATGTTTGGTGGGCGCCTCTGCTGTAGGGCATGATATATATCCCGCGCCGACGCCTGTTTCGTCGGTGGTACTGCGATACGGACATAGCTGTGTTCAATGTAAAAGTTCCTGAAGTAGTAGAAGGATGGGGGTATGACTTGCGTCGTCAGTGTGGGCATAAGGGAGTGCGGAACTAAAGATTCCAACAGCAAACGTGTCAAACTTTCCGGGCGGTGGCGCCACAGCTTGATGTGTGAGCTGACATACAGGGCCACAGCTCTGTCGTGGACATGGCCTAGACCAAGACCTCCCCTTTCTGGGGGAAGGGTCAGTGACTCATAACTGACTTTGAAGAGCATGCCTGTACTGACGTAGGCTCCGAATGCCGCTAATAGACGTCGAGCCATCAGTAACGGTATTTGGAAGAACACGTGATATGTGTGGAAGGCGCAATGCGAGGTAAACATTGACGAAGTGTGTCCTTTGCAGAATGTCGAGGTTGTGCAGACGAAGGTTGAAGATGTGGACCCGAATTTGTTGTAATAAGTGGCGGTAGTTAAAAGCCGCAGTGCGCTGTATGTCGTCGTGAAACTCTATTCCGAGACATTTGATAGTGCCACGAAGCTGTAGGGGTTCAACACTCGCTGGGGTCAACCTGTCTCCTATTGGCATGGTGACCGATTTGGCGATGTTGAGACAGCTGCCGGAAGCCACACCATATGTGGTAATCCATTGTAGTGCTCTGTTGACATCGTCGCGATTGCGGAACACGATAACCAGGCCGTCTGCATATGCTGTATAGCGAAATGTCATGTCACGTAGGGTAAGACCGGTGAGGCGCCGACGGACGCAACAGAGGAGCGGTTCCTGTGCCATATCATATAGTAACGTCGACAAGGGGTAGCCTTGACGCACGGGGCGGAAAATCGGGTGGGACTGCGAGAGATGCCCGTTAACGGGCACTTTGGAAGTCGACCCTCAGAGGAGGCGCATCACGACGTCTGTGAATTGCTGTGGGTACTGCATGTGCTGGAGAACGGATGTTAGGTACGCGTGGTCCACTCGATCAAAAGCTTAGCTAAACTCTCAGTGATGCCAGCACTCCCTGGATGCGGCGTGCCCTCGCTAGGGCTATTAAGTCACGAAATCGACACAGTGCTGTGTGGATGTTGTTGATACCCCCTAGGGAAGTCTGATCTGGCAAGATGACGTAAGGTAGGGTCGGTCGTAGATGGTTTGCTAATAGTCTGGCGAATATCTTCATGTCGCAGTTGACGAGTGTTAGCGGGCGGTAATCTTGTATTCGAGCCCCACCTTTAGGTTAGTGAATCGGTATAATTATTCCTTCTACGAAGGTCGCTGGGGGCGGCACCGCGGGGGACATAAGCTCCCGACAGATGTCTGTTAACTTGGGACCAGTATATACTGGAAAGTTTTATAAAACTCCACAGGGAGCCCGTCAGGGCCAGGAGACTTGTTGGCCGCTCCTTTACCGATGGCGTCGATAACTTCGCCTTATGTAATGTCGTTCAATAATTCAGTTTGTGAATCCTTTGGCACAAAGCCGTAAACCATTTGTGAGACTGCTATCACCGTTGTCAGGTCGGAACATTGAGCAGAATAAAGTCGTGCGTAATGGTCAAAGAAGGCTGCACCAATATCGCGTGTGTTTTAGTGTTTTAGGGCTGCAGTAATATCGCGTGGTGTGGTGTGATGACTGCCGTCCTCAGTAGTGATGGCATGTATCAGCAACCGTCTTCACAGTCTACGTTCTCGGATGACGTGGTACATGGTGGGTCATTCCGTTCCGAGTCTGTCTTGTGTTCGCGCTCGGACGATCGTCCCTTCGAGATGGCGGCGCATATGGGCTACGATCTGTGCTTTCACACGCTGAACTGTCAACTGTCGTTCCGGTGTGGGTGGCAAGGAGGCGCATTCGCGAAGGATGGTGCATGGGGGCTTAATTAAATAAAATGCTAATAATTTTAATTTTAGTCGCTGTTTGTCCAATTACGTAGTCTCGTAACCGGTTGGCCCTGAATAATATTAGTATTGCTCCGCAATCTGACTGCATAGAATAACAACAAAGAATGAAAGGAAATTTCCGGTAACACAATTAATTAATTAAGTCCCCAGAAACTATAAACGCTACGAAACAACAAAGTACAAATGTAACTGTTCTGTGTGTGGAAGTGCAATTCAACGTACACATCTGGCACGGTTTTACCTCAATAAGACAAGATATTTTAAACACGATTTACACTGAAGTAATTTCAAAAAACTAGAAATACTATAATTGCATATAGAAACCAGAATTACAGTCTAACACAAGAACACGAGCCAGATGCTTTGTTGACTGAACCTGTGACCAAGAGGCATAAGACATTTCAAATAAAAAATTTTCTTTACCTTCATATATATTGACGAAAAATACACTTTGATCATTACAACATCCCCAATCGAATAGCATCTGGTGTCTTGCCCAACAGAACAACTGCACACGACATGGTCACAATTAGTACTCTAACTACGGCTACCTCAGAACTACTACTGTCCTCAGCAACTTCTCAGCGGCAACTGCCAGTGGAGGCGGCTGAATAATACTCTTTGGCGCAATCTCTGGCGCTGTGACTGAGTGTAGCCACCTTTCATATGCCCCTCCTCCACGGGCTAGAATTTGATGGTATTTTTGGCAGCATTGGTGGTGAAAATACCACCAAATTCGTCCAAAAAAATACAGACAAAAATAAAAGATAATATTAAATAAGTAAATACCACATAACTAAATAAATTTTGGCTTTGCACGGACCCTTCAATAACCCAATATATAAAATACAGAAAGGAATACAAATGCTTGCATACATGTGATTTTACATAATAGTTTACACAAGTATCATGTGGTTAAACAATTCAATCAATATCGTCAGCAATGACGAATAGGTGCAGGTAAGAGTCTCATAATATTTCATAAACAGTAAATACACAAAAAATCTGTGTATACAAATATTCACATAAAATCCTTTCAATAGTTCAATAAACAAGTAGCTGACAGTTCCAACAGTGGCACCCAGCAATGGCGAGCAGGCACAGACAACATCAAGTGACATTATTTCAGTAGAAGCAGTTCCGTCAGTGGCACCCAGCAATGTTGAGTAGGTGCAGACAGCAGCAAGTGACATCATCTCAGTAGAAGCAGTTCCATCAGTGGCAGCCAGCAATGTTGAGCAGGTGCAGACAGCAACAAGTAACATTATTTCAGTAGAGCAGTTCCATCAGTGGCCCCCAGCAATGTTGAGCAGGTGCAGACAGCAACAGGTGACACCATTCCAGTAGAAGCAGTTCCATCAGTGGCACCCAGCAATGTTGAACAGGTGCAGACACCAACAAGTGACATCATTACAGTAGAGCAGTTCCATCAGTGGCCCCCAGCAATGTTGAGCAGGTGCAGACACCAACAAGTGACATCATTACAGTAGAAGCAGTTCCATCAGTGGCACCCAGCAATGTTGAGCAGGTGCAGACAGCAACAAATAACATTATTTCAGTAGAGCAGTTCCATCAGTGGCCCCCAGCAATGTTGAGCAAGTGCAGACAGCAACAAGTGACATAATCAGTAGTAGCAGTTCCAACAGTGGCAGCCAGTAATGTTGAACAGGTGCAGGTAACAGTCCATAATACTCACTATCACTAATTAGACAGTTCATTAGAGTTCATCAACAGAAAACATTTCCAAGTGGCACCCATCATTGTTGAACAAGTGCAGGTAACAGTCCATAACACTCACTATCACTAATCAGACAGTTCATCAGAGTTCATTAGCAGAAATTAAACATTTCCAAGTGGCACCCACCAATGTTAATATTTCTAAGCATGAACAACAGTTTGAATGCACACACAATTGCTTTTACAGAATCATTATCAATGGTCTTACACTAAACATACAAATTATAATAAACATACAAATGATATCAGATAATTGTCATATTAACTATTACAATACACAAATAACAGTAAACCTATAATATTTATGGGTGTCAGTGCAAGGCACAACAAACAAGTAAAATAATATTTAGGAGATAGGTCGGTACCAATTATTTGGGATTGGGAAAGGAAAACACACAAAACACACTCACTCATCTCTCATCCACTTTTAAGTACTACTGTGTAACTGAATAGTATTAACTGTGTAAATGCAATTCTGTCAAGCTTTGATGCTCAATATGTGTGTCAAGTAGTAGTGGTACAGTGTATAACAGTCAATAATAGTTAGTCAACGTCATAGTTATCATGTCAAGACCAATGTTTGCCAAGCCAACTTTTTCTGAACAACTGTCATTGTGCCAAGATATGCAAATAATTTCTCTCTTCAAAAAAAAGTATATACTGCTTATTGATTTAACAAAGTGCGTGTGTTAGTAGACAATATTCCTTCCACTTGAGTGTTCTAGTGTGCCATCTTCATCCTCCTTGTTCCACATAAACAAACAAAAAAATATTCTCCACACTTACTTTACCTCTTATCCAACAAAACTCCAATAATCATCAGCATCACATAATCTCAGTACCTCAACTATACCTCTTACGTCGATACATATAAACCTTATCATCAATATCATTTACCTCACCTCTTATCCACCAAAACTCCAATAATCATCAACATTACACAATCTCAATACTTCAATAATACCTCTTCAATACGTCGATACTTATACCAATATCATTTCACTTCCATAACAACTCTTTCCTCTAGTCAGTCTCCTCGAACAAGTACAGATAAAATCCTAGTGCAAACTTCAATTCATCATCCCATACAATCCGAAGACACAATGTCCACACACAACCTCTGTGTAATCCATGTGACCCAAATTTTCTACTCATTATGAATTATAAAATACATTTTGGTTACCTTGCCCATCATTAAATAAAAGAAATGCATACATGACCTCTAACAGCTTTTAGTTAGAATATCTTTCAGTAAGTATGTACGAGTACGGAGTGTGAATGATCGTAATATTTCACAGTGTGTACACCACTTCAAGAATCATGACAAAACAGAAGCAAACATGTGGAGCATTTCTTGTGTCAAGTGTCACTTGCTATTTCAATTGCTCACGAAGAATGCAGTGTAATAACTGTCAATGGTCTAAACCTAGTGTTGCTATGTCATGTCGTTAGCTTCCTTCCTATTAGCATAAATTTATACAGCTTTCATAAAACCTCCAGCTCATGTGACTTCAATGAAGTTTCTTGTACCAATGTCGTTCGTAGAATTACAGCAGTTCATTTTCTTATTTTAAAATATAAAGCACTGAGCGTAGGCAAAACAAGCAATAGCGAGTAAATATACCAGTAGAGAACAGAATGTGGATGTAGTACAATCCCTATAACGAGGCTCTGCCAAGCAAACAATCTATAATTAATACCATAGTGTGGCCTAAACTCCATGTTCGTGCACCGTACATCAGCATTCTATATACAAATTAAAGCGTAGTTATGACAACAAAACAGAAATGTGTAAATATACAATCCATACCCAAAGCAGCAAATATATATCTTACATAATAAACCGGTCATTAGCATCATATCAGCATAAGCAAATAAATGTTCATGTGTAATCTTCATAAGTAATCATGAAGGCGCAAGCAGATAAACCACAAAGTATAACATAGATACATAACCATATCAGCACACCTAACCAGGTGACAATTATGATTTAAATAAATAAGCAGGCACATAATAAAAAAGTGACATCAGTGAAAAAGCAGTGCAGCCAAGCGATGCATAATATACATAATTAACAACCCTGTTCATTAATCAATCATTGTCAAAATCAGTTAACACAAAGTATAAACCACATAATCGCGAGCAGCAAATTGCGTCTAAAGTACGTACCTAAGTTGAAATATGTTTCCTGAAAAATAAATTCAATTAATAGTTACCTTCTTAGTTTATTAGTTTCTTCCTCGAAATTACATTCTTCCTGACATTTTCTCGATAGCAAGTCCTCTTAACGTCGGACACACACAGAATTTACCTGAAGTTCTTAAATATTTTATACAACTGTATCCTGAAAAATACTGAACGTTAAGAACATAATTCATCAAGTTACCATAGCTTTATACTGAATTTATTCGGTGAAATTAGACTGTGTATTTGTTTACGGCTGTCAGTGGATTCGCACTGAGCGCTGGACCAGCTGTGGGTACGCGTGACGTAGAAAGTAATTGTTTGCGGTCAACGACTTCCCTGTGCGGCGCGCAGACTTGACTGTTGCTTTGAGTATGTGCCGCCGCCGGAACACGGCGCGGTATCCTTGTACTCTCCGTGTGTTTACGTATAACTGTTAGTTTCTCGAAAGTATGTCATTCCACAAAAGTTTTAACGTTCGATATATGATGTATTCCCTTAGAGCGCCGAGATTTAAGAGTTTCTAGTTCGACAGTGTTATCATGAATAATTTTGCGAGTTCTATATGGACCGTTATAAAGCAGAAAAAAATTGCGACACAAGCCTTTTCCTTTGTGAGACAAACGATGAGACTTAATTAACTCCTTTTGACCAACTGACAAGGTTTTTAAACGACCAGGACGTTTAGCTGATTTCTCTCTTCTAGCAGCCGCAGATGCAATATTTTGTAGAGCCAGGTTGACAACTTCAGAATGCCGCAGTTTCCGTGAAGGCGGAAAAGGAACGATTTCAGAAATGCGATTTGTCGGTGCTTTAGTTTTTAATATCAATATAGGCGGTAAAGAAGTTGAATCATTAGGGAGTTCATTCAGAATGTTTTGACAAATATGAAGATACTGATCCCACGTTCTATGATTCTGATGACAATAAAGTCGACACAATTTATTGATTTCCTTCATCCATCTCTCTGAAGCGTTAGATTGAGGGCGTAAAAGTGAAATGAAAATTGGTTTAATCTTACGATGCCGTAGAGTACGAAGCGAAATTTTGGAGCGAAACTGTGATACATTATCTGATATAACCTTATCAACATGTCCCACTTCTTTAAGAAGATGTTTGATGAAAGCATTAGATACTGAGCGAGCTGTTGCTTTGCGTAAAGGTGTAAAACACACATTTTTTGATGTCAAATCCACTGCTACCAAAATGTACGCAAAACCATTAGCAGAACGAACCACTGGACCGAACAAATCGACTGGAGCCATATCCTTTAATTTCGCTGGAATGATAGGAAACAACGGTGCTCTGTGAGAAATAGTTGGCGGCTTAGCCTTTTGACATAATTTGCATTTGGAAAGAACAGATCGAATACGTTTTTCCATATTACTGAAGTAGCAATTTTCTCGTAATTTATGAAAGCATTTTCTGGGACCAAAGTGTGCATAACTGAAATGTGTATACCAAATCAATTTATTAACCCACTCATCAGGAATGCAAACTAACCAGAGTTGTCGACCGATTTTCGTTTAAAAAGAATATCATTGCGAACTAAATAATACTGTCTAATCGCTACGCTTTCCTTCCTCCTCCACTTCCCCTTAATGTCCTTCCAGATTGGATCCTTGTTTTGCTCCTTAGCGATGTCCTGGAGCGAAGACGAAATAAAATTTTCAAACGCAACACCTTGAATGTACATCAAACAATAATTGTTTTCTTTGCAGTCCTCCTCAGCACTTTGTTTCAAACCCATAGGTGCACGTGATAAAGCATCAGCAATAATATTTGAAGAACCCTGAATGTAAACAATACTAAAATCAAATTCCTGTAGATACAGCGCCCATCGTGACAATCTTTCATGAGTTAATTTTGCTGACATAAGAAATTCCAGAGCTCGATGATCAGTGTAAGCCTTAATATGTCTGCTGTACAAAAAGATGCGAAATTTTGTGAAAGCCCAAACAACAGCCAAGGCTTCTAGTTCCGTAATCGAATAATTCTTTTCTGATTTAGAGAGAACACGGCTTCCAATTGCAGTAGTTTTCTGTACTACAACGCCGTTTTCTTCTATCTCTTGAAATAAGTGTGCACCTAGGCCTTTGTATGATGAGTCCGTCGCCAAACAAAAATCTTTAGATAAATCCGAATATGAAAGAAGTGGAGCAGCAACTAAAGCATCACGAAGTTGTTCAAATTATGATTGAGATTCCTCATCCCAACACCAATTATCATTCTTTGCAGATAGTTCACACAAGCGAGGTGTGGCCAAATTATCCAATCTAACAAAATGTCTAAGAAAATTAGACACCAAGGAAACTACGAACATCACGTTTTGTAGTAGGAACAGTATAATTACGAATAGCGTCTAGTTTCTCTGGATCAAGAAGAATAACTTCTGTAGAAATAATGTGACCAAGAAATTTCACCTGAGAACGACCAAATTCAGATTTTTCCAAGTTCACTGTAATGCCAAAACACGTAATAATGAATCCAAAATGTTGTTTACTCACTCCAAGAACGTTTAGAATAAGAATATCGTCAACATATGAAGTAATATTGTCACGAAGGTAAACAGGCAAAATTTCGTTTAAACTACGAATGAATGCTGCTGAAGATACAGTAAGTCCAAACGGTAATTTCCGAAATCACTTTTGGGTGAAATAGTCATATCCGGTTATTCTGTACCGACTCTCTAGATAGATTGATAGTTTAAGAATTGTTTTGATAGATACAAAGAATAGTAAAAGAGTAGGCAGCGGTGCAGAAAACTAAAAGGGAAATAGCACCGCTACAGCTCGGGGCCCTGTGCACGCTACGGCACATATTCACTTAGTGTAGCGAATCCCCTGAGGACTTAAATAGCCGCACATAAATTCCAGTTTCTGACTTAGTGACCAATTTGGTGGAAGTGCGTACATAAATTGATCTAACCATGAACATGGATGTATGTCATTCATAAAATTGCGACAGATTTTAATTTTCCGAACAGTTAAAAAGTGTTTACAATCAAAGTTTTCGCCTCGTGGCGACAAAGACCTACCGCGTCTGTCCCCGACCCAATGTCGATTATTGTCAAGTACGCGCGCATGGCGCTCTCTTGTTGCTTCTCGTAAATGAAATAAATTATTTTCTTCAAAGCCCTCTGCTATCTGTGATTCTAAATTTCTTCTACAGTCTTTTCCTACGATTTCGCTTTCAATTTGTTTGACTTGCTTTCGTAACGCCTCAAATTCCCTTTTAACGCGTTCATTAAATTTTCCCTGATTTTAACATGTTTATTTATGTTCTGGTACTCTTCGGTTTCTGCAAATGGCAGTGGAGCTCTATCGTCTGAATCTCTGTCTTCATCTAAACTAAGACTTGTCAATTTACCTGAAATCTCCTCACCTCTTTCCGATAAGTCACCTATTCTTTCTTTCTGTTTATTTACGTCTTCCGTAAGTGTCGCCACTCGGGATTTGAGTATTGACACTTTTAGAAGTTAACTGTTCATACTGTTGTGTTAGGTTATTTATTCTGTCATTTGGTACAGATTCCTCGATTCTTTCAAATATTTCTTCCTTATCATGTGCGCGTTGTAAACTTAACTCTGAAAATTTTTGTACTAATACGCGATGTCTTTCTTCCTGTTCTCTATCCTGTTCCTTTTGTCTGATTTCTATTGAAATTAATCTGTTATTGTGAGCATTCAAAATAGGTTGTACTTCTCTAATTTCTTTCTTTAATTCATGTTTCATGTTTTTAAAACATGTCCCTATTTGTGAGTTTAATCGTGTTTCCATTGTTCCCATATCAGTTTCTAACCGTGTTGCCAATTTTCCCCTCTCTGTTTTTAATTCAAATCCTAACTGTGATCCCAGTGAGTCTAACCGCGTTTCCATTGTTCCCATCTCAGTTTTAATTGTTCATATTTGTGAGTCTAACCATGATCCTAAATTTAATATTGCACTCATCAACTGCTCCATATTAACTTGTTCGAAATTCTTTTCGCCCCTTACACTTCCCGTAAAACTAACTTCCTTCGTCATGGCAGTAAAGCTATCTGTGTTCGATACTATTCCAGAATCTTCTGTCATTAATCTCGTATTCTGAAAATTTTTTGATTGTGAAAACTTTTGAACTGGTTCCGGACTATTTTCCCGACTTATTAAATTGTTTTCTACTTCATTATTCATTATACTGTTCTCATGTGTTGCCGAGTTCGCCATGTTAACAATTTCGTCATTCTCACTACCGATCATTTTTGCCATTTTCATCGATCGCGTAAACATTTACAAAACATACAAAACTCGTTACTATGCGAAAATTACACACAATATAACACTTTATCACCAACAATACCATTCACAAGAAATGCTTCCCGACCAACACGATTAACGAACAATTGAAATTCTCATAATTGCACAAAATTGTCAAACCCGTACACAAGACATCAAAAATTAAATTCTGCAAAAATTCCATTAGAAGAAAGACAAGACAACTAACAATGTTGAGTTACCAAATCTACACATGCAATATAGACTACAATTACTAAATTGCAAATTACTACAACAATTCTACTGTCTGCTATTTTTACTATCAAAAGAATTCCAAGGAACGATCCGAAGCAGTGGACGCCACGTGCATGGGGGCTTAATTAAATAAAATGCTAATAATTTTAATTTTAGTCGCTGTTTGTCCAATTACGCAGTCTTGTAACCGGTTGGCACTGAATAATATTAGTATTGCTCCGCAATCTGACTGCATAGAATAACAACAAAGAATGAAAGGAAATTTCCGGTAACACAATTAATTAATTAAGTCCCCAGAAACTATAAACGCTACGAAACAACAAAGTACAAATGTAACTGTTCTGTGTGTGGAAGTGTGATTCAACGTACACATCTGGCACGGTTCTACCTCAATAAGACAAGATATTTTAAACACGATTTACACTGAAGTAATTTCAAAAAAACTAGAAATACTATAATTGCAAATAGAAACCAGAATTACAGTCTAAAACAAGAACACGAGCCAGATGCTTTGTTGACTGAACCTGTGACCAAGAGGCATAAGACATTTCAAATAAAAAATTTCTTTACCTTCATATATATTGACGAAAAATACACTTTGATCATTACAACATCCCCAATCGAATAGCATCTGGTGTCTTGCCCAACAGAACAACTGCACACGACATGGTCACAATTAGTACTCTAACTACGGCTACATCAGAACTACTACTGGCCTCAGCAACTTCTCAGCGGCAACTGCCAGTGGAGGCGGCTGAATAATACTCTTTGGCGCAATCTCTGGCGCTATGACTCAGTGTAGCCACCTTTCAACTGTGAAATAAAAATCAAGGGTCTGCCGTGTCCAAGCAGCAGTCTCACGACCATACGTAATAAAGGTTCGTCGTAGGGACGGCTTGGCGCAGGTTAACCACCAACTAATCGACGTAGGATACGTTGGGAGGCGGTGGACGCACAAAGTCCACGTGTCTTAGAAGGCGCGTCGATGGTTCAAATGGCTCTGAGCACTATGTGACTCAACATTTGAGATCATCAGTCCCCTAGAACTTAGAACTACTTAAACCTAACTAAACTAAGGACATCACACACACCCATGCCCGAGGCAGGATTCGAAACTGCGACCGTAGCAGTGGAGCGTCGACAATCCGGAGAAGCGAGATGAGCAAGGTTTAATTTTCAGGGATGTCGGCTACGCCACACCCGTTGGCGACGAAGGGTGACGGCACATACATAGGCCTCGTGGTGAGAGAAGGCTACTGGCCACACCTCCGCGTCACTCACCGTTGCCGCGAGAGAACAGGAGACGTAAATCCTATCGATGCGACTAGACGAGTGACTCGTGAAATGGGTGTATCCCGGTCTATTTCCTCGGACATGTTCCCATGTATCTACCAGTTGGAGATCGCCGATGAGTGTCCCAAGTTTGGGGCACGGTGAATGGCGTGGCAGCTGATCTTTAGGTGCTTGGGTGCAATTGAAATCGCCCCCTAATATCAAGTCATCGTGCCTGCCCTGAAAAAGCGGTGCTATTCCTTCTGCGAAGAAGAGCGATCGGTCACGACGGCGATTCCTTTCAGGAAGGGGCGCACAGATTCATAAACTGGTCCGCAGCTCGTGGTCGTGCGGTAGCGTTCTCGCTTCCCGCGCCCGTGTTCCCGGGTTCGATTCCCGGCTAGGTCAGGGATTTTTTCTGCCTCATGATGACTGGGTGTTGTGTGAGGTCCTTAGGTTAGTTAGGTTTAAGTAGTTCTAAGTTTTAGGGGACTGATGACCATAGATGTTTAGTCCCTTAGCGCTCAGAAGCATTTGATAAACCGGACGCCTTGCACCGTTACGGTCATTCCTCTAGCGTCGGGGAGATGTCGGACTTCGTCCGCCTCGAGGCCCACTCTGAAAAGAACTGCGACTCCACTGTTAGTTGGCGAGGCGTGGGACACATGAGCCGTATTACCATACATACCCGGGAAAGCGGCGACGAATACTTCTTGGAGAAAGACAATGTCAACATCTGCTGCACTGGGCATGTCTTGGAGCAGCGACAACTTCGTACGTGTCCGAATGGTGTTAATGTTGATGGTCGTTAAGCGATAGGTCTGTAGATCGTCTCCTGCGGTGGAGGCCTCCGTCAGCGTCGCCGTAAAAGGTGCGGCCTGTGATCTTCTGGTCGCGTCCGCACCGTCATCTGTTGCTACTCGGGAGGGGCCGAGGTGTGGGAGGAGAGACCCCTCTCCTCATCCACCACAGAATCGTCTGCAATGTCATCCACCCAAGGTCCCTAAGTTAACGGAGGCTGCGGTAGAACACTTGTGGGCTGAGTGACTAAGGGTGAATCCGCAATTGTTTCTGGTTGTGTACCAACGGCGGGCGCTGTGCTGGCCATCCGTTTGTCCGAGAGAGCGGAATCCGGTTTGTCAAAATCAGACAAAGTGACAGGTGAGGGCGATCTCGTGCCATCCATTTTCCTCGTCGTTTCATCGGCCGTCTGGTCGTCAACTGGAGATGACGTCCGCTGGAGGCAGTCGTGCGAGGGTGTGCGACGTCGCTTTTTATGTTTTCTCGGTGACCTTTGTTTGCGGTCGTGGGTTTCTATGTCCGAAAGAGTTTGTGGTTCCCGTATAAGCATCCCCCTCAGGTAGAAAGGCAGAGGTCGGTACAACTCTAGCGTCGAGTTCCATTCTCTCGTCCGAATCTTCATGTGGAGTCGATGGGCGGCGTTCTTCAATCTCTGCGGACACCGTAATATTGTTGGTCAATCCAGGACCGGCGACAGGTGCGCATTCTAACGCTTCCTATCTTCCGGGGGTGGGGTTGCCGTCTGGCATGACGGTCGATCGTGTCACCTCTGCTTAATTGAGGGGGAGGGCCGTGAGCGTAGGAGTTGGTGCTGTGTCATGCAGTGGAAGTTGTGTAACCCGACGTCGAATACACGCCGAGCGCACGTGACCCTCCTGGCCGCAACCAGAGCAAGTACGAGGTTGTCCGTCGTACATTACCATTGCTCGACAGCCACCTATGACTAAGCAGGAAGGCATATGTTTCTTTGATTCAATTTTCACTTGTCGGACGCTGTTGAGGACCTGGTACGTCTCGAAGGTGTTCCAATTTTCGGCCAGGTGGCTAATTACCGTCCCATAAGGGCGGAAAGCTGAGGTAAAGACGTCCGGTGGTATTTCGAAAGGGAGTTCGAAGTCTCTTAGTGTGTGTAATCCTAGTCCACCATGGTCAACAGTAACCTCTCCGATGTGACCATTGGAGTGTTTGAAATTGAGAGTGTTCGTGCATCTGTTCACAACCGCGTGATATAACTCGTCATCGACCATCTTGACGTAGACGACGCTACTTGTGATGGATAGGTGGATACCGATGATTTGTGTCGGTACTTGAACTTAGTCACAGATGAATCTTCCGACTTCAAAGGCTCGTGGTCGTGCATAGTCGGGCTCGAAGCTGATGTTGATTATAGCTTTTCTGTACGAATGAACCATGGCGACTCAGTGTTAACGGACGCGAGTATTAGCTGCGGCGAGGAAGAAAACAAACTACGAGCGCTCGTGACTCTGCGACTCTGCGGACCTGAACAACACGTGCTCGCCTTTCACCGGCTGAAAGTAAACTGACCACCAAATCCTCTTTTCAGTGGCTCATTTTTCTATCATAACGCCGTTGTACCACACTGGCTGAGAATTCTGACACACAGGCTCCCTGTATCAATCTGCAGCATGTTCAGTATATTCATTTACTTGGTTGACCGAATAACCATGAACTAGCTGCCTCAGCTACCCAATGCATGCATTCAACTTTATTTTGTAATCACCAAAACTGTCAACAGTGTAGGATGCATAAATTTAAATAGGAAGCGTTCCTTTCCATTTGAGTTACTCTATTGCGCTATCTGTTTGTTGAAAACGTCGTGCAGTGCAAATGATAAGCTATAACTGTTTATCCCTCATAGTGTATTGACCTGGCGATGTGCATTATCCCACAGCGCTGTGGAATGCAGAATTTCTGGAGGAATTATTGCAACTTCTGAAGCTGTTATAGCTACGTGTCAGCTAGTAGTGTAATGGTAAGTATAGCTCACGGTAGATAAGATGTCGCGAGGTGGAGTACATTCATTGCTATATTTTTTAAAACGCAATTCTGCTGTCTACTAATATTATCAATCTACTGGAACTTGTAACATAATTTCCTTCACTTCTCAGCCCAAAACAGTCGTATGTGGAAAAAGGGCTAACTTCAGCGACATTTTGTTCATTTCAGGTTTAATAGACAGCCAGACAGTAGGTGCATCTCGTAACTTTTCTATTACGTATGGGTAGAGCGCACCGTGCCAAAATACGTCGTAAAAATATTTTCTGTATTAGCTGTCGTCTGGTAGTGGGATTTTATTCTTCTTCAAACCCTGTTTGACAGCTTTGACTCAGGACAAGTTTTCTACATGTAATCAATAAACTGCATGTGCATTTTCAGACTGTTATAGATAACATCAGAGAATTCGCATATTCGTTGATGATTAATTACTCTCTCATGTTTACTATTGTTTTAACAACATTAAAGGAAACCTTGCGAAAATTGTGAACTGTATTATAAAAAATGAAATAAAATTATCCACGATAACCTTACTACGAAAGTCTGTCTTAATAAAACTGAGCATCCGTACACAAGCGTGCCTCTGTCTTCACGAATTGGTATACTAGTACTCATTTAGATTTTGATTGGGTCTGTGTTGAATTGGTATGCTGTGTCATACTCAAGAGGTATGCAAATGTGGCATTTCATAAATAAAGTTATGTATTCCTACAAACCCAAAATTTGCTTGTCAGCAGCGGAAAGAGGCGTTACCTGTTGTGCAGCATTGTAAGTTTTTCACCATTGCACTATGAGCTGAAAGTTTTTCTTGCGATTTCCTTGTCGATGTTTGATCTGACTGCTTGTAGTTCTTTCACAGAAGGGGTAAAAACGCCACATTCAGTGGGACTGGAACTGCGAACCATATCAGCCGCTTTTTCACAGGTTAGCACGTTACCATAGAGCTGGCGAAGAAGTACGTGCCTGAAATTCCTCTTACGAGATCAATAGTGGCCAGAACCCGTAAACCGCTATTTGAAGGCTGAGATTAGTTGCGATTTCCACGGGCAACGACTTTCCTGGTTTGAATACCGTAAATTTACAATCTTTTGTTACAACTCAAGCGATGATAACTCAATTTCTTCAATGGAAATGACAGGTATAATCAAGTGAATCTTGAGGCTTAATTCCGTGCACACCAGGAAGTAACTCGTCGATTACAGAGTTGCCAAACATGCGTTGCTTTGTTGCCAAATCTCAGTTACAATACCAGCAGGAAGAAGACGAACCGATGTGATCTTACAGCGGGCTGGGAAGTGAACATACGTCGTGTCTCCAAGTCGCGGCTGCTACAGCCTGGAATATGTAATTCGTCTGATTCGCATTTCTGTAACTAGGTTTAGGGACTCGAGCGTAGTTACTAATAATACTCAGAACTGACTGCAAACTAAGCATCATAAATAAGTAACTGTCATAGTTGTTTTTATATGTCTTTCGTAAGTGTACTCAAAACTAAGAAACACATTTACAGTAGTTTTCGTGCCTCGCCGATAGTCGAGCACAACAAACAAATAAAAATGTGTGTGTGTTGCCAAAAGGCTAGAGATCTTACTCCTTTCCGATATACGTCGATGTCAGTTCTTTCATATGATTTGGTCGACATGACCTGTTTCAAGTTGTGTATGACAGACAATACTTCCGGTATGAAGAATGCTATGTGCACAGCACAAGCAATTTTCTTATATACACTCCTGGAAATTGAAATAAGAACACCGTGAATTCATTGTCCCAGAAAGGGGAAACTTTATTGACACATTCCTGGGGTCAGATACATCACATGATGACATTGACTGAACCACAGGCACATAGACACAGGCAACAGAGCATGCACAATGTCGGCATTAGTACAGTGTGTATCCACCTTTCGCAGCAATGCAGGCTGCTATTCTCCCATGGAGACGATCGTAGAGATGCTGGATGTAGTCCTGTGGAGTGGCTTGCCATGCCATTTCCACCTGGCGCCTCAGTTGGGCCAGCGTTCGTGCTGGACGTGGAGATCGCGTGAGACGACGCTTCATCCAGTCCCAAACATGCTCAATGGGGGACAGATCCGGAGATCTTGCGGGTCTGGGTAGTTGACTTACACCTTCTAGAGCACGTTGGGTGGCACGGGATACATGCGGACGTGCATTGTCCTGTTGGAACAGCAAGTTCCCTTGCCGGTCTAGGAATGGTAGAACGATGGGTTCGATGACGGTTTGGACGTACCGTGCACTATTCAGTGTCCCTCGACGATCACCAGAGGTGCACGGCCAGTGTAGGAGATCGCTCCCCACACCATTATGCCGGGTGTTGGCCCTGTGTGCCTCGGTCGTATGCAGTCCTGATTGTGGCGCTCACCTGCACGGCGCCAAACACGCATACGACCATCATTGGCACCAAGCAGAAGCGACTCTCATCGCTGAAGACGACACGTCTCCATTCGTCCCTCCATTCATGCCTGTCGCGACACCACTGGAGGCGGGCTGCACGATGTTGGGGCGTGAGCGGAAGACGGCCTAACGGTGTGCGGGACCGTAGCCCAGCTTCATGGAGACGGTTGCGAATGGTCCTCGCCGATACCCCAGGAGCAACAGTGTCCCTAATTTGCTGGGATGTGGCGGTGCTCCCCTACGGCACTGCGTAGGATCCTACGGTCTTGGCGTGCATCCGTTCGTCGCTGCGATCCGGTCCCAGGTCGACGTGCACGTGCACCTTCCGCCGACCACTGGCGACAACATCGATGTACTGTGGGGACCTCACGCCCCACGTGTTGAGCAATTCGGCGGTACGTCCACCCGGCCTCCCGCATGCTCACTATACGCCCTCGCTCAAAGTCCGTCAACTGCACATACGTTTCACGTCCAC
This sequence comes from Schistocerca gregaria, assembly GCF_023897955.1. Taxonomy (NCBI): domain Eukaryota; kingdom Metazoa; phylum Arthropoda; class Insecta; order Orthoptera; family Acrididae; genus Schistocerca; species Schistocerca gregaria. The sequence continues at coordinate 2,241,040 of NW_026061757.1, read as the reverse complement.
GCTGTCGCGGCATGCTACCAGTGTTAAAGACTGCGATGGAGCTCCGTATGCCACGGCAAACTGGCTGACACTGACGGCGGCGGTGCACAAATGCTGCGCAGCTAGCGCCATTCGACGGCCAACACCGCGGTTCCTGGTGTGTCCGCTGTGCCGTGCGTGTGATCATTGCTTGTACAGCCCTCTCGCAGTGTCCGGAGCAAGTATGGTGGGTCTGACACACCGTTGTCAATGTGTTCTTTTTTCCATTTCCAGGAGTGTAATATGTGTCACTCCCACACATATCGTGCCAACCAGCTAACGAAAGAAAATGCATACATGAGCAAACTCCATAGTCACCAGAATGTATATTTTCTTTCCATATTCTTAAAGCAGACTATTTTTCATGTTCAAGCCGTAACTTTCCAAAAATCCAAAAATCCACTCAGTCATTGACTGTACTCAGATACATCTTGTGAGAATAATGATATGTGCGGAACACTGGCAATTTTCTTCTAGAATATGATGCCGCTACCATACATCCTTTGTCAACCTAATAACGAAAGAAATTCATACATGAGCTCATTCCAAAGTCACAAGAATTTATATTTTTCCTCTGTGTTCTTAAGGCAGAAAATTTTTCAACTTCCAGCCGTATCTTTCGAAAAACGAAATATCCGCTCAGTCATTCACTATACTTAGATACTTCCGGTGTGAAGAATGCTATGTGCACAGAACGAACGATTTTCTGCTAGGATATGTCGCCGCTCACACACATCACTCCAATGTCACTAGAATGTGTATTTTTATCAGAATACTTAAAGCATAAAATAAAAATATTTAAAAATCGAGCTGTTACTTACCAAGAAACGAAAAATCCATGAAGTTACCCACCGTACGTAGATTCATTAGGTGTGACGAATGCTATGTGCGCTGTACTAGCGATTTGCTTCTAGGACATGTCGCCGCTCCAACACATCTCTTGTCAACCTAATAACGAAAGAAAATGCATACCTGAGCCCACTCCAAAGTCATCGGAATTTATATTTTACATCTGTGTTCTTAAAGCAGGATATTTTTCAACTTCCAGCAATAACATTCAAAAAACGATATATCCGCTCAGTCATACACAGTACTTAGATACTTCCTGTGTGAAGAATTCTATGTGCACAGCACAATCGATTTTCTGCTAGAATATGTCGCTGTTCCCACACATCACTCCAGTGTCACCAGAATGTGAATTTTTATCTGAATTCTTGAAGATAATATAAAAATATTTAAACATCCAGCTGTTACTTACCAAAAAATGAAATATCCATGCAGTTACCCACCGGACGTAGATGCAGTAGGTAAGAAGAATGCTATGTGTGATTTTCTTCTACAATACATCGCCATTCCAACACGTCCCTTGTAAACCCGCTAACGAAGAAAATGCTATACATTAGAGCACTCCAAAACCACTAAAATTGTGTATTTTTCATCGGTATACTTAACGTGTAATATAAAAGTATTTAAACATGGAGCTGTAATATACAAATAAAAAGAAATATCCGCTCAGTCATCCACCATACGTGAGTACAATCGGTGTGAAGAATGCAATGAGCACAGCACTACAGATTTTCTTCTCGAATGTGTCGCTGCTCCCACACATCCCTTGTCAACATGCTAACGAAGAAAACGGATACATTAGAGCACTCCAAAGTCACCAGATTGTGTATCTATCATCAGTATTCTTAATGTGTAACATACAAATAATGTATAATATAAAAGTATTTAAACATGGAGCTAAAACTTACAAGAAAATACAATTTTCATTCATTCTTCCACTGTACGTAGATACACCCGGTTTGAAGAATGCTATGTGCACATCACTAGCGATTTTCTACTAGGATATGTTGCCACTCCCAAACGTGATTTGAAAACATGCTAACTAAAGAATTGCATACATTAGAGCACTCCAAAGTCACCAGATTGTGCATTTTTCATCAGTATGCTTAAAGTGTAATATAAAAGTATTTAAACATGGAACTGTAACTTACAAAAAAAACGAAATATCCACTCAGTCATCCACTGATCGTAGATACATTCGGTGTGAAGAATGATATGCGCACAGCACTAGCAATATTCTTCTACAATATATCGCCAATACAACACGTCCCTTGTAAAACTGCTAACAAAAAAAAATTCATACATTAGAGCACTCCAATCTCGTCAGATTGTGTTTTTTTCATCAGTATGCTTAATGTGTAATATAAAAGTATTGAAACCTTGAGCTGTAACTTACAAAATGACGAAATATCCACTCAGTCATCCACTGAACGTAGATGTACGAGGTGCGAAGAATAATATGTGCACAGCAATAGCAACTTTCTTCTAGAATATGTAGCCACTACCATACGTCCCTTGAATACATGCTAACGAAGAAAATGCATACATTAGAGCACTCCACTGTCACCAAATAGTGTATTTTTCATCAGAAGTCTTAAAGTGTAACATAAAAGTTTTAAACATGGAGCTCTTTCTTAAAAAAAGACGAAATATCCACTCAGTCATCCAGTGTGCGTAGATAATTTCGGTGTGAAGAATGCTATGTGAACAGCACTAGCCATTTTCTTCTAGAATATGTCGCGACTCCCACACGTCACTTGTAAATCTGCTAACGAACGATATGCATACAACAGAGCACACCAAAGTCACCAGATTGTATTTTTTTCATCAGTATTCTTAATCTGTAATATAAAAGTATTTAAAGATGGAGCTGCAACATACAAAAAAAGAAATATCCACTCAGTTGTCGACTTTACGTAGATACATTCGGTGCAAAGAATGCTATGAGCAGAGCACTAGCGCTTTTCTTCTAGAATATGACGCCGCTGACATACGTCTCTTGTCAAACTGCTAACGATGAAAATGCATACATTAGAGCACTCCAAAGTCATAACTTTGTGTATTTTTCGTCAGTATTCTTAATGTGTAGTATAAAAGTATTTTAAGATGGAGCTGTAACTTACAAAAAAAACATATATCAACTCAGTCGGCCAGTGTAAGTAGGTACATTCGGTGTGAAGAATGCTATGTGCACAGCACTAGCGTCTTTCTTCTAGAATATGTCGCCGCTCCACACGTCTCTTGTCAACCTGCTAAGGAAGAAAATGCATACATTCTAGCACTCCAAAGTAATGACATTGAGTATTTTTCATCAGTATTCCTAATGTGTAATATAAAAGTATTTTAAGGTGGAGCTGTAACTTACAAAAAAAACGAAATATTCACTCAGTCGTCCACTGTACGTAGATACATTCGGTGTGAAGAATGCTATGTGCACAGCACTAGCGCTTCCCTTCTAGAATACGTCGCCGCTCGCACACGTCTATTGTCATCCTGCTAACGATGAAAATGGATGCATAAGAGCACTTCAAAATCACAACATTGTGTATTTTTCCTCAGTATTCTTAATGTGTAATATATAAGTATATAAACATGGAGGTGTAATTTGCAAAAAAAAAAAAAAACGAAAAATCCATTCAGTTGTCTACTGTACGTAAATACATTTTGTGAGGTAAATGCTATGTACACTGCACTAGCGTCGTCCTAGAATATGTCGCCGCTCCCACACGTTTCTTGTCAACCTGCTAACGAAGAAAATGCATACATTCTAGCACTCCAAAGTAATGACATTGAGTATTTTTCATCAGTATTCCTAATGTGTAATATAAAAGTATTTTAAGGTGGAGCTGTAACTTACAAAAAAAAACGAAATATTCACTCAGTCGTCCACTGTACGTAGATACATTCGGTGTGAAGAATGCTATGTGCACAGCACTAGCGCTTCCCTTCTAGAATACGTCGCCGCTCGCACACGTCTATTGTCATCCTGCTAACGATGAAAATGGATGCATAAGAGCACTTCAAAATCACAACATTGTGTATTTTTCCTCAGTATTCTTAATGTGTAATATATAAGTATATAAACATGGAGGTGAAATTTGCAAAAAAAAAAAAAAACGAAAAATCCATTCAGTTGTCTACTGTACGTAAATACATTTTGTGAGATAAATGCTATGTACACTGCACTAGCGTCGTCCTAGAATATGTCGCCGCTCCCACACGTTTCTTGTCAACCTGCTAACGAAGAAAATGCATACATTCTAGCACTCCAAAGTAATGACATTGAGTATTTTTCATCAGTATTCCTAATGTGTAATATAAAAGTATTTTAAGGTGGAGCTGTAACTTACAAAAAAAAACGAAATATTCACTCAGTCGTCCACTGTACGTAGATACATTCGGTGTGAAGAATGCTATGTGCACAGCAGTAGCGCTTCCCTTCTAGAATACGTCGCCGCTCGCACACGTCTATTGTCATCCTGCTAACGATGAAAATGGATGCATAAGAGCACTTCAAAATCACAACATTGTGTATTTTTCCTCAGTATTCTTAATGTGTAATATATAAGTATATAAACATGGAGGTGTAATTTGCAAAAAAAAAAAAAAAACGAAAAATCCATTCAGTTGTCTACTGCACGTAAATACATTTTGTGAGATAAATGCTATGTACACTGCACTAGCGTCGTCCTAGAATATGTCGCCGCTCCCACACGTTTCTTGTCAACCTGCTAACGAAGAAAATGCATACATTCTAGCACTCCAAAGTAATGACATTGAGTATTTTTCATCAGTATTCCTAATGTGTAATATAAAAGTATTTTAAGGTGGAGCAGTAACTTACAAAAAAAAAACGAAATATTCACTCAGTCGTCCACTGTACGTAGATACATTCGGTGTGAAGAATGCTATGTGCACAGCAGTAGCGCTTCCCTTCTAGAATACGTCGCCGCTCGCACACGTCTATTGTCATCCTGCTAACGATGAAAATGGATGCATAAGAGCACTTCAAAATCACAACATTGTGTATTTTTCCTCAGTATTCTTAATGTGTAATATATAAGTATATAAACATGGAGGTGTAATTTGCAAAAAAAAAAAAAACGAAAAATCCATTCAGTTGTCTACTGTACGTAAATACATTTTGTGAGATAAATGCTATGTACACTGCACTAGCGTCGTCCTAGAATATGTCGCCGCTCCCACACGTTTCTTGTCAACCTGCTAACGAAGAAAATGCATACATTCTAGCACTCCAAAGTAATGACATTGAGTATTTTTCATCAGTATTCCTAATGTGTAATATAAAAGTATTTTAAGGTGGAGCTGTAACTTACAAAAAAAAACGAAATATTCACTCAGTCGTCCACTGTACGTAGATACATTCGGTGTGAAGAATGCTATGTGCACAGCAGTAGCGCTTCCCTTCTAGAATACGTCGCCGCTCGCACACGTCTATTGTCATCCTGCTAACGATGAAAATGGATGCATAAGAGCACTTCAAAATCACAACATTGTGTATTTTTCCTCAGTATTCTTAATGTGTAATATATAAGTATATAAACATGGAGGTGTAATTTGCAAAAAAAAAAAAAAAAAAAACGAAATATCCATTCAGTTGTCTACTGTTCGTAAATACATTTTGTGAGATAAATGCTATGTACACTGCACTAGCGTCGTCCTAGAATATGTCGCCGCTCCCACACGTTTCTTGTCAACCTGCTAACGAAGAAAATGCATACATTCTAGCACTCCAAAGTAATGACATTGAGTATTTTTCATCAGTATTCCTAATGTGTAATATAAAAGTATTTTAAGGTGGAGCTGTAACTTACAAAAAAAAACGAAATATTCACTCAGTCGTCCACTGTACGTAGATACATTCGGTGTGAAGAATGCTATGTGCACAGCAGTAGCGCTTCCCTTCTAGAATACGTCGCCGCTCGCACACGTCTATTGTCATCCTGCTAACGATGAAAATGGATGCATAAGAGCACTTCAAAATCACAACATTGTGTATTTTTCCTCAGTATTCTTAATGTGTAATATATAAGTATATAAACATGGAGGTGTAATTTGCAAAAAAAAAAAAAAAAAAACGAAAAATCCATTCAGTTGTCTACTGTACGTAAATACATTTTGTGAGATAAATGCTATGTACACTGCACTAGCGTCGTCCTAGAATATGTCGCCGCTCCCACACGTTTCTTGTCAACCTGCTAACGAAGAAAATGCATACATTCTAGCACTCCAAAGTAATGACATTGAGTATTTTTCATCAGTATTCCTAATGTGTAATATAAAAGTATTTTAAGGTGGAGCTGTAGCTTACAAAAAAAAAAAAACGAAATATTCACTCAGTCGTCCACTGTACGTAGATACATTCGGTGTGAAGAATGCTATGTGCACAGCAGTAGCGCTTCCCTTCTAGAATACGTCGCCACTCGCACACGTCTATCGTCATCCTGCTAACGATGAAAATGGATGCATAAGAGCACTTCAAAATCACAACATTGTGTATTTTTCCTCAGTATTCTTAATGTGTAATATATAAGTATATAAACATGGAGGTGTAATTTGCAAAAAAAAAAAAAAACGAAAAATCCATTCAGTTGTCTACTGTACGTAAATACATTTTGTGAGATAAATGCTATGTACACTGCACTAGCGTCGTCCTAGAATATGTCGCCGCTCCCACACGTTTCTTGTCAACCTGCTAACGAAGAAAATGCATACATTCTAGCACTCCAAAGTAATGACATTGAGTATTTTTCATCAGTATTCCTAATGTGTAATATAAAAGTATTTTAAGGTGGAGCAGTAACTTACAAAAAAAAAACGAAATATTCACTCAGTCGTCCACTGTACGTAGATACATTCGGTGTGAAGAATGCTATGTGCACAGCAGTAGCGCTTCCCTTCTAGAATACGTCGCCGCTCGCACACGTCTATTGTCATCCTGCTAACGATGAAAATGGATGCATAAGAGCACTTCAAAATCACAACATTGTGTATTTTTCCTCAGTATTCTTAATGTGTAATATATAAGTATATAAACATGGAGGTGTAATTTGCAAAAAAAAAATTAAAAAAAAAACGAAAAATCCATTCAGTTGTCTACTGTACGTAAATACATTTTGTGAGATAAATGCTATGTACACTGCACTAGCGTCGTCCTAGAATATGTCGCCGCTCCCACACGTTTCTTGTCAACCTGCTAACGAAGAAAATGCATACATTCTAGCACTCCAAAGTAATGACATTGAGTATTTTTCATCAGTATTCCTAATGTGTAATATAAAAGTATTTTAAGGTGGAGCTGTAACTTACAAAAAAAAACGAAATATTCACTCAGTCGTCCACTGTACGTAGATACATTCGGTGTGAAGAATGCTATGTGCACAGCACTAGCGCTTCCCTTCTAGAATACGTCGCCGCTCGCACACGTCTATTGTCATCCTGCTAACGATGAAAATGGATGCATAAGAGCACTTCAAAATCACAACATTGTGTATTTTTCCTCAGTATTCTTAATGTGTAATATATAAGTATATAAACATGGAGGTGTAATTTGCAAAAAAAAAAAAAAAAACGAAAAATCCATTCAGTTGTCTACTGTACGTAAATACATTTTGTGAGATAAATGCTATGTACACTGCACTAGCGTCGTCCTAGAATATGTCGCCGCTCCCACACGTTTCTTGTCAACCTGCTAACGAAGAAAATGCATACATTCTAGCACTCCAAAGTAATGACATTGAGTATTTTTCATCAGTATTCCTAATGTGTAATATAAAAGTATTTTAAGGTGGAGCTGTAACTTACAAAAAAAAAACGAAATATTCACTCAGTCGTCCACTGTACGTAGATACATTCGGTGTGAAGAATGCTATGTGCACAGCAGTAGCGCTTCCCTTCTAGAATACGTCGCCGCTCGCACACGTCTATTGTCATCCTGCTAACGATGAAAATGGATGCATAAGAGCACTTCAAAATCACAACATTGTGTATTTTTCCTCAGTATTCTTAATGTGTAATATATAAGTATATTAACATGGAGGTGTAATTTGCAAAAAAAAAAAAACGAAAAATCCATTCAGTTGTCTACTGTTCGTAAATACATTTTGTGAGATAAATGCTATGTACACTGCACTAGCGTCGTCCTAGAATATGTCGCCGCTCCCACACGTTTCTTGTCAACCTGCTAACGAAGAAAATGCATACATTCTAGCACTCCAAAGTAATGACATTGAGTATTTTTCATCAGTATTCCTAATGTGTAATATAAAAGTATTTTAAGGTGGAGCTGTAACTTACAAAAAAAAAACGAAATATTCACTCAGTCGTCCACTGTACGTAGATACATTCGGTGTGAAGAATGCTATGTGCACAGCAGTAGCGCTTCCCTTCTAGAATACGTCGCCGCTCGCACACGTCTATTGTCATCCTGCTAACGATGAAAATGGATGCATAAGAGCACTTCAAAATAACAACATTGTGTATTTTTCCTCAGTATTCTTAATGTGTAATATATAAGTATATAAACATGGAGGTGTAATTTGCAAAAAAAAAAAAAAAAAAAAAAACGAAAGATCCATTCAGTTGTCTACTGTACGTAAATACATTTTGTGAGATAAATGCTATGTACACTGCACTAGCGTCGTCCTAGAATATGTCGCCGCTCCCACACGTTTCTTGTCAACCTGCTAACGAAGAAAATGCATACATTCTAGCACTCCAAAGTAATGACATTGAGTATTTTTCATCAGTATTCCTAATGTGTAATATAAAAGTATTTTAAGGTGGAGCTGTAGCTTACAAAAAAAAAAACGAAATATTCACTCAGTCGTCCACTGTACGTAGATACATTCGGTGTGAAGAATGCTATGTGCACAGCAGTAGCGCTTCCCTTCTAGAATACGTCGCCACTCGCACACGTCTATTGTCATCCTGCTAACGATGAAAATGGATGCATAAGAGCACTTCAAAATCACAACATTGTGTATTTTTCCTCAGTATTCTTAATGTGTAATATATAAGTATATAAACATGGAGGTGTAATTTGCAAAAAAAAAAAAAAAAAACGAAAAATCCATTCAGTTGTCTACTGTACGTAAATACATTTTGTGAGATAAATGCTATGTACACTGCACTAGCGTCGTCCTAGAATATGTCGCCGCTCCCACACGTTTCTTGTCAACCTGCTAACGAAGAAAATGCATACATTCTAGCACTCCAAAGTAATGACATTGAGTATTTTTCATCAGTATTCCTAATGTGTAATATAAAAGTATTTTAAGGTGGAGCTGTAACTTACAAAAAAAAACGAAATATTCACTCAGTCGTCCACTGTACGTAGATACATTCGGTGTGAAGAATGCTATGTGCACAGCAGTAGCGCTTCCCTTCTAGAATACGTCGCCACTCGCACACGTCTATTGTCATCCTGCTAACGATGAAAATGGATGCATAAGAGCACTTCAAAATCACAACATTGTGTATTTTTCCTCAGTATTCTTAATGTGTAATATATAAGTATATAAACATGGAGGTGTAATTTGCAAAAAAAAAAAAAAAAACGAAAAATCCATTCAGTTGTCTACTGTACGTAAATACATTTTGTGAGATAAATGCTATGTACACTGCACTAGCGTCGTCCTAGAATATGTCGCCGCTCCCACACGTTTCATGTCAACCTGCTAACGAAGAAAATGCATACATTCTAGCACTCCAAAGTAATGACATTGAGTATTTTTCATCAGTATTTCTAATGTGTAATATAAAAGTATTTTAAGGTGGAGCTGTAACTTACAAAAAAAAAAAAACGAAATATTCACTCAGTCGTCCACTGTACGTAGATACATTCGGTGTGAAGAATGCTATGTGCACAGCAGTAGCGCTTCCCTTCTAGAATACGTCGCCACTCGCACACGTCTATTGTCATCCTGCTAACGATGAAAATGGATGCATAAGAGCACTTCAAAATCACAACATTGTGTATTTTTCCTCAGTATTCTTAATGTGTAATATATAAGTATATAAACATGGAGGTGTAATTTGCAAAAAAAAAAAAAAAAAAAAATGAAAAATCCATTCAGTTGTCTACTGTACGTAAATACATTTTGTAAGATAAATGCTATGTACACTGCACTAGCGTCGTCCTAGAATATGTCGCCGCTCCCACACGTTTCTTGTCAACCTGCTAACGAAGAAAATGCCTACATTCTAGCACTCCAAAGTAATGACATTGAGTATTTTTCATCAGTATTCCTAATGTGTAATATAAAAGTGTTTTAAGGTGGAGCTGTAACTTACAAAAAAAAAAACGAAATATTCACTCAGTCGTCCACTGTACGTAGATACATTCGGTGTGAAGAATGCTATGTGCACAGCACTAGCGCTTCCCTTCTAGAATACGTCGCCACTCGCACACGTCTATTGTCATCCTGCTAACGATGAAAATGGATGCATAAGAGCACTTCAAAATCACAACATTGTGTATTTTTCCTCAGTATTCTTAATGTGTAATATATAAGTATATAAACATGGAGGTGTAATTATCAAAAAAAAAAAAAAAAAAAAAAAAATCCATTCAGTTGTCTACTGTACGTAAATACATTTTGTGAGATAAATGCTATGTACACTGCACTAGCGTCGTCCTAGAATATGTCGCCGCTCCCACACGTTTCTTGTCAACCTGCTAACGAAGAAAATGCATACATTCTAGCACTCCAAAGTAATGACATTGAGTATTTTTCATCAGTATTCCTAATGTGTAATATAAAAGTATTTTAAGGTGGAGCTGTAACTTACAAAAAAAAAACGAAATATTCACTCAGTCGTCCACTGTACGTAGATACATTCGGTGTGAAGAATGCTATGTGCACAGCACTAGCGCTTTCCTTCTAGAATACGTCGCCGCTCGCACACGTCTATTGTCATCCTGCTGACGATGAAAATGGATGCATAAGAGCACTTCAAAATCACAACATTGTGTATTTTTCCTCAGTATTCTTAATGTGTAATATATAAGTATATAAACATGGAGGTGTAATTTGCAAAAAAAAAAAAAAAACGAAAAATCCATTCAGTTGTCTACTGTACGTAAATACATTTTGTGAGATAAATGCTATGTACACTGCACTAGCGTCGTCCTAGAATATGTCGCCGCTCCCACACGTTTCTTGTCAACCTGCTAACGAAGAAAACGCATACATTCTAGCACTCCAAAGTAATGACATTGAGTATTTTTCATCAGTATTCCTAATGTGTAATATAAAAGTATTTTAAGGTGGAGCTGCAACTTACAAAAAAAAACGAAATATTCACTCAGTCGTCCACTGTACGTAGATACATTCGGTGTGAAGAATGCTATGTGCACATCACTAGCGCTTCCCTTCTAGAATACGTCGCCGCTCGCACACGTCTATTGTCATCCTGCTAACCATGAAAATGGATGCATAAGAGCACTTCAAAATCACAACATTGTGTATTTTTCCTCAGTATTCTTAATGTGTAATATATAAGTATATAAACATGGAGGTGTAATTTGCAAAAAAAAAAAAAAAAAAAAAAACGAAAAATCCATTCAGTTGTCTACTGTACGTAAATACATTTTGTGAGATAAATGCTATGTACACTGCACTAGCGTCGTCCTAGAATATGTCGCCGCTCCCACACGTTTCTTGTCAACCTGCTAACGAAGAAAATGCCTACATTCTAGCACTCCAAAGTAATGACATTGAGTATTTTTCATCAGTATTCCTAATGTGTAATATAAAAGTATTTTAAGGTGGAGCTGTAACTTACAAAAAAAAACGAAATATTCACTCAGTCGTCCGCTGTACGTAGATACATTCGGTGTGAAGAATGCTATGTACACAGCACTAGCGCTTCCCTTCTAGAATACGTCGCCACTCGCACACGTCTATTGTCATCCTGCTAACGATGAAAATGGATGCATAAGAGCACTTCAAAATCACAACATTGTGTATTTTTCCTCAGTATTCTTAATGTGTAATATATAAGTATATAAACATGGAGGTGTAATTTGCAAAAAAAAAAAAAAAAAACGAAAAATCCATTCAGTTGTCTACTGTACGTAAATACATTTTGTGAGATAAATGCTATGTACACTGCACTAGCGTCGTCCTAGAATATGTCGCCGCTCCCACACGTTTCTTGTCAACCTGCTAACGAAGAAAATGCATACATTCTTGCACTCCAAAGTAATGACATTGAGTATTTTTCATCAGTATTCCTAATGTGTAATATAAAAGTATTTTAAGGTGGAGCTGTAACTTACAAAAAAAAACGAAATATTCACTCAGTCGTCCACTGTACGTAGATACATTCGGTGTGAAGAATGCTATGTGCACAGCAGTAGCGCTTCCCTTCTAGAATACGTCGCCGCTCGCACACGTCTATTGTCATCCTGCTAACGATGAAAATGGATGCATAAGAGCACTTCAAAATCACAACATTGTGTATTTTTCCTCAGTATTCTTAATGTGTAATATATAAGTATATAAACATGGAGGTGTAATTTGCAAAAAAAAAAAAACGAAAAATCCATTCAGTTGTCTACTGTACGTAAATACATTTTGTGAGATAAATGCTATGTACACTGCACTAGCGTCGTCCTAGAATATGTCGCCGCTCCCACACGTTTCTTGTCAACCTGCTAACGAAGAAAATGCATACATTCTAGCACTCCAAAGTAATGACATTGAGTATTTTTCATCAGTATTCCTAATGTGTAATATAAAAGTATTTTAAGGTGGAGCTGTAACTTACAAAAAAAAACGAAATATTCACTCAGTCGTCCACTGTACGTAGATACATTCGGTGTGAAGAATGCTATGTGCACAGCACTAGCGCTTCCCTTCTAGAATACGTCGCCGCTCGCACACGTCTATTGTCATCCTGCTAACGATGAAAATGGATGCATAAGAGCACTTCAAAATCACAACATTGTGTATTTTTCCTCAGTATTCTTAATGTGTAATATATAAGTATATAAACATGGAGGTGTAATTTGCAAAAAAAAAAAAACGAAATATCCATTCAGTTGTCTACTGTACGTAAATACATTTTGTGAGATAAATGCTATGTACACTGCACTAGCGTCGTCCTAGAATATGTCGCCGCTCCCACACGTTTCTTGTCAACCTGCTAACGAAGAAAATGCATACATTCTAGCACTCCAAAGTAATGACATTGAGTATTTTTCATCAGTATTCCTAATGTGTAATATAAAGGTATTTTAAGGTGGAGCTGTAACTTACAAAAAAAAACGAAATATTCACTCAGTCGTCCACTGTACGTAGATACATTCGGTGTGAAGAATGCTATGTGCACAGCAGTAGCGCTTCCCTTCTAGAATACGTCGCCGCTCGCACACGTCTATTGTCATCCTGCTAACGATGAAAATGGATGCATAAGAGCACTTCAAAATCACAACATTGTGTATTTTTCCTCAGTATTCTTAATGTGTAATATATAAGTATATAAACATGAAGGTGTAATTTGAAAAAAAAAAAAAAAAAAAAAACGAAAAATCCATTCAGTTGTCTACTGTACGTAAATACATTTTGTGAGATAAATGCTATGTACACTGCACTAGCGTCGTCCTAGAATATGTCGCCGCTCCCACACGTTTCTTGTCAACCTGCTAACGAAGAAAATGCATACATTCTAGCACTCCAAAGTAACGACATTGAGTATTTTTCATCAGTATTCCTAATGTGTAATATAAAAGTATTTTAAGGTGGAGCTGTAACTTACAAAAAAAAAAACGAAATATTCACTCAGTCGTCCACTGTACGTAGATACATTCGGTGTGAAGAATGCTATGTGCACAGCACTAGCGCTTCCCTTCTAGAATACGTCGCCGCTCGCACACGTCTATTGTCATCCTGCTAACGATGAAAATGGATGCATAAGAGCACTTCAAAATCACAACATTGTGTATTTTTCCTCAGTATTCTTAATGTGTAATATATAAGTATATAAACATGGAGGTGTAATTTGCAAAAAAAAAAAAAAAAACGAAAAATCCATTCAGTTGTCTACTGTACGTAAATACATTTTGTGAGATAAATGCTATGTACACTGCACTAGCGTCGTCCTAGAATATGTCGCCGCTCCCACACGTTTCTTGTCAACCTGCTAACGAAGAAAATGCATACATTCTAGCACTCCAAAGTAATGACATTGATTATTTTTCATCAGTATTCCTAATGTGTAATATAAAAGTATTTTAAGGTGGAGCTGTAACTTACAAAAAAAAACGAAATATTCACTCAGTCGTCCACTGTACGTAGATACATTCGGTGTGAAGAATGCTATGTGCACAGCACTAGCGCTTCCCTTCTAGAATACGTCGCCGCTCGCACACGTCTATTGTCATCCTGCTAACGATGAAAATGGATGCATAAGAGCACTTCAAAATCACAACATTGTGTATTTTTCCTCAGTATTCTTAATGTGTAATATATAAGTATATAAACATGGAGGTGTAATTCGCAAAAAAAAAAAAAAAACGAAAAATCCATTCAGTTGTCTACTGTACGTAAATACATTTTGTGAGATAAATGCTATGTACACTGCACTAGCGTCGTCCTAGAATATGTCGCCGCTCCCACACGTTTCTTGTCAACCTGCTAACGAAGAAAATGCATACATTCTAGCACTCCAAAGTAATGACATTGAGTATTTTTCATCAGTATTCCTAATGTGTAATATAAAAGTATTTTAAGGTGGAGCTGTAACTTACAAAAAAAAACGAAATATTCACTCAGTCGTCCACTGTACGTAGATACATTCGGTGTGAAGAATGCTATGTGCACAGCAGTAGCGCTTCCCTTCTAGAATACGTCGCCGCTCGCACACGTCTATTGTCATCCTGCTAACGATGAAAATGGATGCATAAGAGCACTTCAAAATCACAACATTGTGTATTTTTCCTCAGTATTCTTAATGTGTAATATATAAGTATATAAACATGGAGGTGTAATTTGCAAAAAAAAAAAAAAAACGAAAAATCCATTCAGTTGTCTACTGTACGTAAATACATTTTGTGAGATAAATGCTATGTACACTGCACTAGCGTCGTCCTAGAATATGTCGCCGCTCCCACACGTTTCTTGTCAACCTGCTAACGAAGAAAATGCATACATTCTAGCACTCCAAAGTAATGACATTGAGTATTTTTCATCAATATTCCTAATGTGTAATATTAAAGTATTTTAAGGTGGAGCTGTAACTTACAAAAAAAAACGAAATATTCACTCAGTCGTCCACTGTACGTAGATACATTCGGTGTGAAGAATGCTATGTGCACAGCACTAGCGCTTCCCTTCTAGAATACGTCGCCGCTCGCACACGTCTATTGTCATCCTGCTAACGATGAAAATGGATGCATAAGAGCACTTCAAAATCACAACATTGTGTATTTTTCCTCAGTATTCTTAATGTGTAATATATAAGTATATAAACATGGAGGTGTAATTTGCAAAAAAAAAAAAAAAAAAACGAAAAATCCATTCAGTTGTCTACTGTACGTAAATACATTTTGTGAGATAAATGCTATGTACACTGCACTAGCGTCGTCCTAGAATATGTCGCCGCTCCCACACGTTTCTTGTCAACCTGCTAACGAAGAAAATGCATACATTCTAGCACTCCAAAGTAATGACATTGAGTATTTTTCATCAGTATTCCTAATGTGTAATATAAAAGTATTTTAAGGTGGAGCTGTAACTTACAAAAAAAAACGAAATATTCACTCAGTCGTCCACTGTACGTAGATGCATTCGGTGTGAAGAATGCTATGTGCACAGCACTAGCGCTTCCCTTCTAGAATACGTCGCCGCTCGCACACGTCTACTGTCATCCTGCTAACGATGAAAATGGATGCATAAGAGCACTTCAAAATCACAACATTGTGTATTTTTCCTCAGTATTCTTAATGTGTAATATATAAGTATATAAACATGGAGGTGTAATTAGGAAAAAAAAAAAAAAAAAAAAAAAAAAACGAAAAATCCATTCAGTTGTCTACTGTACGTAAATACATTTTGTGAGATAAATGCTATGTACACTGCACTAGCGTCGTCCTAGAATATGTCGCCGCTCCCACACGTTTCTTGTCAACCTGCTAACGAAGAAAATGCATACATTCTAGCACTCCAAAGTAATGACATTGAGTATTTTTCATCAGTATTCCTAATGTGTAATATAAAAGTATTTTAAGGTGGAGCTGTAACTTACAAAAAAAAACGAAATATTCACTCAGTCGTCCACTGTACGTAGATACATTCGGTGTGAAGAATGCTATGTGCACAGCAGTAGCGCTTCCCTTCTAGAATACGTCGCCACTCGCACACGTCTATTGTCATCCTGCTAACGATGAAAATGGATGCATAAGAGCACTTCAAAATCACAACATTGTGTATTTTTCCTCAGTATTCTTAATGTGTAATATATAAGTATATAAACATGGAGGTGTAATTTGCAAAAAAAAAAAAAAAAAAAAAAAAAAAAACGAAAAATCCATTCAGTTGTCTACTGTACGTAAATACATTTTGTGAGATAAATGCTATGTACACTGCACTAGCGTCGTCCTAGAATATGTCGCCGCTCCCACACGTTTCTTGTCAACCTGCTAACGAAGAAAATGCATACATTCTAGCACTCTAAAGTAATGACATTGAGTATTTTTCATCAGTATTCCTAATGTGTAATATAAAAGTATTTTAAGGTGGAGCTGTAACTTACAAAAAAAAACGAAATATTCACTCAGTCGTCCACTGTACGTAGATACATTCGGTGTGAAGAATGCTATGTGCACAGCAGTAGCGCTTCCCTTCTAGAATACGTCGCCGCTCGCACACGTCTATTGTCATCCTGCTAACGATGAAAATGGATGCATAAGAGCACTTCAAAATCACAACATTGTGTATTTTTCCTCAGTATTCTTAATGTTTAATATATAAGTATATAAACATGGAGGTGTAATTTGCAAAAAAAAAAAAAAAAAAAAACGAAAAATCCATTCAGTTGTCTACTGTACGTAAATACATTTTGTGAGATAAATGCTATGTACACTGCACTAGCGTCGTCCTAGAATATGTCGCCGCTCCCACACGTTTCTTGTCAACCTGCTAACGAAGAAAATGCATACATTCTAGCACTCCAAAGTAATGACATTGAGTATTTTTCATCAGTATTCCTAATGTGTAATATAAAAGTATTTTAAGGTGGAGCTGTAACTTACAAAAAAAAACGAAATATTCACTCAGTCGTCCACTGTACGTAGATACATTCGGTGTGAAGAATGCTATGTGCACAGCACTAGCGCTTCCCTTCTAGAATACGTCGCCGCTCGCACACGTCTATTGTCATCCTGCTAACGATGAAAATGGATGCATAAGAGCACTTCAAAATCACAACATTGTGTATTTTTCCTCAGTATTCTTAATGTGTAATATATAAGTATATAATTGTGGAGGTGTAATTTGCAAAAAAAAAAAAAAAAAAAAAAAAAAAACGAAAAATCCATTCAGTTGTCTACTGTAAGTAAATACATTTTGTGAGATAAATGCTATGTACACTGCACTAGCGTCGTCCTAGAATATGTCGCCGCTCCCACACGTTTCTTGTCAACCTGCTAACGAAGAAAATGCATACATTCTAGCACTCCAAAGTAATGACATTGAGTATTTTTCATCAGTATTCCTAATGTGTAATATAAAAGTATTTTAAGGTGGAGCTGTAACTTACAAAAAAAAACGAAATATTCACTCAGTCGTCCACTGTACGTAGATACATTCGGTGTGAAGAATGCTATGTGCACAGCACTAGCGCTTCCCTTCTAGAATACGTCGCCGCTCGCACACGTCTATTGTCATCCTGCTAACGATGAAAATGGATGCATAAGAGCACTTCAAAATCACAACATTGTGTATTTTTCCTCAGTATTCTTAATGTGTAATATATAAGTATATAAACATGGAGGTGTAATTTGCAAAAAAAAAAAAAAAAAAAAAAAAAAAAAAAAAAAAAAAAAAACGAAAAATCCATTCAGTTGTCTACTGTACGTAAATACATTTTGTGTGATAAATGCTATGTACACTGCACTAGCGTCGTCCTAGAATATGTCGCCGCTCCCACACGTTTCTTGTCAACCTGCTAACGAAGAAAATGCATACATTCTAGCACTCCAAAGTAATGACATTGAGTATTTTTCATCAGTATTCCTAATGTGTAATATAAAAGTATTTTAAGGTGGAGCTGTAACTTACAAAAAAAAACGAAATATTCACTCGGTCGTCCACTGTACGTAGATACATTCGGTGTGAAGAATGCTATGTGCACAGCACTAGCGCTTCCCTTCTAGAATACGTCGCCGCTCGCACACGTCTATTGTCATCCTGCTAACGATGAAAATGGATGCATAAGAGCACTTCAAAATCACAACATTGTGTATTTTTCCTCAGTATTCTTAATGTGTAATATATAAGTATATAAACATGGAGGTGTAATTTGCAAAAAAAAAAAAATCAAAAACGAAAAGTCCATTCAGTTGTCTACTGTACGTAAATACATTTTGTGAGATAAATGCTATGTACACTGCACTAGCGTCGTCCTAGAATATGTCGCCGCTCCCACACGTTTCTTGTCAACCTGCTAACGAAGAAAATGCATACATTCTAGCACTCCAAAGTAATGACATTGAGTATTTTTCATCAGTATTCCTAATGTGTAATATAAAAGTATTTTAAGGTGGAGCTGTAACTTACAAAAAAAAACGAAATATTCACTCAGTCGTCCACTGTACGTAGATACATTCGGTGTGAAGAATGCTATGTGCACAGCACTAGCGCTTCCCTTCTAGAATACGTCGCCGCTCGCACACGTCTATTGTCATCCTGCTAACGATGAAAATGGATGCATAAGAGCACTTCAAAATCACAACATTGTGTATTTTTCCTCAGTATTCTTAATGTGTAATATATAAGTATATAAACATGGAGGTGTAATTTGCAAAAAAAAAAAAAAAAAAAAAAAAAAAACGAAAAATCCATTCAGTTGTCTACTGTACGTAAATACATTTTGTGAGATAAATGCTATGTACACTGCACTAGCGTCGTCCTAGAATATGTCGCCGCTCCCACACGTTTCTTGTCAACCTGCTAACGAAGAAAATGCATACATTCTAGCACTCCAAAGTAATGACATTGAGTATTTTTCATCAGTATTCCTAATGTGTAATATAAAAGTATTTTAAGGTGGAGCTGTAACTTACAAAAAAAAAACGAAATATTCACTCAGTCGTCCACTGTACGTAGATACATTCGGTGTGAAGAATGCTATGTGCACAGCACTAGCGCTTCCCTTCTAGATTACGTCGCCGCTCGCACACGTCTATTGTCATCCTGCTAACGATGAAAATGGATGCATAAGAGCACTTCAAAATCACAACATTGTGTATTTTTCCTCAGTATTCTTAATGTGTAATATATAAGTATATAAACATGGAGGTGTAATTTGCAAAAAAAAAAAAAAAAAAAAAAAAAAACGAAAAATCCATTCAGTTGTCTACTGTACGTAAATACATTTTGTGAGATAAATGCTATGTACACTGCACTAGCGTCGTCCTAGAATATGTCGCCGCTCCCACACGTTTCTTGTCAACCTGCTAACGAAGAAAATGCATACATTCTAGCACTCCAAAGTAATGACATTGAGTATTTTTCATCAGTATTCCTAATGTGTAATATAAAAGTATTTTAAGGTGGAGCTGTAACTTACAAAAAAAAACGAAATATTCACTCAGTCGTCCACTGTACGTAGATACATTCGGTGTGAAGAATGCTATGTGCACAGCACTAGCGCTTCCCTTCTAGAATACGTCGCCGCTCGCACACGTCTATTGTCATCCTGCTAACGATGAAAATGGGTGCATAAGAGCACTTCAAAATCACAACATTGTGTATTTTTCCTCAGTATTCTTAATGTGTAATATATAAGTATATAAACATGGAGGTGTAATTTGCAAAAAAAAAAAAAAAAAAAAAAAAAAAACGAAAAATCCATTCAGTTTTCTACTGTACGTAAATACATTTTGTGAGACAAATGCTATGTACACTGCACTAGCGTCGTCCTAGAATATGTCGCCGCTCCCACACGTTTCTTGTCAACCTGCTAACGAAGAAAATGCATACATTCTAGCACTCCAAAGTAATGACATTGAGTATTTTTCATCAGTATTCCTAATGTGTAATATAAAAGTATTTTAAGGTGGAGCTGTAACTTACAAAAAAAAACGAAATATTCACTCAGTCGTCCACTGTACGTAGATACATTCGGTGTGAAGAATGCTATGTGCACAGCACTAGCGCTTCCCTTCTACAATACGTCGCCGCTCGCACACGTCTATTGTCATCCTGCTAACGATGAAAATGGATGCATAAGAGCACTTCAAAATCACAACATTGTGTATTTTTCCTCAGTATTCTTAATGTGTAATATATAAGTATATAAACATGGAGGTGTAATTTGCAAAAAAAAAAAAAAAAACAAAAAAAAAACGAAAAATCCATTCAGTTGTCTACTGTACGTAAATACATTTTGTGAGATAAATGCTATGTACACTGCACTAGCGTCGTCCTAGAATATGTCGCCGCTCCCACACGTTTCTTGTCAACCTGCTAACGAAGAAAATGCATACATTCTAGCACTCCAAAGTAATGACATTGAGTATTTTTCATCAGTATTCCTAATGTGTAATATAAAAGTATTTTAAGGTGGAGCTGTAACTTACAAAAAAAACGAAATATTCACTCAGTCGTCCACTGTACGTAGATACATTCGGTGTGAAGAATGCTATGTGCACAGCAGTAGCGCTTCCCTTCTAGAATACGTCGCCGCTCGCACACGTCTATTGTCATCCTGCTAACGATGAAAATGGATGCATAAGAGCACTTCAAAATCACAACATTGTGTATTTTTCTTCAGTATTCTTAATGTGTAATATATAAGTATATAAACATGGAGGTGTAATTTGAAAAAAAAAAAAAAAAAAAAACGAAAAATCCATTCAGTTGTCTACTGTACGTAAATACATTTTGTGAGATAAATGCTATGTACACTGCACTAGCGTCGTCCTAGAATATGTCGCCGCTCCCACACGTTTCTTGTCAACCTGCTAACGAAGAAAATGCATACATTCTAGCACTCCAAAGTAATGACATTGAGTATTTTTCATCAGTATTCCTAATGTGTAATATAAAAGTATTTTAAGGTGGAGCTGTAACTTACAAAAAAAAACGAAATATTCACTCAGTCGTCCACTGTACGTAGATACATTCGGTGTGAAGAATGCTATGTGCACAGCAGTAGCGCTTCCCTTCTAGAATACGTCGCCGCTCGCACACGTCTATTGTCATCCTGCTAACGATGAAAATGGATGCATAAGAGCACTTCAAAATCACAACATTGTGTATTTTTCCTCAGTACTCTTAATGTGTAATATATAAGTATATAAACATGGAGGTGTAATTTGCAAAAAAAAAAAAAAAAAAAAAAAAACGAAAAATCCAATCAGTTGTCTACTGTACGTAAATACATTTTGTGAGATAAATGCTATGTACACTGCACTAGCGTCGTCCTAGAATATGTCGCCGCTCCCACACGTTTCTTGTCAACCTGCTAACGAAGAAAATGCATACATTCTAGCACTCCAAAGTAATGACATTGAGTATTTTTCATCAGTATTCCTAATGTGTAATATAAAAGTATTTTAAGGTGGAGCTGTAACTTACAAAAAAAAACGAAATATTCACTCAGTCGTCCACTGTACGTAGATACATTCGGTGTGAAGAATGCTATGTGCACAGCAGTAGCGCTTCCCTTCTAGAATACGTCGCCGCTCGCACACGTCTATTGTCATCCTGCTAACGATGAAAATGGATGCATAAGAGCACTTCAAAATCACAACATTGTGTATTTTTCCTCAGTATTCTTAATGTGTAATATATAAGTATATAAACATGGAGGTGTAATTTGCAAAAAAAAAAAAAAAAAAAAAAAAAAAAACGACAAATCCATTCAGTTGTCTACTGTACGTAAATACATTTTGTGAGATAAATGCTATGTACACTGCACTAGCGTCGTCCTAGAATATGTCGCCGCTCCCACACGTTTCTTGTCAACCTGCTAACGAAGAAAATGCATACATTCTAGCACTCCAAAGTAATGACATTGAGTATTTTTCATCAGTATTCCTAATGTGTAATATAAAAGTATTTTAAGGTGGAGCTGTAACTTACAAAAAAAACGAAATATTCACTCAGTCGTCCACTGTACGTAGATACATTCGGTGTGAAGAATGCTATGTGCACAGCACTAGCGCTTCCCTTCTAGAATACGTCGCCGCTCGCACACGTCTATTGTCATCCTGCTAACGATGAAAATGGATGCATAAGAGCACTTCAAAATCACAACATTGTGTATTTTTCCTCAGTATTCTTAATGTGTAATATATAAGTATATAAACATGGAGGTGTAATTTGCAAAAAAAAAAAAAAAAAAAAAAAAAAGAAAAATCCATTCAGTTGTCTACTGTACGTAAATACATTTTGTGAGATAAATGCTATGTACACTGCACTAGCGTCGTCCTAGAATATGTCGCCGCTCCCACACGTTTCTTGTCAACCTGCTAACGAAGAAAATGCATACATTCTAGCACTCCAAAGTAATGACATTGAGTATTTTTCATCAGTATTCCTAATGTGTAATATAAAAGTATTTTAAGGTGGAGCTGTAACTTACAAAAAAAAACGAAATATTCACTCAGTCGTCCACTGTACGTAGATACATTCGGTGTGAAGAATGCTATGTGCACAGCAGTAGCGCTTCCCTTCTAGAATACGTCGCCGCTCGCACACGTCTATTGTCATCCTGCTAACGATGAAAATGGATGCATAAGAGCACTTCAAAATCACAACATTGTGTATTTTTCCTCAGTATTCTTAATGTGTAATATATAAGTATATAAACATGGAGGTGTAATTTGCAAAAAAAAAAAAACAAAAAAAAACGAAAAATCCATTCAGTTGTCTACTGTACGTAAATACATTTTGTGAGATAAATGCTATGTACACTGCACTAGCGTCGTCCTAGAATATGTCGCCGCTCCCACACGTTTCTTGTCAACCTGCTAACGAATAAAATGCATACATTCTAGCACTCCAAAGTAATGACATTGAGTATTTTTCATCAGTATTCCTAATGTGTTATATAAAAGTATTTTAAGGTGGAGCTGTAACTTACAAAAAAAAAACGAAATATTCACTCAGTCGTCCACTGTACGTAGATACATTCGGTGTGAAGAATGCTATGTGCACAGCAGTAGCGCTTCCCTTCTAGAATACGTCGCCGCTCGCACACGTCTATTGTCATCCTGCTAACGATGAAAATGGATGCATAAGAGCACTTCAAAATCACAACATTGTGTATTTTACCTCAGTATTCTTAATGTGTAATATATAAGTATATAAACATGGAGGTGTAATTTGCAAAAAAAAAAAAAAAAAAAAACGAAAAATCCATTCAGTTGTCTACTGTACGTAAATACATTTTGTGAGATAAATGCTATGTACACTGCACTAGCGTCGTCCTAGAATATGTCGCCGCTCCCACACGTTTCTTGTCAACCTGCTAACGAAGAAAATGCATACATTCTAGCACTCCAAAGTAATGACATTGAGTATTTTTCATCAGTATTCCTAATGTGTAATATAAAAGTATTTTAAGGTGGAGCTGTAACTTACAAAAAAAAAACGAAATATTCACTCAGTCGTCCACTGTACGTAGATACATTCGGTGTGAAGAATGCTATGTGCACAGCAGTAGCGCTTCCCTTCTAGAATACGTCGCCGCTCGCACACGTCTATTGTCATCCTGCTAACGATGAAAATGGATGCATAAGAGCACTTCAAAATCACAACATTGTGTATTTTTCCTCAGTATTCTTAATGTGTAATATATAAGTATATAAACATGGAGGTGTAATTTGCAAAAAAAAAAAAAAAAAAAAAACGAAAAATCCATTCAGTTGTCTACTGTACGTAAATAAATTTTGTGAGATAAATGCTATGTACACTGCACTAGCGTCGTCCTAGAATATGTCGCCGCTCCCACACGTTTCTTGTCAACCTGCTAACGAAGAAAATGCATACATTCTAGCACTCCAAAGTAATGACATTGAGTATTTTTCATCAGTATTCCTAATGTGTAATATAAAAGTATTTTAAGGTGGAGCTGTAACTTACAAAAAAAAACGAAATATTCACTCAGTCGTCCACTGTACGTAGATACATTCGGTGTGAAGAATGCTATGTGCACAGCAGTAGCGCTTCCCTTCTAGAATACGTCGCCGCTCGCACACGTCTATTGTCATCCTGCTAACGATGAAAATGGATGCATAAGAGCACTTCAAAATCACAACATTGTGTATTTTTCCTCAGTATTCTTAATGTGTAATATATAAGTATATAAACATGGAGGTGTAATTTGCAAAAAAAAAAAAAAAAAAAAAAAAAGACGAAAAATCCATTCAGTTGTCTACTGTACGTAAATACATTTTGTGAGATAAATGCTATGTACACTGCACTAGCGTCGTCCTAGAATATGTCGCCGCTCCCACACGTTTCTTGTCAACCTGCTAACGAAGAAAATGCATACATTCTAGCACTCCAAAGTAATGACATTGAGTATTTTTCATCAGTATTCCTAATGTGTTATATAAAAGTATTTTAAGGTGGAGCTGTAACTTACAAAAAAAAACGAAATATTCACTCAGTCGTCCACTGTACGTAGATACATTCTGTGTGAAGAATGCTATGTGCACAGCACTAGCGCTTCCCTTCTAGAATACGTCGCCGCTCGCACACGTCTATTGTCATCCTGCTAACGATGAAAATGGATGCATAAGAGCACTTCAAAATCACAACATTGTGTATTTTTCCTCAGAATTCTTAATGTGTAATATATAAGTATATAAACATGGAGGTGTAATTTGCAAAAAAAAAAAAAAAAAAAAACGAAAAATCCATTCAGTTGTCTACTGTACGTAAATACATTTTGTGAGATAAATGCTATGTACACTGCACTAGCGTCGTCCTAGAATATGTCGCCGCTCCCACACGTTTCTTGTCAACCTGCTAACGAAGAAAATGCATACATTCTAGCACTCCAAAGTAATGACATTGAGTATTTTTCATCAGTATTCCTAATGTGTAATATAAAAGTATTTTAAGGTGGAGCTGTAACTTACAAAAAAAAAACGAAATATTCACTCAGTTGTCCACTGTACGTAGATACATTCGGTGTGAAGAATGCTATGTGCACAGCACTAGCGCTTCCCTTCTAGAATACGTCGCCGCTCGCACACGTCTATTGTCATCCTGCTAACGATGAAAATGGATGCATAAGAGCACTTCAAAATCACAACATTGTGTATTTTTCCTCAGTATTCTTAATGTGTAATATATAAGTATATAAACATGGAGGTGTAATTTGCAAAAAAAAAAAAAAAAAAAAAAAAAATCGAAAAATCCATTCAGTTGTCTACTGTACGTAAATAAATTTTGTGAGATAAATGCTATGTACACTGCACTAGCGTCGTCCTAGAATATGTCGCCGCTCCCACACGTTTCTTGTCAACCTGCTAACGAAGAAAATGCATACATTCTAGCACTCCAAAGTAATGACATTGAGTATTTTTCATCAGTATTCCTAATGTGTAATATAAAAGTATTTTAAGGTGGAGCTGTAACTTACAAAAAAAAACGAAATATTCACTCAGTCGTCCACTGTACGTAGATACATTCGGTGTGAAGAATGCTATGTGCACAGCAGTAGCGCTTCCCTTCTAGAATACGTCGCCGCTCGCACACGTCTATTGTCATCCTGCTAACGATAAAAATGGATGCATAAGAGCACTTCAAAATCACAACATTGTGTATTTTTCCTCAGTATTCTTAATGTGTAATATATAAGTATATAAACATGGAGGTGTAATTTGCAAAAAAAAAAAAAAAAAAAAAAAAAAAAAAAAAAAAAAAAAAAAAAAAACGAAAAATCCATTCAGTTGTCTACTGTACGTAAATACATTTTGTGAGATAAATGCTATGTACACTGCACTAGCGTCGTCCTAGAATATGTCGCCGCTCCCACACGTTTCTTGTCAACCTGCTAACGAAGAAAATGCATACATTCTAGCACTCCAAAGTAATGACATTGCGTATTTTTCATCAGTATTCCTAATGTGTTATATAAAAGTATTTTAAGGTGGAGCTGTAACTTACAAAAAAAAACGAAATATTCACTCAGTCGTCCACTGTACGTAGATACATTCGGTGTGAAGAATGCTATGTGCACAGCAGTAGCGCTTCCCTTCTAGAATACGTCGCCGCTCGCACACGTCTATTGTCATCCTGCTAACGATGAAAATGGATGCATAAGAGCACTTCAAAATCACAACATTGTGTATTTTTCCTCAGTATTCTTAATGTGTAATATATAAGTATATAAACATGGAGGTGTAATTTGCAAAAAAAAAAAAAAAAAAAAAAAAAAAAAAAAAAAAAAAAAAAACGAAAAATCCATTCAGTTGTCTACTGTACGTAAATACATTTTGTGAGATAAATGCTATGTACACTGCACTAGCGTCGTCCTAGAATATGTCGCCGCTCCCACACGTTTCTTGTCAACCTGCTAACGAAGAAAATGCATACATTCTAGCACTCCAAAGTAATGACATTGAGTATTTTTCATCAGTATTCCTAATGTGTAATATAAAAGTATTTTAAGGTGGAGCTGTAACTTACAAAAAAAAAACGAAATATTCACTTAGTCGTCCACTGTACGTAG
This sequence comes from Schistocerca gregaria, assembly GCF_023897955.1. Lineage (NCBI taxonomy): Eukaryota > Metazoa > Arthropoda > Insecta > Orthoptera > Acrididae > Schistocerca > Schistocerca gregaria. The sequence goes on along the minus strand of NW_026061757.1, from coordinate 2,214,235 downwards.
ATACATTCGGTGTGAAGAATGCTATGTGCACAGCACTAGCGCTTCCCTTCTAGAATACGTCGCCGCTCGCACACGTCTATTGTCATCCTGCTAACGATGAAAATGGATGCATAAGAGCACTTCAAATCACAACATTGTGTATTTTTCCTCAGTATTCTTAATGTGTAATATATAAGTATCTAAACATGGAGGTGTAATTTGCAAAAAAAAAAAAAACGAAAAATCCATTCAGTTGTCTACTGTACGTAAATACATTTTGTGAGATAAATGCTATGTACACTGCACTAGCGTCGTCCTAGAATATGTCGCCGCTCCCACACGTTTCTTGTCAACCCGCTAACGAAGAAAATGCATACATTCTAGCACTCCAAAGTAATGACATTGAGTATTTTTCATCAGTATTCCTAATGTGTAATATAAAAGTATTTTAAGGTGGAGCTGTAACTTACAAAAAAAAAAAACGAAATATTCACTCAGTCGTCCACTGTACGTAGATACATTCGGTGTGAAGAATGCTATGTGCACAGCAGTAGCGCTTCCCTTCTAGAATACGTCGCCGCTCGCACACGTCTATTGTCATCCTGCTAACGATGAAAATGGATGCATAAGAGCACTTCAAAATCACAACATTGTGTATTTTTCCTCAGTATTCTTAATGTGTAATATATAAGTATATAAACATGGAGGTGTAATTTGCAAAAAAAAAAAAAAAAACGAAAAATCCATTCAGTTGTCTACTGTACGTAAATACATTTTGTGAGATAAATGCTATGTACACTGCACTAGCGTCGTCCTAGAATATGTCGCCGCTCCCACACGTTTCTTGTCAACCTGCTAACGAAGAAAATGCATACATTCTAGCACTCCAAAGTAATGACATTGAGTATTTTTCATCAGTATTCCTAATGTGTAATATAAAAGTATTTTAAGGTGGAGCTGTAACTTACAAAAAAAAACGAAATATTCACTCAGTCGTCCACTGTACGTAGATACATTCGGTGTGAAGAATGCTATGTGCACAGCACTAGCGCTTCCCTTCTAGAATACGTCGCCGCTCGCACACGTCTATTGTCATCCTGCTAACGATGAAAATGGATGCATAAGAGCACTTCAAAATCACAACATTGTGTATTTTTCCTCAGTATTCTTAATGTGTAATATATAAGTATATAAACATGGAGGTGTAATTTGCAAAAAAAAAAAAAAAAAAAAACGAAATATCCATTCAGTTGTCTACTGTACGTAAATACATTTTGTGAGATAAATGCTATGTACACTGCACTAGCGTCGTCCTAGAATATGTCGCCGCTCCCACACGTTTCTTGTCAACCTGCTAACGAAGAAAATGCATACATTCTAGCACTCCAAAGTAATGACATTGAGTATTTTTCATCAGTATTCCTAATGTGTAATATAAAAGTATTTTAAGGTGGAGCTGTAACTTACAAAAAAAAACGAAATATTCACTCAGTCGTCCACTGTACGTAGATACATTCGGTGTGAAGAATGCTATGTGCACAGCACTAGCGCTTCCCTTCTAGAATACGTCGCCGCTCGCACACGTCTATTGTCATCCTGCTAACGATGAAAATGGATGCATAAGAGCACTTCAAAATCACAACATTGTGTATTTTTCCTCAGTATTCTTAATGTGTAATATATAAGTATATAAACATGGAGGTGTAATTTGCAAAAAAAAAAAAAAAAAAAAAAAAAAAAAAACGAAAAATCCATTCAGTTGTCTACTGTACGTAAATACATTTTGTGAGATAAATGCTATGTACACTGCACTAGCGTCGTCCTAGAATATGTCGCCGCTCCCACACGTTTCTTGTCAACCTGCTAACGAAGAAAATGCATACATTCTAGCACTCCAAAGTAATGACATTGAGTATTTTTCATCAGTATTCCTAATGTGTAATATAAAAGTATTTTAAGGTGGAGCTGTAACTTACAAAAAAAAACGAAATATTCACTCAGTCGTCCACTGTACGTAGATACATTCGGTGTGAAGAATGCTATGTGCACAGCAGTAGCGCTTCCCTTCTAGAATACGTCGCCGCTCGCACACGTCTATTGTCATCCTGCTAACGATGAAAATGGATGCATAAGAGCACTTCAAAAGCACAACATTGTGTATTTTTCCTCAGTATTCTTAATGTGTAATATATAAGTATATAAACATGGAGGTGTAATTTGCAAAAAAAAAAAAAAAAAACGAAAAATCCATTCAGTTGTCTACTGTACGTAAATACATTTTGTGAGATAAATGCTATGTACACTGCACTAGCGTCGTCCTAGAATATGTCGCCGCTCCCACACGTTTCTTGTCAAGCTGCTAACGAAGAAAATGCATACATTCTAGCACTCCAAAGTAATGACATTGAGTATTTTTCATCAGTATTCCTAATGTGTAATATAAAAGTATTTTAAGGTGGAGCTGTAACTTACAAAAAAAAACGAAATATTCACTCAGTCGTCCACTGTACGTAGATACATTCGGTGTGAAGAATGCTATGTGCACAGCAGTAGCGCTTCCCTTCTAGAATACGTCGCCGCTCGCACACGTCTATTGTCATCCTGCTAACGATGAAAATGGATGCATAAGAGCACTTCAAAATCACAACATTGTGTATTTTTCCTCAGTATTCTTAATGTGTAATATATAAGTATATAAACATGGAGGTGTAATTTGCAAAAAAAAAAAAAAAAAAAAACGAAAAATCCATTCAGTTGTCTACTGTACGTAAATACATTTTGTGAGATAAATGCTATGTACACTGCACTAGCGTCGTCCTAGAATATGTCGCCGCTCCCACACGTTTCTTGTCAACCTGCTAACGAAGAAAATGCATACATTCTAGCACTCCAAAGTAATGACATTGAGTATTTTTCATCAGTATTCCTAATGTGTAATATAAAAGTATTTTAAGGTGGAGCTGTAACTTACAAAAAAAAAACGAAATATTCACTCAGTCGTCCACTGTACGTAGATACATTCGGTGTGAAGAATGCTATGTGCACAGCAGTAGCGCTTCCCTTCTAGAATACGTCGCCGCTCGCACACGTCTATTGTCATCCTGCTAACGATGAAAATGGATGCATAAGAGCACTTCAAAATCACAACATTGTGTATTTTTCCTCAGTATTCTTAATGTGTAATATATAAGTATATAAACATGGAGGTGTAATTTGCAAAAAAAAAAAAAAAAACGAAAAATCCATTCAGTTGTCTACTGTACGTAAATACATTTTGTGAGATAAATGCTATGTACACTGCACTAGCGTCGTCCTAGAATATGTCGCCGCTCCCACACGTTTCTTGTCAACCTGCTAACGAAGAAAATGCATACATTCTAGCACTCCAAAGTAATGACATTGAGTATTTTTCATCAGTATTCCTAATGTGTAATATAAAAGTATTTTAAGGTGGAGCTGTAACTTACAAAAAAAAAACGAAATATTCACTCAGTTGTCCACTGTACGTAGATACATTCGGTGTGAAGAATGCTATGTGCACAGCACTAGCGCTTCCCTTCTAGAATACGTCGCCGCTCGCACACGTCTATTGTCATCCTGCTAACGATGAAAATGGATGCATAAGAGCACTTCAAAATCACAACATTGTGTATTTTTCCTCAGTATTCTTAATGTGTAATATATAAGTATATAAACATGGAGGTGAAATTTGCAAAAAAAAAAAAAAAAAAAAAAAAAAAAATCGAAAAATCCATTCAGTTGTCTACTGTACGTAAATAAATTTTGTGAGATAAATGCTATGTACACTGCACTAGCGTCGTCCTAGAATATGTCGCCGCTCCCACACGTTTCTTGTCAACCTGCTAACGAAGAAAATGCATACATTCTAGCACTCCAAAGTAATGACATTGAGTATTTTTCATCAGTATTCCTAATGTGTAATATAAAAGTATTTTAAGGTGGAGCTGTAACTTACAAAAAAAAACGAAATATTCACTCAGTCGTCCACTGTACGTAGATACATTCGGTGTGAAGAATGCTATGTGCACAGCAGTAGCGCTTCCCTTCTAGAATACGTCGCCGCTCGCACACGTCTATTGTCATCCTGCTAACGATGAAAATGGATGCATAAGAGCACTTCAAAATCACAACATTGTGTATTTTTCCTCAGTATTCTTAATGTGTAATATATAAGTATATAAACATGGAGGTGTAATTTGCAAAAAAAAAAAAAAAAAAAAAAAAGACGAAAAATCCATTCAGTTGTCTACTGTACGTAAATACATTTTGTGAGATAAATGCTATGTACACTGCACTAGCGTCGTCCTAGAATATGTCGCCGCTCCCACACGTTTCTTGTCAACCTGCTAACGAAGAAAATGCATACATTCTAGCACTCCAAAGTAATGACATTGAGTATTTTTCATCACTATTCCTAATGTGTTATATAAAAGTATTTTAAGGTGGAGCTGTAACATACAAAAAAAAAACGAAATATTCACTCAGTCGTCCACTGTACGTAGATACATTCGGTGTGAAGAATGCTATGTGCACAGCACTAGCGCTTCCCTTCTAGAATACGTCGCCGCTCGCACACGTCTATTGTCATCCTGCTAACGATGAAAATGGATGCATAAGAGCACTTCAAAATCACAACATTGTGTATTTTTCCTCAGTATTCTTAATGTGTAATATATAAGTATATAAACATGGAGGTGTAATTTGCAAAAAAAAAAAAAAAAAAACGAAAAATCCATTCAGTTGTCTACTGTACGTAAATACATTTTGTGAGATAAATGCTATGTACACTGCACTAGCGTCGTCCTAGAATATGTCGCCGCTCCCACACGTTTCTTGTCAACCTGCTAACGAAGAAAATGCATACATTCTAGCACTCCAAAGTAATGACATTGAGTATTTTTCATCAGTATTCCTAATGTGTAATATAAAAGTATTTTAAGGTGGAGCTGTAACTTACAAAAAAAAACGAAATATTCACTTAGTCGTCCACTGTACGTAGATACATTCGGTGTGAAGAATGCTATGTGCACAGCACTAGCGCTTCCCTTCTAGAATACGTCGCCGCTCGCACACGTCTATTGTCATCCTGCTAACGATGAAAATGGATGCATAAGAGCACTCCAAAATCACAACATTGTGTATTTTTCCTCAGTATTCTTAATGTGTAATATATAAGTATATAAACATGGAGGTGTAATTTGCAAAAAAAAAAAAAAAAAAAAAAAAAAAACGAAAAATCCATTCAGTTGTCTACTGTACGTAAATACATTTTGTGAGATAAATGCTATGTACACTGCACTAGCGTCGTCCTAGAATATGTCGCCGCTCCCACACGTTTCTTGTCAACCTGCTAACGAAGAAAATGCATACATTCTAGCACTCCAATGTAATGACATTGAGTATTTTTCATCAGTATTCCTAATGTGTAATATAAAAGTATTTTAAGGTGGAGCTGTAACTTACAAAAAAAAACGAAATATTCACTCAGTCGTCCACTGTACGTAGATAAATTCGGTGTGAAGAATGCTATGTGCACAGCAGTAGCGCTTCCCTTCTAGAATACGTCGCCGCTCGCACACGTCTATTGTCATCCTGCTAACGATGAAAATGGGTGCATAAGAGCACTTCAAAATCACAACATTGTGTATTTTTCCTCAGTATTCTTAATGTGTAATATATAAGTATATAAACATGGAGGTGTAATTTGCAAAAAAAAAAAAAAAAAAAAAAAAAAAAAACGAAAAATCCATTCAGTTGTCTACTGTACGTAAATACATTTTGTGAGATAAATGCTATGTACACTTCACTAGCGTCGTCCTAGAATATGTCGCCGCTCCCACACGTTTCTTGTCAACCTGCTAACGAAGAAAATGCATACATTCTAGCACTCCAAAGTAATGACATTGAGTATTTTTCATCAGTATTCCTAATGTGTAATATAAAAGTATTTTAAGGTGGAGCTGTAACTTACAAAAAAAAACGAAATATTCACTCAGTCGTCCACTGTACGTAGATACATTCGGTGTGAAGAATGCTATGTGCACAGCAGTAGCGCTTCCCTTCTAGAATACGTCGCCGCTCGCACACGTCTATTGTCATCCTGCTAACGATGAAAATGGGTGCATAAGAGCACTTCAAAATCACAACATTGTGTATTTTTCCTCAGTATTCTTAATGTGTAATATATAAGTATATAAACATGGAGGTGTAATTTGCAAAAAAAAAAAAAACGAAAAATCCATTCAGTTGTCTACTGTACGTAAATACATTTTGTGAAATAAATGCTATGTACACTGCACTAGCGTCGTCCTAGAATATGTCGCCGCTCCCACACGTTTCTTGTCAACCTGCTAACGAAGAAAATGCATACATTCTAGCACTCCAAAGTAATGACATTGAGTATTTTTCATCAGTATTCCTAATGTGTAATATAAAAGTATTTTAAGGTGGAGCTGTAACTTACAAAAAAAACGAAATATTCACTCAGTCGTCCACTGTACGTAGATACATTCGGTGTGAAGAATGCTATGTGCACAGCAGTAGCGCTTCCCTTCTAGAATACGTCGCCGCTCGCACACGTCTATTGTCATCCTGCTAACGATGAAAATGGATGCATAAGAGCACTTCAAAATCACAACATTGTGTATTTTTCCTCAGTATTCTTAATGTGTAATATATAAGTATATAAACATGGAGGTGTAATTTGCAAAAAAAAAAAAAAAAAAAAAAAACGAAAAATCCATTCAGTTGTCTACTGTACGTAAATACATTTTGTGAGATAAATGCTATGTACACTGCACTAGCGTCGTCCTAGAATATGTCGCCGCTCCCACACGTTTCTTGTCAACCTGCTAACGAAGAAAATGCATACATTCTAGCACTCCAAAGTAATGACATTGAGTATTTTTCATCAGTATTCCTAATGTGTAATATAAAAGTATTTTAAGGTGGAGCTGTAACTTACAAAAAAAAACGAAATATTCACTCAGTCGTCCACTGTACGTAGATACATTCGGTGTGAAGAATGCTATGTGCACAGCACTAGCGCTTCCCTTCTAGAATACGTCGCCGCTCGCACACGACTATCGTCATCCTGCTAACGATGAAAATGGATGCATAAGAGCACTTCAAAATCACAACATTGTGTATTTTTCCTCAGTATTCTTAATGTGTAATATATAAGTATATAAACATGGAGGTGTAATTTGCAAAAAAAAAAAAAAAAAACGAAAAATCCATTCAGTTGTCTACTGTACGTAAATACATTTTGTGAGATAAATGCTATGTAAACTGCACTAGCGTCGTCCTAGAATATGTCGCCGCTCCCACACGTTTCTTGTCAACCTGCTAACGAAGAAAATGCATACATTCTAGCACTCCAAAGTAATGACATTGAGTATTTTTCGTCAGTATTCCTAATGTGTAATATAAAAGTATTTTAAGGTGGAGCTGTAACTTACAAAAAAAAAACGAAATATTCACTCAGTCGTCCACTGTACGTAGATACATTCGGTGTGAAGAATGCTATGTGCACAGCACTAGCGCTTCCCTTCTAGAATACGTCGCCGCTCGCACACGTCTATTGTCATCCTGCTAACGATGAAAATGGATGCATAAGAGCACTTCAAAATCACAACATTGTGTATTTTTCCTCAGTATTCTTAATGTGTAATATATAAGTATATAAACATGGAGGTGTAATTTGCAAAAAAAAAAAAAAAAAACGAAAAATCCATTCAGTTGTCTACTGTACGTAAATACATTTTGTGAGATAAATGCTATGTACACTTCACTAGCGTCGTCCTAGAATATGTCGCCGCTCCCACACGTTTCTTGTCAACCTGCTAACGAAGAAAATGCATACATTCTAGCACTCCAAAGTAATGACATTGAGTATTTTTCATCAGTATTCCTAATGTGTAATATAAAAGTATTTTAAGGTGGAGCTGTAACTTACAAAAAAAAACGAAATATTCACTCAGTCGTCCACTGTACGTAGATACATTCGGTGTGAAGAATGCTATGTGCACAGCAGTAGCGCTTCCCTTCTAGAATACGTCGCCGCTCGCACACGTCTATTGTCATCCTGCTAACGATGAAAATGGGTGCATAAGAGCACTTCAAAATCACAACATTGTGTATTTTTCCTCAGTATTCTTAATGTGTAATATATAAGTATATAAACATGGAGGTGTAATTTGCAAAAAAAAAAAAAAAAAAAAAAAAAACGAAAAATCCATTCAGTTGTCTACTGTACGTAAATACATTTTGTGAGATAAATGCTATGTACACTGCACTAGCGTCGTCCTAGAATATGTCGCCGCTCCCACACGTTTCTTGTCAACCTGCTAACGAAGAAAATGCATACATTCTAGCACTCCAAAGTAATGACATTGAGTATTTTTCATCAGTATTCCTAATGTGTAATATAAAAGTATTTTAAGGTGGAGCTGTAACTTACAAAAAAAAACGAAATATTCACTCAGTCGTCCACTGTACGTAGATACATTCGGTGTGAAGAATGCTATGTGCACAGCAGTAGCGCTTCCCTTCTAGAATACGTCGCCGCTCGCACACGTCTATTGTCATCCTGCTAACGATGAAAATGGATGCATAAGAGCACTTCAAAATCACAACATTGTGTATTTTTCCTCAGTATTCTTAATGTGTAATATATAAGTATATAAACATGGAGGTGTAATTTGCAAAAAAAAAAAAAAAAAAAAAAAAAAACGAAAAATCCATTCAGTTGTCTACTGTACGTAAATACATTTTGTGAGATAAATGCTATGTACACTGCACTAGCGTCGTCCTAGAATATGTCGCCGCTCCCACACGTTTCTTGTCAACCTGCTAACGAAGAAAATGCATACATTCTAGCACTCCAAAGTAATGACATTCAGTATTTTTCATCAGTATTCCTAATGTGTAATATAAAAGTATTTTAAGGTGGAGCTGTAACTTACAAAAAAAAACGAAATATTCACTCAGTCGTCCACTGTACGTAGATACATTCGGTGTGAAGAATGCTATGTGCACAGCAGTAGCGCTTCCCTTCTAGAATACGTCGCCGCTCGCACACGTCTATTGTCATCCTGCTAACGATGAAAATGGATGCATAAGAGCACTTCAAAATCACAACATTGTGTATTTTTCCTCAGTATTCTTAATGTGTAATATATAAGTATATAAACATGGAGGTGTAATTTGCAAAAAAAAAAAAAAAAAAAAAAATCGAAAAATCCATTCAGTTGTCTACTGTACGTAAATACATTTTGTGAGATAAATGCTATGTACACTGCACTAGCGTCGTCCTAGAATATGTCGCCGCTCCCACACGTTTCTTGTCAACCTGCTAACGAAGAAAATGCATACATTCTAGCACTCCAAAGTAATGACATTGAGTATTTTTCATCAGTATTCCTAATGTGTAATATAAAAGTATTTTAAGGTGGAGCTGTAACTTACAAAAAAAAAACGAAATATTCACTCAGTCGTCCACTGTACGTAGATACATTCGGTGTGAAGAATGCTATGTGCACAGCAGTAGCGCTTCCCTTCTAGAATACGTCGCCGCTCGCACACGTCTATTGTCATCCTGCTAACGATGAAAATGGATGCATAAGAGCACTTCAAAATCACAACATTGTGTATTTTTCCTCAGTATTCTTAATGTGTAATATATAAGTATATAAACATGGAGGTGTAATTTGCAAAAAAAAAAAAAAAAAAAAAACGAAAAATCCATTCAGTTGTCTACTGTACGTAAATACATTTTGTGAGATAAATGCTATGTACACTGCACTAGCGTCGTCCTAGAATATGTCGCCGCTCCCACACGTTTCTTGTCAACCTGCTAACGAAGAAAATGCATACATTCTAGCACTCCAAAGTAATGACATTGAGTATTTTTCATCAGTATTCCTAATGTGTAATATAAAAGTATTTTAAGGTGGAGCTGTAACTTACAAAAAAAAAACGAAATATTCACTCAGTCGTCCACTGTACGTAGATACATTCGGTGTGAAGAATGCTATGTGCACAGCAGTAGCGCTTCCCTTCTAGAATACGTCGCCGCTCGCACACGTCTATTGTCATCCTGCTAACGATGAAAATGGATGCATAAGAGCACTTCAAAATCACAACATTGTGTATTTTTCCTCAGTATTCTTAATGTGTAATATATAAGTATATAAACATGGAGGTGTAATTTGCAAAAAAAAAAAAAAAACGAAAAATCCATTCAGTTGTCTACTGTACGTAAATACATTTTGTGAGATAAATGCTATGTACACTTCACTAGCGTCGTCCTAGAATATGTCGCCGCTCCCACACGTTTCTTGTCAACCTGCTAACGAAGAAAATGCATACATTCTAGCACTCCAAAGTAATGACACTGAGTATTTTTCATCAGTATTCCTAATGTGTAATATAAAAGTATTTTAAGGTGGAGCTGTAACTTACAAAAAAAAAACGAAATATTCACTCAGTCGTCCACTGTACGTAGATACATTCGGTGTGAAGAATGCTATGTGCACAGCACTAGCGCTTCCCTTCTAGAATACGTCCCCGCTCGCACACGTCTATTGTCATCCTGCTAACGATGAAAATGAATGCATAAGAGCACTTCAAAATCACAACATTGTGTATTTTTCCTCAGTATTCTTAATGTGTAATATATAAGTATATAAACATGGAGGTGTAATTTGCAAAAAAAAAAAAAAAAAAACGAAAAATCCATTCAGTTGTCTACTGTACGTAAATACATTTTGTGAGATAAATGCTATGTACACTGCACTAGCGTCGTCCTAGAATATGTCGCCGCTCCCACACGTTTCTTGTCAACCTGCTAACGAAGAAAATGCATACATTCTAGCACTCCAAAGTAATGACATTGAGTATTTTTCATCAGTATTCCTAATGTGTAATATAAAAGTATTTTAAGGTGGAGCTGTAACTTACAAAAAAAAACGAAATATTCACTCAGTCGTCCACTGTACGTAGATACATTCGGTGTGAAGAATGCTATGTGCACAGCACTAGCGCTTCCCTTCTAGAATACGTCGCCGCTCGCACACGACTATTGTCATCCTGCTAACGATGAAAATGGATGCATAAGAGCACTTCAAAATCACAACATTGTGTACTTTTCCTCAGTATTCTTAATGTGTAAAATATAAGTATATAAACATGGAGGTGTAATTTGCAAAAAAAAAAAAAAAAAAAAAAAAAAAAAAAAAAAAAAAAAAACGAAAAATCCATTCAGTTCTACTGTACGTAAATACATTTTGTGAGATAAATGCTATGTACACTGCACTAGCGTCGTCCTAGAATATGTCGCCGCTCCCACACGTTTCTTGTCAACCTGCTAACGAAGAAAATGCATACATTCTAGCACTCCAAAGTAATGACATTGAGTATTTTTCATCAGTATTCCTAATGTGTAATATAAAAGTATTTTAAGGTGGAGCTGTAACTTACAAAAAAAAAAACGAAATATTCACTCAGTCGTCCACTGTACGTAGATAAATTCGGTGTGAAGAATGCTATGTGCACAGCAGTAGCGCTTCCCTTCTAGAATACGTCGCCGCTCGCACACGTCTATTGTCATCCTGCTAACGATGAAAATGGGTGCATAAGAGCACTTCAAAATCACAACATTGTGTATTTTTCCTCAGTATTCTTAATGTGTAATATATAAGTATATAAACATGGAGGTGTAATTTGCAAAAAAAAAAAAAAAAAAAAAAAAAAAAAAAAAAAAAAAAAAAACGAAAAATCCATTCAGTTGTCTACTGTACGTAAATACATTTTGTGAGATAAATGCTATGTACACTTCACTAGCGTCGTCCTAGAATATGTCGCCGCTCCCACACGTTTCTTGTCAACCTGCTAACGAAGAAAATGCATACATTCTAGCACTCCAAAGTAATGACATTGAGTATTTTTCATCAGTATTCCTAATGTGTAATATAAAAGTATTTTAAGGTGGAGCTGTAACTTACAAAAAAAAACGAAATATTCACTCAGTCGTCCACTGTACGTAGATACATTCGGTGTGAAGAATGCTATGTGCACAGCAGTAGCGCTTCCCTTCTAGAATACGTCGCCGCTCGCACACGTCTATTGTCATCCTGCTAACGATGAAAATGGGTGCATAAGAGCACTTCAAAATCACAACATTGTGTATTTTTCCTCAGTATTCTTAATGTGTAATATATAAGTATATAAACATGGAGGTGTAATTTGCAAAAAAAAAAAAAAAAAAAAACCGAAAAATCCATTCAGTTGTCTACTGTACGTAAATACATTTTGTGAGATAAATGCTATGTACACTGCACTAGCGTCATCCTAGAATATGTCGCCGCTCCCACACGTTTCTTGTCAACCTGCTAACGAAGAAAATGCATACATTCTAGCACTCCAAAGTAATGACATTGAGTATTTTTCATCAGTATTCCTAATGTGTAATATAAAAGTATTTTAAGGTGGAGCTGTAACTTACAAAAAAAAAAACGAAATATTCACTCAGTCGTCCACTGTACGTAGATAAATTCGGTGTGAAGAATGCTATGTGCACAGCAGTAGCGCTTCCCTTCTAGAATACGTCGCCGCTCGCACACGTCTATTGTCATCCTGCTAACGATGAAAATGGGTGCATAAGAGCACTTCAAAATCACAACATTGTGTATTTTTCCTCAGTATTCTTAATGTGTAATATATAAGTATATAAACATGGAGGTGTAATTTGCAAAAAAAAAAAAAAAAAAAAACGAAAAATCCATTCAGTTGTCTAGTGTACGTAAATACATTTTGTGAGATAAATGCTATGTACACTGCACTAGCGTCGTCCTAGAATATGTCGCCGCTCCCACACGTTTCTTGTCAACCTGCTAACGAAGAAAATGCATACATTCTAGCACTCCAAAGTAATGACATTGAGTATTTTTCATCAGTATTCCTAATGTGTAATATAAAAGTATTTTAAGGTGGAGCTGTAACTTACAAAAAAAAAACGAAATATTCACTCAGTCGTCCACTGTACGTAGATACATTCGGTGTGAAGAATGCTATGTGCACAGCAGTAGCGCTTCCCTTCTAGAATACGTCGCCGCTCGCACACGTCTATTGTCATCCTGCTAACGATGAAAATGGGTGCATAAGAGCACTTCAAAATCACAACATTGTGTATTTTTCCTCAGTATTCTTAATGTGTAATATATAAGTATATAAACATGGAGGTGTAATTTGCAAAAAAAAAAAAAAAAAAAAAAAAAAAACGAAAAAACCATTCAGTTGTCTACTGTACGTAAATACATTTTGTGAGATAAATGCTATGTACACTGCACTAGCGTCGTCCTAGAATATGTCGCCGCTCCCACACGTTTCTTGTCAACCTGCTAACGAAGAAAATGCATACATTCTAGCACTCCAAAGTAATGACATTGAGTATTTTTCATCAGTATTCCTAATGTGTAATATAAAAGTATTTTAAGGTGGAGCTGTAACTTACAAAAAAAAACGAAATATTCACTCAGTCGTCCACTGTACGTAGATACATTCGGTGTGAAGAATGCTATGTGCACAGCAGTAGCGCTTCCCTTCTAGAATACGTCGCCGCTCGCACACGTCTATTGTCATCCTGCTAACGATGAAAATGGGTGCATAAGAGCACTTCAAAATCACAACATTGTGTATTTTTCCTCAGTATTCTTAATGTGTAATATATAAGTATATAAACATGGAGGTGTAATTTGCAAAAAAAAAAAAAAAAAAAAAAACGAAAAATCCATTCAGTTGTCTACTGTACGCAAATACATTTTGTGAGATAAATGCTATGTACACTGCACTAGCGTCGTCCTAGAATATGTCGCCGCTCCCACACGTTTCTTGTCAACCTGCTAACGAAGAAAATGCATACATTCTAGCACTCCAAAGTAATGACATTGAGTATTTTTCATCAGTATTCCTAATGTGTAATATAAAAGTATTTTAAGGTGGAGCTGTAACTTACAAAAAAAAACGAAATATTCACTCAGTCGTCCACTGTACGTAGATACATTCGGTGTGAAGAATGCTATGTGCACAGCAGTAGCGCTTCCCTTCTAGAATACGTCGCCGCTCGCACACGTCTATTGTCATCCTGCTAACGATGAAAATGGATTCATAAGAGCACTTCAAAATCACAACATTGTGTATTTTTCCTCAGTATTCTTAATGTGTAATATATAAGTATATAAACATGGAGGTGTAATTTGCAAAAAAAAAAAAAAAAAAAAAAAACGAAAAATCCATTCAGTTGTCTACTGTACGTAAATACATTTTGTGAGATAAATGCTATGTACACTTCACTAGCGTCGTCCTAGAATATGTCGCCGCTCCCACACGTTTCTTGTCAACCTGCTAACGAAGAAAATGCATATATTCTAGCACTCCAAAGTAATGACATTGAGTATTTTTCATCAATATTCCTAATGTGTAATATTAAAGTATTTTAAGGTGGAGCTGTAACTTACAAAAAAAAACGAAATATTCACTCAGTCGTCCACTGTACGTAGATACATTCGGTGTGAAGAATGCTATGTGCACAGCAGTAGCGCTTCCCTTCTAGAATACGTCGCCGCTCGCACACGTCTATTGTCATCCTGCTAACGATGAAAATGGATGCATAAGAGCACTTCAAAATCACAACATTGTGTATTTTTCCTCAGTATTCTTAATGTGTAATATATAAGTATATAAACATGGAGGTGTAATTTGCAAAAAAAAAAAAAAAAAAACGAAAAATCCATTCAGTTGTCTACTGTACGTAAATACATTTTGTGAGATAAATGCTATGTACACTGCACTAGCGTCGTCCTAGAATATGTCGCCGCTCCCACACGTTTCTTGTCAACCTGCTAACGAAGAAAATGCATACATTCTAGCACTCCAAAGTAATGACATTGAGTATTTTTCATCAGTATTCCTAATGTGTAATATAAAAGTATTTTAAGGTGGAGCTGTAACTTACAAAAAAAAAACGAAATATTCACTCAGTCGTCCACTGTACGTAGATACATTCGGTGTGAAGAATGCTATGTGCACAGCACTAGCGCTTCCCTTCTAGAATACGTCGCCGCTCGCACACGTCTATTGTCATCCTGCTAACGATGAAAATGGATGCATAAGAGCACTTCAAAATCACAACATTGTGTATTTTTCTCCGGTATTCTTAATGTGTAATATATAAGTATATAAACATGGAGGTGTAATTTGCAAAAAAAAAAAAAAAAAAAAAAAAAAAACGAAAAATCCATTCAGTTATCTACTGTACGTAAATACATTTTGTGAGATAAATGCTATGTACACTGCACTAGCGTCGTCCTAGAATATGTCGCCGCTCCCACACGTTTCTTGTCAACCTGCTAACGAAGAAAATGCATACATTCTAGCACTCAAAAGTAATGACATTGAGTATTTTTCATCATTATTCCTAATGTGTAATATAAAAGTATTTTAAGGTGGAGCTGTAACTTACAAAAAAAAAACGAAATATTCACTCAGTCGTCCACTGTACGTAGATACATTCGGTGTGAAGAATGCTATGTGCACAGCACTAGCGCTTCCCTTCTAGAATACGTCGCCGCTCGCACACGTCTATTGTCATCCTGCTAACGATGAAAATGGATGCATAAGAGCACTTCAAAATCACAACATTGTGTATTTTTCCTCAGTATTCTTAATGTGTAATATATAAGTATATAAACATGGAGGTGTAATTTGCAAAAAAAAAAAAAAAAAAAAAAAAACGAAAAATCCATTCAGTTGTCTACTGTACGTAAATACATTTTGTGAGATAAATGCTATGTACACTGCACTAGCGTCGTCCTAGAATATGTCGCCGCTCCCACACGTTTCTTGTCAACCTGCTAACGAAGAAAATGCATACATTCTAGCACTCCAAAGTAATGACATTGAGTATTTTTCATCAGTATTCCTAATGTGTAATATAAAAGTATTTTAAGGTGGAGCTGTAACTTACAAAAAAAAACGAAATATTCACTCAGTCGTCCACTGTACGTAGATACATTCGGTGTGAAGAATGCTATGTGCACAGCACTAGCGCTTCCCTTCTAGAATACGTCGCCGCTCGCACACGTCTATTGTCATCCTGCTAACGATGAAAATGGATGCATAAGAGCACTTCAAAATCACAACATTGTGTATTTTTCCTCAGTATTCTTAATGTGTAATATATAAGTATATAAACATGGAGGTGTAATTTGCAAAAAAAAAAAAAAAAAAAAAAAAAAAAAAATGAAAAACGAAAAATCCATTCAGTTGTCTACTCTACGTAAATACATTTTGTGAGATAAATGCTATTTACACTGCACTAGCGTCGTCCTAGAATATGTCACCGCTCCCACACGTTTCTTGTCAACCTGCTAACGAAGAAAATGCATACATTCTAGCACTCCAAAGTAATGACATTGAGTATTTTTCATCAGTATTCCTAATGTGTAATATAAAAGTATTTTAAGGTGGAGCTGTAACTTACAAAAAAAAACGAAATATTCACTCAGTCGTCCACTGTACGTAGATACATTCGGTGTGAAGAATGCTATGTGCACAGCAGTAGCGCTTCCCTTCTAGAATACGTCGCCGCTAGCACACGTCTATTGTCATCCTGCTAACGATGAAAATGGATGCATAAGAGCACTTCAAAATCACAACATTGTGTATTTTTCCTCAGTATTCTTAATGTGTAATATATAAGTATATAAACATGGAGGTGTAATTTGCAAAAAAAAAAAAAACGAAAAATCCATTCAGTTGTCTACTGTACGTAAATACATTTTGTGAGATAAATGCTATGTGCACTGCACTAGCGTCGTCCTAGAATATGTCGCCGCTCCCACACGTTTCTTGTCAACCTGCTAACGAAGAAAATGCATACATTCTAGCACTCCAAAGTAATGACATTGAGTATTTTTCATCAGTATTCCTAATGTGTAATATAAAAGTATTTTAAGGTGGAGCTGTAACTTACAAAAAAAACGAAATATTCACTCAGTCGTCCACTGTACGTAGATACATTCGGTGTGAAGAATGCTATGTGCACAGCACTAGCGCTTCCCTTCTAGAATACGTCGCCGCTCGCACACGTCTATTGTCATCCTGCTAACGATGAAAATGGATGCATAAGAGCACTTCCAAATCACAACATTGTGTATTTTCCTCAGTATTCTTAATGTGTAATATATAAGTATATAAACATCGAGGTGTAATTTGCAAAAAAAAAAAACGAAATATCCATTCAGTTGTCTACTGTACGTAAATACATTTTGTGAGATAAATGCTATGTACACTGCACTAGCGTCGTCGTAGAATATGTCGCCGCTCCCACACGTTTCTTGTCAACCTGCTAACGAAGAAAATGCATACATTCTAGCACTCCAAAGTAATGACATTGAGTATTTTTCATCAGTATTCCTAATGTGTAATATAAAAGTATTTTAAGGTGGAGCTGTAACTTACAAAAAAAAACGAAATATTCACTCAGTCGTCCACTGTACGTAGATACATTCGGTGTGAAGAATGCTATGTGCACAGCAGTAGCGCTTCCCTTCTAGAATACGTCGCCGCTCGCACACGTCTATTGTCATCCTGCTAACGATGAAAATGGATGCATAAGAGCACTTCAAAATCACAACATTGTGTATTTTTCCTCAGTATTCTTAATGTGTAATATATAAGTATATAAACATGGAGGTGTAATTTGCAAAAAAAAAAAAAAAAACGAAAAATCCATTCAGTTGTCTACTGTACGTAAATACATTTAGTGAGATAAATGCTATGTACACTGCACTAGCGTCGTCCTAGAATATGTCGCCGCTCCCACACGTTTCTTGTCAACCTGCTAACGAAGAAAATGCATACATTCTAGCACTCCAAAGTAATGACATTGAGTATTTTTCATCAGTATTCCTAATGTGTAATATAAAAGTATTTTAAGGTGGAGCTGTAACTTACAAAAAAAAAACGAAATATTCACTCAGTCGTCCACTGTACGTAGATACATTCGGTGTGAAGAATGCTATGTGCACAGCACTAGCGCTTCCCTTCTAGAATACGTCGCCGCTCGCACACGTCTATTGTCATCCTGCTAACGATGAAAATGGATGCATAAGAGCACTTCAAAATCACAACATTGTGTATTTTTCCTCAGTATTCTTAATGTGTAATATATAAGTATATAAACATGGAGGTGTAATTTGCAAAAAAAAAAAAAAAAAAAAAAAAACAACCATTCAGTTGTCTACTGTATTTAAATACATTTTGTGAGATAAATGCTATGTACACTGCACTAGCGTCGTCCTAGAATATGTCGCCGCTCCCACACGTTTCTTGTCAACCTGCTAACGAAGAAAATGCATACATTCTAGCACTCCAAAGTAATGACATTGAGTATTTTTCATCAGTATTCCTAATGTGTAATATAAAAGTATTTTAAGGTGGAGCTGTAACTTACAAAAAAAAAACGAAATATTCACTCAGTCGTCCACTGTACGTAGATACATTCGGTGTGAAGAATGCTATGTGCACAGCAGTAGCGCTTCCCTTCTAGAATACGTCGCCGCTAGCACACGTCTATTGTCATCCTGCTAACGATGAAAATGGATGCATAAGAGCACTTCAAAATCACAACATTGTGTATTTTTCCTCAGTATTCTTAATGTGTAATATATAAGTATATAAACATGGAGGTGTAATTTGCAAAAAAAAAAAAAAACGAAAAATCCATTCAGTTGTCTACTGTACGTAAATACATTTTGTGAGATAAATGCTATGTGCACTGCACTAGCGTCGTCCTAGAATATGTCGCCGCTCCCACACGTTTCTTGTCAACCTGCTAACGAAGAAAATGCATACATTCTAGCACTCCAAAGTAATGACATTGAGTATTTTTCATCAGTATTCCTAATGTGTAATATAAAAGTATTTTAAGGTGGAGCTGTAACTTACAAAAAAAACGAAATATTCACTCAGTCGTCCACTGTACGTAGATACATTCGGTGTGAAGAATGCTATGTGCACAGCACTAGCGCTTCCCTTCTAGAATACGTCGCCGCTCGCACACGTCTATTGTCATCCTGCTAACGATGAAAATGGATGCATAAGAGCACTTCCAAATCACAACATTGTGTATTTTCCTCAGTATTCTTAATGTGTAATATATAAGTATATAAACATCGAGGTGTAATTTGCAAAAAAAAAAAACGAAATATCCATTCAGTTGTCTACTGTACGTAAATACATTTTGTGAGATAAATGCTATGTACACTGCACTAGCGTCGTCGTAGAATATGTCGCCGCTCCCACACGTTTCTTGTCAACCTGCTAACGAAGAAAATGCATACATTCTAGCACTCCAAAGTAATGACATTGAGTATTTTTCATCAGTATTCCTAATGTGTAATATAAAAGTATTTTAAGGTGGAGCTGTAACTTACAAAAAAAAACGAAATATTCACTCAGTCGTCCACTGTACGTAGATACATTCGGTGTGAAGAATGCTATGTGCACAGCAGTAGCGCTTCCCTTCTAGAATACGTCGCCGCTCGCACACGTCTATTGTCATCCTGCTAACGATGAAAATGGATGCATAAGAGCACTTCAAAATCACAACATTGTGTATTTTTCCTCAGTATTCTTAATGTGTAATATATAAGTATATAAACATGGAGGTGTAATTTGCAAAAAAAAAAAAAAAAAACGAAAAATCCATTCAGTTGTCTACTGTACGTAAATACATTTAGTGAGATAAATGCTATGTACACTGCACTAGCGTCGTCCTAGAATATGTCGCCGCTCCCACACGTTTCTTGTCAACCTGCTAACGAAGAAAATGCATACATTCTAGCACTCCAAAGTAATGACATTGAGTATTTTTCATCAGTATTCCTAATGTGTAATATAAAAGTATTTTAAGGTGGAGCTGTAACTTACAAAAAAAAAACGAAATATTCACTCAGTCGTCCACTGTACGTAGATACATTCGGTGTGAAGAATGCTATGTGCACAGCACTAGCGCTTCCCTTCTAGAATACGTCGCCGCTCGCACACGTCTATTGTCATCCTGCTAACGATGAAAATGGATGCATAAGAGCACTTCAAAATCACAACATTGTGTATTTTTCCTCAGTATTCTTAATGTGTAATATATAAGTATATAAACATGGAGGTGTAATTTGCAAAAAAAAAAAAAAAAAAAAAAAACAACCATTCAGTTGTCTACTGTATTTAAATACATTTTGTGAGATAAATGCTATGTACACTGCACTAGCGTCGTCCTAGAATATGTCGCCGCTCCCACACGTTTCTTGTCAACCTGCTAACGAAGAAAATGCATACATTCTAGCACTCCAAAGTAATGACATTGAGTATTTTTCATCAGTATTCCTAATGTGTAATATAAAAGTATTTTAAGGTGGAGCTGTAACTTACAAAAAAAAACGAAATATTCACTCAGTCGTCCACTGTACGTAGATACATTCGGTGTGAAGAATGCTATGTGCACAGCACTAGCGCTTCCCTTCTAGAATACGTCGCCGCTCGCACACGTCTTTTGTCATCCTGCTAACGATGAAAATGGATGCATAAGAGCACTTCAAAATCACAACATTGTGTATTTTTCCTCAGTATTCTTAATGTGTAATATATAACTATATAAACATGGAGGTGTAATTTGCAAAAAAAAAAAAAAACGAAATATCCATTCAGTTGTCTACTGTACGTAAATACATTTTGTGAGATAAATGCTATGTACACTGCACTAGCGTCGTCCTAGAATATGTCGCCGCTCCCACACGTTTCTTGTCAACCTGCTAACGAAGAAAATGCATACATTCTAGCACTCCAAAGTAATGACATTGAGTATTTTTCATCAGTATTCCTAATGTGTAATATAAAAGTATTTTAAGGTGGAGCTGTAACTTACAAAAAAAACGAAATATTCACTCAGTCGTCCACTGTACGTAGATACATTCGGTGTGAAGAATGCTATGTGCACAGCACTAGCGCTTCCCTTCTAGAATACGTCGCCGCTCGCACACGTCTATTGTCATCCTGCTAACGATGAAAATGGATGCATAAGAGCACTTCAAAATCACAACATTGTGTATTTTTCCTCAGTATTCTTAATGTGTAATATATAAGTATATAAACATGGAGGTGTAATTTGCAAAAAAAAAAAAAAAAAACGAAATATCCATTCAGTTGTCTACTGTACGTAAATACATTTTGTGAGATAAATGCTATGTACACTGCACTAGCGTCGTCCTAGAATATGTCGCCGCTCCCAAACGTTTCTTGTCAACCTGCTAACGAAGAAAATGCATACATTCTAGCACTCCAAAGTAATGACATTGAGTATTTTTCATCAGTATTCCTAATGTGTAATATAAAAGTATTTTAAGGTGGAGCTGTAACTTACAAAAAAAAAACGAAATATTCACTCAGTCGTCCACTGTACGTAGATACATTCGGTGTGAAGAATGCTATGTGCACAGCAGTAGCGCTTCCCTTCTAGAATACGTCGCCGCTCGCACACGTCTATTGTCATCCTGCTAACGATGAAAATGGATGCATAAGAGCACTTCAAAATCACAACATTGTGTATTTTTCCTCAGTATTCTTAATGTGTAATATATAAGTATATAAACATGGAGGTGTAATTTGCAAAAAAAAAAAAACGAAATATCCATTCAGTTGTCTACTGTACGTAAATACATTTTGTGAGATAAATGCTATGTACACTGGACTAGCGTCGTCCTAGAATATGTCGCCGCTCCCACACGTTTCTTGTCAACCTGCTAACGAAGAAAATGCATACATTCTAGCACTCCAAAGTAATGACATTGAGTAGTTTTCATCAGTATTCCTAATGTGTAATATAAAAGTATTTTAAGGTGGAGCTGTAACTTACAAAAAAAACGAAATATTCACTCAGTCGTCCACTGTACGTAGATACATTCGGTGTGAAGAATGCTATGTGCACAGCACTAGCGCTTCCCTTCTAGAATACGTCGCCGCTCGCACACGTCTATTGTCATCCTGCTAACGATGAAAATGGATGCATAAGAGCACTTCAAAATCACAACATTGTGTATTTTTCCTCAGTATTCTTAATGTGAAATATATAAGTATATAAACATGGAGGTTTAATTTGCAAAAAAAAAAAAAAAAACGAAATATCCATTCAGTTGTCTACTGTACGTAAATACATTTTGTGAGATAAATGCTATGTACACTGCACTAGCGTCGTCCTAGAATATGTCGCCGCTCCCACACGTTTCTTGTCAACCTGCTAACGAAGAAAATGCATACATTCTAGCACTCCAAAGTAATGACATTGAGTATTTTTCATCAGTATTCCTAATGTGTAATATAAAAGTATTTTAAGGTGGAGCTGTAACTTACAAAAAAAAACGAAATATTCACTCAGTCGTCCACTGTACGTAGATACATTCGGTGTGAAGAATGCTATGTGCACAGCAGTAGCGCTTCCCTTCTAGAATACGTCGCCGCTCGCACACGTCTATTGTCATCCTGCTAACGATGAAAATGGATGCATAAGAGCACTTCAAAATCACAACATTGTGTATTTTTCCTCAGTATTCTTAATGTGTAATATATAAGTATATAAACATGGAGGTGTAACTTGCAAAAAAAAAAAAAAAAAAAAAAAAAAAAACGAAAAATCCATTCAGTTGTCTACTGTACGTAAATACATTTTGTGAGATAAATGCTATGTACACTGCACTAGCGTCGTCCTAGAATATGTCGCCGCTCCCACACGTTTCTTGTCAACCTGCTAACGAAGAAAATGCATACATTCTAGCACTCCAAAGTAATGACATTGAGTATTTTTCATCAGTATTCCTAATGTGTAATATAACAGTATTTTAAGGTGGAGCTGTAACTTACAAAAAAAAACGAAATATTCACTCAGTCGTCCACTGTACGTAGATACATTCGGTGTGAAGAATGCTATGTGCACAGCACTAGCGCTTCCCTTCTAGAATACGTCGCCGCTCGCACACGTCTATTGTCATCCTGCTAACGATGAAAATGGATGCATAAGAGCACTTCAAAATCACAACATTGTGTATTTTTCCTCAGTATTCTTAATGTGTAATATATAAGTATACAAACATAGAGGTGTAATTTGCAAAAAAAAAAAAAAAACGAAAAATCCATTCAGTTGTCTACTGTACGTAAATACATTTTGTGAGATAAATGCTATGTACACTGCACTAGCGTCGTCCTAGAATATGTCGCCGCTCCCACACGTTTCTTGTCAACCTGCTAACGAAGAAAATGCATACATTCTAGCACTCCAAAGTAATGACATTGAGTATGTTTCATCAGTATTCCTAATGTGTAATATAAAAGTATTTTAAGGTGGAGCTGTAACTTACAAAAAAAAACGAAATATTCACTCAGTCGTCCACTGTACGTAGATACATTCGGTGTGAAGAATGCTATGTGCACAGCACTAGCGCTTCCCTTCTAGAATACGTCGCCGCTCGCACACGTCTATTGTCATCCTGCTAACGATGAAAATGGATGCATAAGAACACTTCAAAATCACAACATTGTGTATTTTTCCTCAGTATTCTTAATGTGTAATATATAAGTATATAAACATGGAGGTGTAATTTGCAAAAAAAAAAAAAACGAAATATCCATTCAGTTGTCTACTGTACGTAAATACATTTTGTGAGATAAATGCTATGTACACTGCACTAGCGTCGTCCTAGAATATGTCGCCGCTCCCACACGTTTCTTGTCAACCTGCTAACGAAGAAAATGCATACATTCTAGCACTCCAAAGTAATGACATTGAGTATTTTTCATCAGTATTCCTAATGTGTAATATAAAAGTATTTTAAGGTGGAGCTGTAACTTACAAAAAAAAACGAAATATTCACTCAGTCGTCCACTGTACGTAGATACATTCGGTGTGAAGAATGCTATGTGCACAGCAGTAGCGCTTCCCTTCTAGAATACGTCGCCGCTCGCACACGTCTATTGTCATCCTGCTAACGATGAAAATGGATGCATAAGAGCACTTCAAAATCACAACATTGTGTATTTTTCCTCAGTATTCTTAATGTGTAATATATAAGTATATAAACATGGAGGTGTAATTTGCAAAAAAAAAAAAAAACGAAATATCCATTCAGTTGTCTACTGTACGTAAATACATTTTGTGAGATAAATGCTATGTACACTGCACTAGCGTCGTCCTAGAATATGTCGCCGCTCCCACACGTTTCTTGTCAACCTGCTAACGAAGAAAATGCATACATTCTAGCACTCCAAAGTAATGACATTGAGTATTTTTCATCAGTATTCCTAATGTGTAATATAAAAGTATTTTAAGGTGGAGCTGTAACTTACAAAAAAAAACGAAATATTCACTCAGTCGTCCACTGTACGTAGATACATTCGGTGTGAAGAATGCTATGTGCACAGCACTAGCGCTTCCCTTCTAGAATACGTCGCCGCTCGCACACGGCTATTGTCATCCTGCTAACGATGAAAATGGATGCATAAGAGCACTTCAAAATCACAACATTGTGTATTTTTCCTCAGTATTCTTAATGTGTAATATATAAGTATATAAACATGGAGGTGTAATTTGCAAAAAAAAAAAAACGAAATATCCATTCAGTTGTCTACTGTACGTAAATACATTTTGTGAGATAAATGCTATGTACACTGGACTAGCGTCGTCCTAGAATATGTCGCCGCTCCCACACGTTTCTTGTCAACCTGCTAACGAAGAAAATGCATACATTCTAGCACTCCAAAGTAATGACATTGAGTATTTTTCATCAGTATTCCTAATGTGTAATATAAAAGTATTTTAAGGTGGAGCTGTAACTTACAAAAAAAACGAAATATTCACTCAGTCGTCCACTGTACGTAGATACATTCGGTGTGAAGAATGCTATGTGCACAGCACTAGCGCTTCCCTTCTAGAATACGTCGCCGCTCGCACACGTCTATTGTCATCCTGCTAACGATGAAAATGGATGCATAAGAGCACTTCAAAATCACAACATTGTGTATTTTTCCTCAGTATTCTTAATGTGTAATATATAAGTATATAAACATGGAGGTGTAATTTGCAAAAAAAAAAAAAAAAAAACGAAAAATCCATTCAGTTGTCTACTGTACGTAAATACATTTTGTGAGATAAATGCTATGTACACTGCACTAGCGTCGTCCTAGAATATGTCGCCGCTCCCACACGTTTCTTGTCAACCTGCTAACGAAGAAAATGCATACATTCTAGCACTCCAAAGTAATGACATTGAGTATTTTTCATCAGTATTCCTAATGTGTAATATAAAAGTATTTTAAGGTGGAGCTGTAACTTACAAAAAAAAAACGAAATATTCACTCAGTCGTCCACTGTACGTAGATACATTCGGTGTGAAGAATGCTATGTGCACAGCAGTAGCGCTTCCCTTCTAGAATACGTCGCCGCTCGCACACGTCTATTGTCATCCTGCTAACGATGAAAATGGATGCATAAGAGCACTTCAAAATCACAACATTGTGTATTTTTCCTCAGTATTCTTAATGTGTAATATATAAGTATATAAACATGGAGGTGTAACTTGCAAAAAAAAAAAAAAAAAAAAAAAACGAAAAATCCATTCAGTTGTCTACTGTACGTAAATACATTTTGTGAGATAAATGCTATGTACACTGCACTAGCGTCGTCCTAGAATATGTCGCCGCTCCCACACGTTTCTTGTCAACCTGCTAACGAAGAAAATGCATACATTCTAGCACTCCAAAGTAATGACATTGAGTATTTTTCATCAGTATTCCTAATGTGTAATATAACAGTATTTTAAGGTGGAGCTGTAACTTACAAAAAAAAACGAAATATTCACTCAGTCGTCCACTGTACGTAGATACATTCGGTGTGAAGAATGCTATGTGCACAGCACTAGCGCTTCCCTTCTAGAATACGTCGCCGCTCGCACACGTCTATTGTCATCCTGCTAACGATGAAAATGGATGCATAAGAGCACTTCAAAATCACAACATTGTGTATTTTTCCTCAGTATTCTTAATGTGTAATATATAAGTATATAAACATAGAGGTGTAATTTGCAAAAAAAAAAAAAAAAAAAAACGAAAAATCCATTCAGTTGTCTACTGTACGTAAATACATTTTGTGAGATAAATGCTATGTACACTGCACTAGCGTCGTCCTAGAATATGTCGCCGCTCCCACACGTTTCTTGTCAACCTGCTAACGAAGAAAATGCATACATTCTAGCACTCCAAAGTAATGACATTGAGTATTTTTCATCAGTATTCCTAATGTGTAATATAAAAGTATTTTAAGGTGGAGCTGTAACTTACAAAAAAAACGAAATATTCACTCAGTCGTCCACTGTACGTAGATACATTCGGTGTGAAGAATGCTATGTGCACAGCACTAGCGCTTCCATTCTAGAATACGTCGCCGCTCGCACACGTCTATTGTCATCCTGCTAACGATGAAAATGGATGCATAAGAGCACTTCAAAATCACAACATTGTGTATTTTTCCTCAGTATTCTTAATGTGTAATATATAAGTATATAAACATAGAGGTGTAATTTGCAAAAAAAAAAAAAAAAAAAAAAAAAAAAAAAAAAAAAAAAAAAAAAAACGAAAAATCCATTCAGTTGTCTACTGTACGTAAATACATTTTGTGAGATAAATGCTATGTACACTGCACTAGCGTCGTCCTAGAATATGTCGCCGCTCCCACACGTTTCTTGTCAACCTGCTAACGAAGAAAATGCATACATTCTAGCACTCCAAAGTAATGACATTGAGTATTTTTCATCAGTATTCCTAATGTGTAATATAAAAGTATTTTAAGGTGGAGCTGTAACTTACAAAAAAAAACGAAATATTCACTCAGTCGTCCACTGTACGTAGATACATTCGGTGTGAAGAATGCTATGTGCACAGCAGTAGCGCTTCCCTTCTAGAATACGTCGCCGCTCGCACACGTCTATTGTCATCCTGCTAACGATGAAAATGGATGCATAAGAGCACTTCAAAATCACAACATTGTGTATTTTTCCTCAGTATTCTTAATGTGTAATATATAAGTATATAAACATGGAGGTGTAACTTGCAAAAAAAAAAAAAAAAAAAAAAAACGAAAAATCCATTCAGTTGTCTACTGTACGTAAATACATTTTGTGAGATAAATGCTATGTACACTGCACTAGCGTCGTCCTAGAATATGTCGCCGCTCCCACACGTTTCTTGTCAACCTGCTAACGAAGAAAATGCATACATTCTAGCACTCCAAAGTAATGACATTGAGTATTTTTCATCAGTATTCCTAATGTGTAATATAAAAGTATTTTAAGGTGGAGCTGTAACTTACAAAAAAAACGAAATATTCACTCAGTCGTCCACTGTACGTAGATACATTCGGTGTGAAGAATGCTATGTGCACAGCACTAGCGCTTCCCTTCTAGAATACGTCGCCACTCGCACACGTCTATTGTCATCCTGCTAACGATGAAAATGGATGCATAAGAGCACTTCAAAATCACAACATTGTGTATTTTTCCTCAGTATTCTTAATGTGTAATATATAAGTATATAAACATGGAGGTGTAATTTGCAAAAAAAAAAAAAAAAAAAACGAAAAATCCATTCAGTTGTCTACTGTACGTAAATACATTTTGTGAGATAAATGCTATGTACACTGCACTAGCGTCGTCCTAGAATATGTCGCCGCTCCCACACGTTTCTTGTCAACCTGCTAACGAAGAAAATGCATACATTCTAGCACTCCAAAGTAATGACATTGAGTATTTTTCATCAGTATTCCTAATGTGTAATATAAAAGTATTTTAAGGTGGAGCTGTAACTTACAAAAAAAAACGAAATATTCACTCAGTCGTCCACTGTACGTAGATACATTCGGTGTGAAGAATGCTATGTGCACAGCACTAGCGCTTCCCTTCTAGAATACGTCGCCGCTCGCACACGTCTATTGTCATCCTGCTAACGATGAAAATGGATGCATAAGAGCACTTCAAAATCACAACATTGTGTATTTTTCCTCAGTATTCTTAATGTGTAATATATAAGTATATAAACATGGAGGTGTAATTTGCAAAAAAAAAAAAAAAACGAAAAATCCATTCAGTTGTCTACTGTACGTAAATACATTTTGTGAGATAAATGCTATGTACACTGCACTAGCGTCGTCCTAGAATATGTCGCCGCTCCCACACGTTTCTTGTCAACCTGCTAACGAAGAAAATGCATACATTCTAGCACTCCAAAGTAATGACATTGAGTATTTTTCATCAGTATTCCTAATGTGTAATATAAAAGTATTTTAAGGTGGAGCTGTAACTTACAAAAAAAAACGAAATATTCACTCAGTCGTCCACTGTACGTAGATACATTCGGTGTGAAGAATGCTATGTGCACAGCACTAGCGCTTCCCTTCTAGAATACGTCGCCGCTCGCACACGTCTATTGTCATCCTGCTAACGATGAAAATGGATGCATAAGAGCACTTCAAAATCACAACATTGTGTATTTTTCCTCAGTATTCTTAATGTGTAATATATAAGTATATAAACATAGAGGTGTAATTTGCAAAAAAAAAAAAAAAAAAAAAAAAAAAAAAAAAAAAAAAAAAAAAAAACGAAAAATCCATTCAGTTGTCTACTGTACGTAAATACATTTTGTGAGATAAATGCTATGTACACTGCACTAGCGTCGTCCTAGAATATGTCGCCGCTCCCACACGTTTCTTGTCAACCTGCTAACGAAGAAAATGCATACATTCTAGCACTCCAAAGTAATGACATTGAGTATTTTTCATCAGTATTCCTAATGTGTAATATAAAAGTATTTTAAGGTGGAGCTGTAACTTACAAAAAAACGAAATATTCACTCAGTCGTCCACTGTACGTAGATACATTCGGTGTGAAGAATGCTATGTGCACAGCAGTAGCGCTTCCCTTCTAGAATACGTCGCCGCTCGCACACGTCTATTGTCATCCTGCTAACGATGAAAATGGATGCATAAGAGCACTTCAAAATCACAACATTGTGTATTTTTCCTCAGTATTCTTAATGTGTAATATATAAGTATATAAACATGGAGGTGTAATTTGCAAAAAAAAAAAAAAAAAAAAAAAAAAAACGAAAAATCCATTCAGTTGTCTACTGTACGTAAATACATTTTGTGAGATAAATGCTATGTACACTGCACTAGCGTCGTCCTAGAATATGTCGCCGCTCCCACACGTTTCTTGTCAACCTGCTAACGAAGAAAATGCATACATTCTAGCACTCCAAAGTAATGACATTGAGTATTTTTCATCAGTATTCCTAATGTGTAATATAAAAGTATTTTAAGGTGGAGCTGTAACTTACAAAAAAAAACGAAATATTCACTCAGTCGTCCACTGTACGTAGATACATTCGGTGTGAAGAATGCTATGTGCACAGCACTAGCGCTTCCCTTCTAGAATACGTCGCCGCTCGCACACGTCTATTGTCATCCTGCTAACGATGAAAATGGATGCATAAGAGCACTTCAAAATCACAACATTGTGTATTTTTCCTCAGTATTCTTAATGTGTAATATATAAGTATATAAACATGGAGGTGTAATTTGCAAAAAAAAAAAAAAAAACGAAAAATCCATTCAGTTGTCTACTGTACGTAAATACATTTTGTGAGATAAATGCTATGTAAACTGCACTAGCGTCGTCCTAGAATATGTCGCCGCTCCCACACGTTTCTTGTCAACCTGCTAACGAAGAAAATGCATACATTCTAGCACTCCAAAGTAATGACATTGAGTATTTTTCATCAGTATTCCTAATGTGTAATATAAAAGTATTTTAAGGTGGAGCTGTAACTTACAAAAAAAAACGAAATATTCACTCAGTCGTCCACTGTACGTAGATACATTCGGTGTGAAGAATGCTATGTGCACAGCACTAGCGCTTCCCTTCTAGAATACGTCGCCGCTCGCACACGTCTATTGTCATCCTGCTAACGATGAAAATGGATGCATAAGAGCACTTCAAAATCACAACATTGTGTATTTTTCCTCAGTATTCTTAATGTGTAATATATAAGTATATAAACATGGAGGTGTAATTTGCAAAAAAAAAAAAAAAAACGAAAAATCCATTCAGTTGTCTACTGTACGTAAATACATTTTGTGAGATAAATGCTATGTACACTGCACTAGCGTCGTCCTAGAATATGTCGCCGCTCCCACACGTTTCTTGTCAACCTGCTAACGAAGAAAATGCATACATTCTAGCACTCCAAAGTAATGACATTGAGTATTTTTCATCAGTATTCCTAATGTGTAATATAAAAGTATTTTAAGGTGGAGCTGTAACTTACAAAAAAAAACGAAATATTCATTCAGTCGTAAACTGTACGTAGATACATTCGGTGTGAAGAATGCTATGTGCACAGCACTAGCGCTTCCCTTCTAGAATACGTCGCCGCTCGCACACGTCTATTGTCATCCTGCTAACGATGAAAATGGATGCATAAGAGCACTTCAAAATCACAACATTGTGTATTTTTCCTCAGTATTCTTAATGTGTAATATATAAGTATATAAACATGGAGGTGTAATTTGCAAAAAAAAAAAAAAAACGAAAAATCCATTCAGTTGTCTACTGTACGTAAATACATTTTGTGAGATAAATGCTATGTACACTGCACTAGCGTCGTCCTAGAATATGTCGCCGCTCCCACACGTTTCTTGTCAACCTGCTAACGAAGAAAATGCATACATTCTAGCACTCCAAAGTAATGACATTGAGTATTTTTCATCAGTATTCCTAATGTGTAATATAAAAGTATTTTAAGGTGGAGCTGTAACTTACAAAAAAAAACGAAATATTCACTCAGTCGTCCACTGTACGTAGATACATTCGGTGTGAAGAATGCTATGTGCACAGCACTAGCGCTTCCCTTCTAGAATACGTCGCCGCTCGCACACGTCTATTGTCATCCTGCTAACGATGAAAATGGATGCATAAGAGCACTTCAAAATCACAACATTGTGTATTTTTCCTCAGTATTCTTAATGTGTAATATATAAGTATATAAACATGGAGGTGTAATTTGCAAAAAAAAAAAAAAAAAAAAAAACGAAAAATCCATTCAGTTGTCTACTGTACGTAAATACATTTTGTGAGATAAATGCTATGTAAACTGCACTAGCGTCGTCCTAGAATATGTCGCCGCTCCCACACGTTTCTTGTCAACCTGCTAACGAAGAAAATGCATACATTCTAGCACTCCAAAGTAATGACATTGAGTATTTTTCATCAGTATTCCTAATGTGTAATATAAATGTATTTTATGGTGGAGCTGTAACTTACAAAAAAAAACGAAATATTCACTCAGTCGTCCACTGTACGTAGATACATTCGGTGTGAAGAATGCTATGTGCACAGCACTAGCGCTTCCCTTCTAGAATACGTCGCCGCTCGCACACGTCTATTGTCATCCTGCTAACGATGAAAATGGATGCATAAGAGCACTTCAAAATCACAACATTGTGTATTTTTCCTCAGTATTCTTAATGTGTAATATATAAGTATATAAACATGGAGGTGTAATTTGCAAAAAAAAAAAAAAAAAAAAAAAAAACGAAAAATCCATTCAGTTGTCTACTGTACGTAAATACATTTTGTGAGATAAATGCTATGTACACTGCACTAGCGTCGTCCTAGAATATGTCGCCGCTCCCACACGTTTCTTGTCAACCTGCTAACGAAGAAAATGCATACATTCTAGCACTCCAAAGTAATGACATTGAGTATTTTTCATCAGTATTCCTAATGTGTAATATAAAAGTATTTTAAGGTGGAGCTGTAACTTACAAAAAAAAACGAAATATTCACTCAGTCGTCCACTGTACGTAGATACATTCGGTGTGAAGAATGCTATGTGCACAGCACTAGCGCTTCCCTTCTAGAATACGTCGCCGCTCGCACACGTCTATTGTCATCCTGCTAACGATGAAAATGGATGCATAAGAGCACTTCAAAATCACAACATTGTGTATTTTTCCTCAGTATTCTTAATGTGTAATATATAAGTATATAAACATGGAGGTGTAATTTGCAAAAAAAAAAAAAAAAAAAAAAAAACGAAAAATCCATTCAGTTGTCTACTGTACGTAAATACATTTTGTGAGATAAATGCTATGTACACTGCACTAGCGTCGTCCTAGAATATGTCGCCGCTCCCACACGTTTCTTGTCAACCTGCTAACGAAGAAAATGCATACATTCTAGCACTCCAAAGTAATGACATTGAGTATTTTTCATCAGTATTCCTAATGTGTAATATAAAAGTATTTTAAGGTGGAGCTGTAACTTACAAAAAAAAACGAAATATTCACTCAGTCGTCCACTGTACGTAGATACATTCGGTGTGAAGAATGCTATGTGCACAGCACTAGCGCTTCCCTTCTAGAATACGTCGCCGCTCGCACACGTCTATTGTCATCCTGCTAACGATGAAAATGGATGCATAAGAGCACTTCAAAATCACAACATTGTGTATTTTTCCTCAGTATTCTTAATGTGTAATATATAAGTATATAAACATGGAGGTGTAATTTGCAAAAAAAAAAAAAAAAACGAAAAATCCATTCAGTTGTCTACTGTACGTAAATACATTTTGTGAGATAAATGCTATGTAAACTGCACTAGCGTCGTCCTAGAATATGTCGCCGCTCCCACACGTTTCTTGTCAACCTGCTAACGAAGAAAATGCATACATTCTAGCACTCCAAAGTAATGACATTGAGTATTTTTCATCAGTATTCCTAATGTGTAATATAAAAGTATTTTAAGGTGGAGCTGTAACTTACAAAAAAAAACGAAATATTCACTCAGTCGTCCACTGTACGTAGATACATTCGGTGTGAAGAATGCTATGTGCACAGCACTAGCGCTTCCCTTCTAGAATACGTCGCCGCTCGCACACGTCTATTGTCATCCTGCTAACGATGAAAATGGATGCATAAGAGCACTTCAAAATCACAACATTGTGTATTTTTCCTCAGTATTCTTAATGTGTAATATATAAGTATATAAACATGGAGGTGTAATTTGCAAAAAAAAAAAAAAAAACGAAAAATCCATTCAGTTGTCTACTGTACGTAAATACATTTTGTGAGATAAATGCTATGTACACTGCACTAGCGTCGTCCTAGAATATGTCGCCGCTCCCACACGTTTCTTGTCAACCTGCTAACGAAGAAAATGCATACATTCTAGCACTCCAAAGTAATGACATTGAGTATTTTTCATCAGTATTCCTAATGTGTAATATAAAAGTATTTTAAGGTGGAGCTGTAACTTACAAAAAAAAACGAAATATTCATTCAGTCGTAAACTGTACGTAGATACATTCGGTGTGAAGAATGCTATGTGCACAGCACTAGCGCTTCCCTTCTAGAATACGTCGCCGCTCGCACACGTCTATTGTCATCCTGCTAACGATGAAAATGGATGCATAAGAGCACTTCAAAATCACAACATTGTGTATTTTTCCTCAGTATTCTTAATGTGTAATATATAAGTATATAAACATGGAGGTGTAATTTGCAAAAAAAAAAAAAAACGAAAAATCCATTCAGTTGTCTACTGTACGTAAATACATTTTGTGAGATAAATGCTATGTACACTGCACTAGCGTCGTCCTAGAATATGTCGCCGCTCCCACACGTTTCTTGTCAACCTGCTAACGAAGAAAATGCATACATTCTAGCACTCCAAAGTAATGACATTGAGTATTTTTCATCAGTATTCCTAATGTGTAATATAAAAGTATTTTAAGGTGGAGCTGTAACTTACAAAAAAAAACGAAATATTCACTCAGTCGTCCACTGTACGTAGATACATTCGGTGTGAAGAATGCTATGTGCACAGCACTAGCGCTTCCCTTCTAGAATACGTCGCCGCTCGCACACGTCTATTGTCATCCTGCTAACGATGAAAATGGATGCATAAGAGCACTTCAAAATCACAACATTGTGTATTTTTCCTCAGTATTCTTAATGTGTAATATATAAGTATATAAACATGGAGGTGTAATTTGCAAAAAAAAAAAAAAAAAAAAAAAAAAACGAAAAATCCATTCAGTTGTCTACTGTACGTAAATACATTTTGTGAGATAAATGCTATGTAAACTGCACTAGCGTCGTCCTAGAATATGTCGCCGCTCCCACACGTTTCTTGTCAACCTGCTAACGAAGAAAATGCATACATTCTAGCACTCCAAAGTAATGACATTGAGTATTTTTCATCAGTATTCCTAATGTGTAATATAAATGTATTTTATGGTGGAGCTGTAACTTACAAAAAAAAACGAAATATTCACTCAGTCGTCCACTGTACGTAGATACATTCGGTGTGAAGAATGCTATGTGCACAGCACTAGCGCTTCCCTTCTAGAATACGTCGCCGCTCGCACACGTCTATTGTCATCCTGCTAACGATGAAAATGGATGCATAAGAGCACTTCAAAATCACAACATTGTGTATTTTTCCTCAGTATTCTTAATGTGTAATATATAAGTATATAAACATGGAGGTGTAATTTGCAAAAAAAAAAAAAAAAAAAAAAAAAAAAAAAAAAAAAAAAAAAACGAAAAATCCATTCAGTTGTCTACTGTACGTAAATACATTTTGTGAGATAAATGCTATGTACACTGCACTAGCGTCGTCCTAGAATATGTCGCCGCTCCCACACGTTTCTTGTCAACCTGCTAACGAAGAAAATGCATACATTCTAGCACTCCAAAGTAATGACATTGAGTATTTTTCATCAGTATTCCTAATGTGTAATATAAAAGTATTTTAAGGTGGAGCTGTAACTTACAAAAAAAAACGAAATATTCACTCAGTCGTCCACTGTACGTAGATACATTCGGTGTGAAGAATGCTATGTGCACAGCACTAGCGCTTCCCTTCTAGAATACGTCGCCGCTCGCACACGTCTATTGTCATCCTGCTAACGATGAAAATGGATGCATAAGAGCACTTCAAAATCACAACATTGTGTATTTTTCCTCAGTATTCTTAATGTGTAATATATAAGTATATAAACATGGAGGTGTAATTTGCAAAAAAAAAAAAAAAAAAAAAAAAAAAAAAAAAAAAAAAAAAAAAAAAAAAAAAAACGAAAAATCCATTCAGTTGTCTACTGTACGTAAATACATTTTGTGAGATAAATGCTATGTACACTGCACTAGCGTCGTCCTAGAATATGTCGCCGCTCCCACACGTTTCTTGTCAACCTGCTAACGAAGAAAATGCATACATTCTAGCACTCCAAAGTAATGACATTGAGTATTTTTCATCAGTATTCCTAATGTGTAATATAAAAGTATTTTAAGGTGGAGCTGTAACTTACAAAAAAACGAAATATTCACTCAGTCGTCCACTGTACGTAGATACATTCGGTGTGAAGAATGCTATGTGCACAGCAGTAGCGCTTCCCTTCTAGAATACGTCGCCGCTCGCACACGTCTATTGTCATCCTGCTAACGATGAAAATGGATGCATAAGAGCACTTCAAAATCACAACATTGTGTATTTTTCCTCAGTATTCTTAATGTGTAATATATAAGTATATAAACATGGAGGTGTAATTTGCAAAAAAAAAAAAAAAAAAAAAAAAAACGAAAAATCCATTCAGTTGTCTACTGTACGTAAATACATTTTGTGAGATAAATGCTATGTACACTGCACTAGCGTCGTCCTAGAATATGTCGCCGCTCCCACACGTTTCTTGTCAACCTGCTAACGAAGAAAATGCATACATTCTAGCACTCCAAAGTAATGACATTGAGTATTTTTCATCAGTATTCCTAATGTGTAATATAAAAGTATTTTAAGGTGGAGCTGTAACTTACAAAAAAAAAACGAAATATTCACTCAGTCGTCCACTGTACGTAGATACATTCGGTGTGAAGAATGCTATGTGCACAGCACTAGCGCTTCCCTTCTAGAATACGTCGCCGCTCGCACACGTCTATTGTCATCCTGCTAACGATGAAAATGGATGCATAAGAGCACTTCAAAATCACAACATTGTGTATTTTTCCTCAGTATTCTTAATGTGTAATATATAAGTATATAAACATGGAGGTGTAATTTGCAAAAAAAAAAAAAAAAAAAAAAAAAAACGAAAAATCCATTCAGTTGTCTACTGTACGTAAATACATTTTGTGAGATAAATGCTATGTAAACTGCACTAGCGTCGTCCTAGAATATGTCGCCGCTCCCACACGTTTCTTGTCAACCTGCTAACGAAGAAAATGCATACATTCTAGCACTCCAAAGTAATGACATTGAGTATTTTTCATCAGTATTCCTAATGTGTAATATAAAAGTATTTTAAGGTGGAGCTGTAACTTACAAAAAAAAACGAAATATTCACTCAGTCGTCCACTGTACGTAGATACATTCGGTGTGAAGAATGCTATGTGCACAGCACTAGCGCTTCCCTTCTAGAATACGTCGCCGCTCGCACACGTCTATTGTCATCCTGCTAACGATGAAAATGGATGCATAAGAGCACTTCAAAATCACAACATTGTGTATTTTTCCTCAGTATTCTTAATGTGTAATATATAAGTATATAAACATGGAGGTGTAATTTGCAAAAAAAAAAAAAAAACGAAAAATCCATTCAGTTGTCTACTGTACGTAAATACATTTTGTGAGATAAATGCTATGTACACTGCACTAGCGTCGTCCTAGAATATGTCGCCGCTCCCACACGTTTCTTGTCAACCTGCTAACGAAGAAAATGCATACATTCTAGCACTCCAAAGTAATGACATTGAGTATTTTTCATCAGTATTCCTAATGTGTAATATAAAAGTATTTTAAGGTGGAGCTGTAACTTACAAAAAAAAACGAAATATTCACTCAGTCGTCCACTGTACGTAGATACATTCGGTGTGAAGAATGCTATGTGCACAGCACTAGCGCTTCCCTTCTAGAATACGTCGCCGCTCGCACACGTCTATTGTCATCCTGCTAACGATGAAAATGGATGCATAAGAGCACTTCAAAATCACAACATTGTGTATTTTTCCTCAGTATTCTTAATGTGTAATATATAAGTATATAAACATGGAGGTGTAATTTGCAAAAAAAAAAAAAAAAAAAAAAAAAACGAAAAATCCATTCAGTTGTCTACTGTACGTAAATACATTTTGTGAGATAAATGCTATGTAAACTGCACTAGCGTCGTCCTAGAATATGTCGCCGCTCCCACACGTTTCTTGTCAACCTGCTAACGAAGAAAATGCATACATTCTAGCACTCCAAAGTAATGACACTGAGTATTTTTCATCAGTATTCCTAATGTGTAATATAAATGTATTTTATGGTGGAGCTGTAACTTACAAAAAAAAACGAAATATTCACTCAGTCGTCCACTGTACGTAGATACATTCGGTGTGAAGAATGCTATGTGCACAGCACTAGCGCCTCCCTTCTAGAATACGTCGCCGCTCGCACACGTCTATTGTCATCCTGCTAACGATGAAAATGGATGCATAAGAGCACTTCAAAATCACAACATTGTGTATTTTTCCTCAGTATTCTTAATGTGTAATATATAAGTATATAAACATGGAGGTGTAATTTGCAAAAAAAAAAAAAAAAAAAAAAAAAAAAAAAAAAAAAAAAAACGAAAAATCCATTCAGTTGTCTACTGTACGTAAATACATTTTGTGAGATAAATGCTATGTACACTGCACTAGCGTCGTCCTAGAATATGTCGCCGCTCCCACACGTTTCTTGTCAACCTGCTAACGAAGAAAATGCATACATTCTAGCACTCCAAAGTAATGACATTGAGTATTTTTCATCAGTATTCCTAATGTGTAATATAAAAGTATTTTAAGGTGGAGCTGTAACTTACAAAAAAAAACGAAATATTCACTCAGTCGTCCACTGTACGTAGATACATTCGGTGTGAAGAATGCTATGTGCACAGCACTAGCGCTTCCCTTCTAGAATACGTCGCCGCTCGCACACGTCTATTGTCATCCTGCTAACGATGAAAATGGATGCATAAGAGCACTTCAAAATCACAACATTGTGTATTTTTCCTCAGTATTCTTAATGTGTAATATATAAGTATATAAACATGGAGGTGTAATTTGCAAAAAAAAAAAAAAAAAAAAAAAAAAAACGAAAAATCCATTCAGTTGTCTACTGTACGTAAATACATTTTGTGAGATAAATGCTATGTACACTGCACTAGCGTCGTCCTAGAATATGTCGCCGCTCCCACACGTTTCTTGTCAACCTGCTAACGAAGAAAATGCATACATTCTAGCACTCCAAAGTAATGACATTGAGTATTTTTCATCAGTATTCCTAATGTGTAATATAAAAGTAT
The DNA here is from genome assembly GCF_023897955.1 of Schistocerca gregaria. Lineage (NCBI taxonomy): Eukaryota > Metazoa > Arthropoda > Insecta > Orthoptera > Acrididae > Schistocerca > Schistocerca gregaria. The sequence continues at coordinate 2,175,703 of NW_026061757.1, read as the reverse complement.
TTTAAGGTGGAGCTGTAACTTACAAAAAAAAACGAAATATTCACTCAGTCGTCCACTGTACGTAGATACATTCGGTGTGAAGAATGCTATGTGCACAGCAGTAGCGCTTCCCTTCTAGAATACGTCGCCGCTCGCACACGTCTATTGTCATCCTGCTAACGATGAAAATGGATGCATAAGAGCACTTCAAAATCACAACATTGTGTATTTTTCCTCAGTATTCTTAATGTGTAATATATAAGTATATAAACATGGAGGTGTAATTTGCAAAAAAAAAAAAAAAAAAAAAAAAAACGAAAAATCCATTCAGTTGTCTACTGTACGTAAATACATTTTGTGAGATAAATGCTATGTAAACTGCACTAGCGTCGTCCTAGAATATGTCGCCGCTCCCACACGTTTCTTGTCAACCTGCTAACGAAGAAAATGCATACATTCTAGCACTCCAAAGTAATGACATTGAGTATTTTTCATCAGTATTCCTAATGTGTAATATAAAAGTATTTTAAGGTGGAGCTGTAACTTACAAAAAAAAACGAAATATTCACTCAGTCGTCCACTGTACGTAGATACATTCGGTGTGAAGAATGCTATGTGCACAGCACTAGCGCTTCCCTTCTAGAATACGTCGCCGCTCGCACACGTCTATTGTCATCCTGCTAACGATGAAAATGGATGCATAAGAGCACTTCAAAATCACAACATTGTGTATTTTTCCTCAGTATTCTTAATGTGTAATATATAAGTATATAAACATGGAGGTGTAATTTGCAAAAAAAAAAAAAAACGAAAAATCCATTCAGTTGTCTACTGTACGTAAATACATTTTGTGAGATAAATGCTATGTACACTGCACTAGCGTCGTCCTAGAATATGTCGCCGCTCCCACACGTTTCTTGTCAACCTGCTAACGAAGAAAATGCATACATTCTAGCACTCCAAAGTAATGACATTGAGTATTTTTCATCAGTATTCCTAATGTGTAATATAAAAGTATTTTAAGGTGGAGCTGTAACTTACAAAAAAAAACGAAATATTCACTCAGTCGTCCACTGTACGTAGATACATTCGGTGTGAAGAATGCTATGTGCACAGCACTAGCGCTTCCCTTCTAGAATACGTCGCCGCTCGCACACGTCTATTGTCATCCTGCTAACGATGAAAATGGATGCATAAGAGCACTTCAAAATCACAACATTGTGTATTTTTCCTCAGTATTCTTAATGTGTAATATATAAGTATATAAACATGGAGGTGTAATTTGCAAAAAAAAAAAAAAAACGAAAAATCCATTCAGTTGTCTACTGTACGTAAATACATTTTGTGAGATAAATGCTATGTACACTGCACTAGCGTCGTCCTAGAATATGTCGCCGCTCCCACACGTTTCTTGTCAACCTGCTAACGAAGAAAATGCATACATTCTAGCACTCCAAAGTAATGACATTGAGTATTTTTCATCAGTATTCCTAATGTGTAATATAAAAGTATTTTAAGGTGGAGCTGTAACTTACAAAAAAAAACGAAATATTCACTCAGTCGTCCACTGTACGTAGATACATTCGGTGTGAAGAATGCTATGTGCACAGCACTAGCGCTTCCCTTCTAGAATACGTCGCCGCTCGCACACGTCTATTGTCATCCTGCTAACGATGAAAATGGATGCATAAGAGCACTTCAAAATCACAACATTGTGTATTTTTCCTCAGTATTCTTAATGTGTAATATATAAGTATATAAACATGGAGGTGTAATTTGCAAAAAAAAAAAAAAAAAAAAAAAACGAAAAATCCATTCATTTGTCTACTGTACGTAAATACATTTTGTGAGATAAATGCTATGTAAACTGCACTAGCGTCGTCCTAGAATATGTCGCCGCTCCCACACGTTTCTTGTCAACCTGCTAACGAAGAAAATGCATACATTCTAGCACTCCAAAGTAATGACATTGAGTATTTTTCATCAGTATTCCTAATGTGTAATATAAATGTATTTTATGGTGGAGCTGTAACTTACAAAAAAAAACGAAATATTCACTCAGTCGTCCACTGTACGTAGATACATTCGGTGTGAAGAATGCTATGTGCACAGCACTAGCGCTTCCCTTCTAGAATACGTCGCCGCTCGCACACGTCTATTGTCATCCTGCTAACGATGAAAATGGATGCATAAGAGCACTTCAAAATCACAACATTGTGTATTTTTCCTCAGTATTCTTAATGTGTAATATATAAGTATATAAACATGGAGGTGTAATTTGCAAAAAAAAAAAAAAAAAAAAAAAAACGAAAAATCCATTCAGTTGTCTACTGTACGTAAATACATTTTGTGAGATAAATGCTATGTACACTGCACTAGCGTCGTCCTAGAATATGTCGCCGCTCCCACACGTTTCTTGTCAACCTGCTAACGAAGAAAATGCATACATTCTAGCACTCCAAAGTAATGACATTGAGTATTTTTCATCAGTATTCCTAATGTGTAATATAAAAGTATTTTAAGGTGGAGCTGTAACTTACAAAAAAAAACGAAATATTCACTCAGTCGCCCACTGTACGTAGATACATTCGGTGTGAAGAATGCTATGTGCACAGCACTAGCGCTTCCCTTCTAGAATACGTCGCCGCTCGCACACGTCTATTGTCATCCTGCTAACGATGAAAATGGATGCATAAGAGCACTTCAAAATCACAACATTGTGTATTTTTCCTCAGTATTCTTAATGTGTAATATATAAGTATATAAACATGGAGGTGTAATTTGCAAAAAAAAAAAAAAAAAAAAAAACGAAAAATCCATTCAGTTGTCTACTGTACGTAAATACATTTTGTGAGATAAATGCTATGTACACTGCACTAGCGTCGTCCTAGAATATGTCGCCGCTCCCACACGTTTCTTGTCAACCTGCTAACGAAGAAAATGCATACATTCTAGCACTCCAAAGTAATGACATTGAGTATTTTTCATCAGTATTCCTAATGTGTAATATAAAAGTATTTTAAGGTGGAGCTGTAACTTACAAAAAAAAACGAAATATTCACTCAGTCGTCCACTGTACGTAGATACATTCGGTGTGAAGAATGCTATGTGCACAGCAGTAGCGCTTCCCTTCTAGAATACGTCGCCGCTCGCACACGTCTATTGTCATCCTGCTAACGATGAAAATGGATGCATAAGAGCACTTCAAAATCACAACATTGTGTATTTTTCCTCAGTATTCTTAATGTGTAATATATAAGTATATAAACATGGAGGTGTAATTTGCAAAAAAAAAAAAAAAAAAAAAACGAAAAATCCATTCAGTTGTCTACTGTACGTAAATACATTTTGTGAGATAAATGCTATGTAAACTGCACTAGCGTCGTCCTAGAATATGTCGCCGCTCCCACACGTTTCTTGTCAACCTGCTAACGAAGAAAATGCATACATTCTAGCACTCCAAAGTAATGACATTGAGTATTTTTCATCAGTATTCCTAATGTGTAATATAAAAGTATTTTAAGGTGGAGCTGTAACTTACAAAAAAAAAAACGAAATATTCACTCAGTCGTCCACTGTACGTAGATACATTCGGTGTGAAGAATGCTATGTGCACAGCACTAGCGCTTCCCTTCTAGAATACGTCGCCGCTCGCACATGTCTATTGTCATCCTGCTAACGATGAAAATGGATGCATAAGAGCACTTCAAAATCACAACATTGTGTATTTTTCCTCAGTATTCTTAATGTGTAATATATAAGTATATAAACATGGAGGTGTAATTTACAAAAAAAAAAAAAAAAAAAAAAAACGAAAAATCCATTCAGTTGTCTACTGTACGTAAATACATTTTGTGAGATAAATGCTATGTACACTGCACTAGCGTCGTCCTATAATATGTCGCCGCTCCCACACGTTTCTTGTCAACCTGCTAACGAAGAAAATGCATACATTCTAGCACTCCAAAGTAATGACATTGAGTATTTTTCATCAGTATTCCTAATGTGTAATATAAAAGTATTTTAAGGTGGAGCTGTAACTTACAAAAAAAAAACGAAATATTCACTCAGTCGTCCACTGTACGTAGATACATTCGGTGTGAAGAATGCTATGTGCACAGCACTAGCGCTTCCCTTCTAGAATACGTCGCCGCTCGCACACGTCTATTGTCATCCTGCTAACGATGAAAATGGATGCATAAGAGCACTTCAAAATCACAACATTGTGTATTTTTCCTCAGTATTCTTAATGTGTAATATATAAGTATATAAACATGGAGGTGTAATTTGCAAAAAAAAAAAAAAAAACGAAAAATCCATTCAGTTGTCTACTGTACGTAAATACATTTTGTGAGATAAATGCTATGTACACTGCACTAGCGTCGTCCTAGAATATGTCGCCGCTCCCACACGTTTCTTGTCAACCTGCTAACGAAGAAAATGCATACATTCTAGCACTCCAAAGTAATGACATTGAGTATTTTTCATCAGTATTCCTAATGTGTAATGTAAAAGTATTTTAAGGTGGAGCTGTAACTTACAAAAAAAAAACGAAATATTCACTCAGTCGTCCACTGTACGTAGATACATTCGGTGTGAAGAATGCTATGTGCACAGCAGTAGCGCTTCCCTTCTAGAATACGTCGCCGCTCGCACACGTCTATTGTCATCCTGCTAACGATGAAAATGGATGCATAAGAGCACTTCAAAATCACAACATTGTGTATTTTTCCTCAGTATTCTTAATGTGTAATATATAAGTATATAAACATGGAGGTGTAATTTGCAAAAAAAAAAAAAAAAAAAAAAACGAAAAATCCATTCAGTTGTCTACTGTACGTAAATACATTTTGTGAGATAAATGCTATGTACACTGCACTAGCGTCGTCCTAGAATATGTCGCCGCTCCCACACGTTTCTTGTCAACCTGCTAACGAAGAAAATGCATACATTCTAGCACTCCAAAGTAATGACATTGAGTATTTTTCATCAGTATTCCTAATGTGTAATATAAAAGTATTTTAAGGTGGAGCTGTAACTTACAAAAAAAAACGAAATATTCACTCAGTCGTCCACTGTACGTAGATACATTCGGTGTGAAGAATGCTATGTGCACAGCACTAGCGCTTCCCTTCTAGAATACGTCGCCGCTCGCACACGTCTATTGTCATCCTGCTAACGATGAAAATGGATGCATAAGAGCACTTCAAAATCACAACATTGTGTATTTTTCCTCAGTATTCTTAATGTGTAATATATAAGTATATAAACATGGAGGTGTAATTTGCAAAAAAAAAAAAAAAAAAAAAAAAGAAAAAATCCGTTCAGTTGTCTACTGTACGTAAATACATTTTGTGAGATAAATGCTATGTACACTGCACTAGCGTCGTCCTCGAATATGTCGCCGCTCCCACACGTTTCTTGTCAACCTGCTAACGAAGAAAATGCATACATTCTAGCACTCCAAAGTAATGACATTGAGTATTTTTCATCAGTATTCCTAATGTGTAATATAAAAGTATTTTAAGGTGGAGCTGTAACTTACAAAAAAAAACGAAATATTCACTCAGTCGTCCACTGTACGTAGATACATTCGGTGTGAAGAATGCTATGTGCACAGCACTAGCGCTTCCCTTCTAGAATACGTCGCCACTCGCACACGTCTATTGTCATCCTGCTAACGATGAAAATGGATGCATAAGAGCACTTCAAAATCACAACATTGTGTATTTTTCCTCAGTATTCTTAATGTGTAATATATAAGTATATAAACATGGAGGTGTAATTTGCAAAAAAAAAAAAAAACGAAAAATCCATTCAGTTGTCTACTGTACGTAAATACATTTTGTGAGATAAATGCTATGTACACTGCACTAGCGTCGTCCTAGAATATGTCGCCGCTCCCACACGTTTCTTGTCAACCTGCTAACGAAGAAAATGCATACATTCTAGCACTCCAAAGTAATGACATTGAGTATTTTTCATCAGTATTCCTAATGTGTAATATAAAAGTATTTTAAGGTGGAGCTGTAACTTACAAAAAAACGAAATATTCACTCAGTCGTCCACTGTACGTAGATACATTCGGTGTGAAGAATGCTATGTGCACAGCAGTAGCGCTTCCCTTCTAGAATACGTCGCCGCTCGCACACGTCTATTGTCATCCTGCTAACGATGAAAATGGATGCATAAGAGCACTTCAAAATCACAACATTGTGTATTTTTCCTCAGTATTCTTAATGTGTAATATATAAGTATATAAACATGGAGGTGTAATTTGCAAAAAAAAAAAAAAAAAAAAAAAACGAAAAATCCATTCAGTTGTCTACTGTACGTAAATACATTTTGTGAGATAAATGCTATGTACACTGCACTAGCGTCGTCCTAGAATATGTCGCCGCTCCCACACGTTTCTTGTCAACCTGCTAACGAAGAAAATGCATACATTCTAGCACTCCAAAGTAATGACATTGAGTATTTTTCATCAGTATTCCTAATGTGTAATATAAAAGTATTTTAAGGTGGAGCTGTAACTTACAAAAAAAAACGAAATATTCACTCAGTCGTCCACTGTACGTAGATACATTCGGTGTGAAGAATGCTATGTGCACAGCACTAGCGCTTCCCTTCTAGAATACGTCGCCGCTCGCACACGTCTATTGTCATCCTGCTAACGATGAAAATGGATGCATAAGAGCACTTCAAAATCACAACATTGTGTATTTTTCCTCAGTATTCTTAATGTGTAATATATAAGTATATAAACATCGAGGTGTAATTTGCAAAAAAAAAAAAAAAACGAAAAATCCATTCAGTTGTCTACTGTACGTAAATACATTTTGTGAGATAAATGCTATGTAAACTGCACTAGCGTCGTCCTAGAATATGTCGCCGCTCCCACACGTTTCTTGTCAACCTGCTAACGAAGAAAATGCATACATTCTAGCACTCCAAAGTAATGACATTGAGTATTTTTCATCAGTATTCCTAATGTGTAATATAAAAGTATTTTAAGGTGGAGCTGTAACTTACAAAAAAAAACGAAATATTCACTCAGTCGTCCACTGTACGTAGATACATTCGGTGTGAAGAATGCTATGTGCACAGCACTAGCGCTTCCCTTCTAGAATACGTCGCCGCTCGCACACGTCTATTGTCATCCTGCTAACGATGAAAATGGATGCATAAGAGCACTTCAAAATCACAACATTGTGTATTTTTCCTCAGTATTCTTAATGTGTAATATATAAGTATATAAACATGGAGGTGTAATTTGCAAAAAAAAAAAAAAAAAAACGAAAAATCCATTCAGTTGTCTACTGTACGTAAATACATTTTGTGAGATAAATGCTATGTACACTGCACTAGCGTCGTCCTAGAATATGTCGCCGCTCCCACACGTTTCTTGTCAACCTGCTAACGAAGAAAATGCATACATTCTAGCACTCCAAAGTAATGACATTGAGTATTTTTCATCAGTATTCCTAATGTGTAATATAAAAGTATTTTAAGGTGGAGCTGTAACTTACAAAAAAAAACGAAATATTCATTCAGTCGTAAACTGTACGTAGATACATTCGGTGTGAAGAATGCTATGTGCACAGCACTAGCGCTTCCCTTCTAGAATACGTCGCCGCTCGCACACGTCTATTGTCATCCTGCTAACGATGAAAATGGATGCATAAGAGCACTTCAAAATCACAACATTGTGTATTTTTCCTCAGTATTCTTAATGTGTAATATATAAGTATATAAACATGGAGGTGTAATTTGCAAAAAAAAAAAAAAAACGAAAAATCCATTCAGTTGTCTACTGTACGTAAATACATTTTGTGAGATAAATGCTATGTACACTGCACTAGCGTCGTCCTAGAATATGTCGCCGCTCCCACACGTTTCTTGTCAACCTGCTAACGAAGAAAATGCATACATTCTAGCACTCCAAAGTAATGACATTGAGTATTTTTCATCAGTATTCCTAATGTGTAATATAAAAGTATTTTAAGGTGGAGCTGTAACTTACAAAAAAAAACGAAATATTCACTCAGTCGTCCACTGTACGTAGATACATTCGGTGTGAAGAATGCTATGTGCACAGCACTAGCGCTTCCCTTCTAGAATACGTCGCCGCTCGCACACGTCTATTGTCATCCTGCTAACGATGAAAATGGATGCATAAGAGCACTTCAAAATCACAACATTGTGTATTTTTCCTCAGTATTCTTAATGTGTAATATATAAGTATATAAACATGGAGGTGTAATTTGCAAAAAAAAAAAAAAAAAAAAAAAAAACGAAAAATCCATTCAGTTGTCTACTGTACGTAAATACATTTTGTGAGATAAATGCTATGTAAACTGCACTAGCGTCGTCCTAGAATATGTCGCCGCTCCCACACGTTTCTTGTCAACCTGCTAACGAAGAAAATGCATACATTCTAGCACTCCAAAGTAATGACATTGAGTATTTTTCATCAGTATTCCTAATGTGTAATATAAATGTATTTTATGGTGGAGCTGTAACTTACAAAAAAAAACGAAATATTCACTCAGTCGTCCACTGTACGTAGATACATTCGGTGTGAAGAATGCTATGTGCACAGCACTAGCGCTTCCCTTCTAGAATACGTCGCCGCTCGCACACGTCTATTGTCATCCTGCTAACGATGAAAATGGATGCATAAGAGCACTTCAAAATCACAACATTGTGTATTTTTCCTCAGTATTCTTAATGTGTAATATATAAGTATATAAACATGGAGATGTAATTTGCAAAAAAAAAAAAAAAAAAAAAAAAAAAAAAAAAAAAAAAAAAAACGAAAAATCCATTCAGTTGTCTACTGTACGTAAATACATTTTGTGAGATAAATGCTATGTACACTGCACTAGCGTCGTCCTAGAATATGTCGCCGCTCCCACACGTTTCTTGTCAACCTGCTAACGAAGAAAATGCATACATTCTAGCACTCCAAAGTAATGACATTGAGTATTTTTCATCAGTATTCCTAATGTGTAATATAAAAGTATTTTAAGGTGGAGCTGTAACTTACAAAAAAAAACGAAATATTCACTCAGTCGTCCACTGTACGTAGATACATTCGGTGTGAAGAATGCTATGTGCACAGCACTAGCGCTTCCCTTCTAGAATACGTCGCCGCTCGCACACGTCTATTGTCATCCTGCTAACGATGAAAATGGATGCATAAGAGCACTTCAAAATCACAACATTGTGTATTTTTCCTCAGTATTCTTAATGTGTAATATATAAGTATATAAACATGGAGGTGTAATTTGCAAAAAAAAAAAAAAAAAAAAAACGAAAAATCCATTCAGTTGTCTACTGTACGTAAATACATTTTGTGAGATAAATGCTATGTACACTGCACTAGCGTCGTCCTAGAATATGTCGCCGCTCCCACACGTTTCTTGTCAACCTGCTAACGAAGAAAATGCATACATTCTAGCACTCCAAAGTAATGACATTGAGTATTTTTCATCAGTATTCCTAATGTGTAATATAAAAGTATTTTAAGGTGGAGCTGTAACTTACAAAAAAAAACGTAATATTCACTCAGTCGTCCACTGTACGTAGATACATTCGGTGTGAAGAATGCTATGTGCACAGCAGTAGCGCTTCCCTTCTAGAATACGTCGCCGCTCGCACACGTCTATTGTCATCCTGCTAACGATGAAAATGGATGCATAAGAACACTTCAAAATCACAACATTGTGTATTTTTCCTCAGTATTCTTAATGTGTAATATATAAGTATATAAACATGGAGGTGTAATTTGCAAAAAAAAAAAAAAAAAAACGAAAAATCCATTCAGTTGTCTACTGTACGTAAATACATTTTGTGAGATAAATGCTATGTAAACTGCACTAGCGTCGTCCTAGAATATGTCGCCGCTCCCACACGTTTCTTGTCAACCTGCTAACGAAGAAAATGCATACATTCTAGCACTCCAAAGTAATGACATTGAGTATTTTTCATCAGTATTCCTAATGTGTAATATAAAAGTATTTTAAGGTGGAGCTGTAACTTACAAAAAAAAAAACGAAATATTCACTCAGTCGTCCACTGTACGTAGATACATTCGGTGTGAAGAATGCTATGTGCACAGCACTAGCGCTTCCCTTCTAGAATACGTCGCCGCTCGCACATGTCTATTGTCATCCTGCTAACGATGAAAATGGATGCATAAGAGCACTTCAAAATCACAACATTGTGTATTTTTCCTCAGTATTCTTAATGTGTAATATATAAGTATATAAACATGGAGGTGTAATTTACAAAAAAAAAAAAAAAAAAAAAACGAAAAATCCATTCAGTTGTCTACTGTACGTAAATACATTTTGTGAGATAAATGCTATGTACACTGCACTAGCGTCGTCCTAGAATATGTCGCCGCTCCCACACGTTTCTTGTCAACCTGCTAACGAAGAAAATGCATACATTCTAGCACTCCAAAGTAATGACATTGAGTATTTTTCATCAGTATTCCTAATGTGTAATGTAAAAGTATTTTAAGGTGGAGCTGTAACTTACAAAAAAAAACGAAATATTCACTCAGTCGTCCACTGTACGTAGATACATTCGGTGTGAAGAATGCTATGTGCACAGCACTAGCGCTTCCCTTCTAGAATACGTCGCCGCTCGCACACGTCTATTGTCATCCTGCTAACGATGAAAATGGATGCATAAGAGCACTTCAAAATCACAACATTGTGTATTTTTCCTCAGTATTCTTAATGTGTAATATATAAGTATATAAACATGGAGAAGTAATTTGCAAAAAAAAAAAAAAAAAAAAAAAAAACGAAAAATCCATTCAGTTGTCTACTGTACGTAAATACATTTTGTGAGATAAATGCTATGTACACTGCACTAGCGTCGTCCTAGAATATGTCGCCGCTCCCACACGTTTCTTGTCAACCTGCTAACGAAGAAAATGCATACATTCTAGCACTCCAAAGTAATGACATTGAGTATTTTTCATCAGTATTCCTAATGTGTAATATAAAAGTATTTTAAGGTGGAGCTGTAACTTACAAAAAAAAAACGAAATATTCACTCAGTCGTCCACTGTACGTAGATACATTCGGTGTGAAGAATGCTATGTGCACAGCAGTAGCGCTTCCCTTCTAGAATACGTCGCCGCTCGCACACGTCTATTGTCATCCTGCTAACGATGAAAATGGATGCATAAGAGCACTTCAAAATCACAACATTGTGTATTTTTCCTCAGTATTCTTAATGTGTAATATATAAGTATATAAACATGGAGGTGTAATTTGCAAAAAAAAAAAAAAAACGAAAAATCCATTCAGTTGTCTACTGTACGTAAATACATTTTGTGAGATAAATGCTATGTAAACTGCACTAGCGTCGTCCTAGAATATGTCGCCGCTCCCACACGTTTCTTGTCAACCTGCTAACGAAGAAAATGCATACATTCTAGCACTCCAAAGTAATGACATTGAGTATTTTTCATCAGTATTCCTAATGTGTAATATAAAAGTATTTTAAGGTGGAGCTGTAACTTACAAAAAAAAACGAAATATTCACTCAGTCGTCCACTGTACGTAGATACATTCGGTGTGAAGAATGCTATGTGCACAGCACTAGCGCTTCCCTTCTAGAATACGTCGCCGCTCGCACACGTCTATTGTCATCCTGCTAACGATGAAAATGGATGCATAAGAGCACTTCAAAATCACAACATTGTGTATTTTTCCTCAGTATTCTTAATGTGTAATATATAAGTATATAAACATGGAGGTGTAATTTGCAAAAAAAAAAAAAAAAAAACGAAAAATCCATTCAGTTGTCTACTGTACGTAAATACATTTTGTGAGATAAATGCTATGTACACTGCACTAGCGTCGTCCTAGAATATGTCGCCGCTCCCACACGTTTCTTGTCAACCTGCTAACGAAGAAAATGCATACATTCTAGCACTCCAAAGTAATGACATTGAGTATTTTTCATCAGTATTCCTAATGTGTAATATAAAAGTATTTTAAGGTGGAGCTGTAACTTACAAAAAAAAACGAAATATTCATTCAGTCGTAAACTGTACGTAGATACATTCGGTGTGAAGAATGCTATGTGCACAGCAGTAGCGCTTCCCTTCTAGAATACGTCGCCACTCGCACACGTCTATTGTCATCCTGCTAACGATGAAAATGGATGCATAAGAGCACTTCAAAATCACAACATTGTGTATTTTTCCTCAGTATTCTTAATGTGTAATATATAAGTATATAAACATGGAGGTGTAATTTGCAAAAAAAAAAAAAAACGAAAAATCCATTCAGTTGTCTACTGTACGTAAATACATTTTGTGAGATAAATGCTATGTACACTGCACTAGCGTCGTCCTAGAATATGTCGCCGCTCCCACACGTTTCTTGTCAACCTGCTAACGAAGAAAATGCATACATTCTAGCACTCCAAAGTAATGACATTGAGTATTTTTCATCAGTATTCCTAATGTGTAATATAAAAGTATTTTAAGGTGGAGCTGTAACTTACAAAAAAAAACGAAATATTCACTCAGTCGTCCACTGTACGTAGATACATTCGGTGTGAAGAATGCTATGTGCACAGCAGTAGCGCTTCCCTTCTAGAATACGTCGCCGCTCGCACACGTCTATTGTCATCCTGCTAACGATGAAAATGGATGCATAAGAGCACTTCAAAATCACAACATTGTGTATTTTTCCTCAGTATTCTTAATGTGTAATATATAAGTATATAAACATGGAGGTGTAATTTGCAAAAAAAAAAAAAAAATCGAAAAATCCATTCAGTTGTCTACTGTACGTAAATACATTTTGTGAGATAAATGCTATGTAAACTGCACTAGCGTCGTCCTAGAATATGTCGCCGCTCCCACACGTTTCTTGTCAACCTGCTAACGAAGAAAATGCATACATTCTAGCACTCCAAAGTAATGACATTGAGTATTTTTCATCAGTATTCCTAATGTGTAATATAAAAGTATTTTAAGGTGGAGCTGTAACTTACAAAAAAAAAAACGAAATATTCACTCAGTCGTCCACTGTACGTAGATACATTCGGTGTGAAGAATGCTATGTGCACAGCACTAGCGCTTCCCTTCTAGAATACGTCGCCGCTCGCACATGTCTATTGTCATCCTGCTAACGATGGAAATGGATGCATAAGAGCACTTCAAAATCACAACATTGTGTATTTTTCCTCAGTATTCTTAATGTGTAATATATAAGTATATAAACATGGAGGTGTAATTTACAAAAAAAAAAAAAAAAAAACGAAAAATCCATTCAGTTGTCAACTGTACGTAAATACATTTTGTGAGATAAATGCTATGTACACTGCACTAGCGTCGTCCTATAATATGTCGCCGCTCCCACACGTTTCTTGTCAACCTGCTAACGAAGAAAATGCATACATTCTAGCACTCCAAAGTAATGACATTGAGTATTTTTCATCAGTATTCCTAATGTGTAATATAAAAGTATTTTAAGGTGGAGCTGTAACTTACAAAAAAAAAACGAAATATTCACTCAGTCGTCCACTGTACGTAGATACATTCGGTGTGAAGAATGCTATGTGCACAGCACTAGCGCTTCCCTTCTAGAATACGTCGCCGCTCGCACACGTCTATTGTCATCCTGCTAACGATGAAAATGGATGCATAAGAGCACTTCAAAATCACAACATTGTGTATTTTTCCTCAGTATTCTTAATGTGTAATATATAAGTATATAAACATGGAGGTGTAATTTGCAAAAAAAAAAAAAAAACGAAAAATCCATTCAGTTGTCTACTGTACGTAAATACATTTTGTGAGATAAATGCTATGTACACTGCACTAGCGTCGTCCTAGAATATGTCGCCGCTCCCACACGTTTCTTGTCAACCTGCTAACGAAGAAAATGCATACATTCTAGCACTCCAAAGTAATGACATTGAGTATTTTTCATCAGTATTCCTAATGTGTAATGTAAAAGTATTTTAAGGTGGAGCTGTAACTTACAAAAAAAAAACGAAATATTCACTCAGTCGTCCACTGTACGTAGATACATTCGGTGTGAAGAATGCTATGTGCACAGCACTAGCGCTTCCCTTCTAGAATACGTCGCCGCTCGCACACGTCTATTGTCATCCTGCTAACGATGAAAATGGATGCATAAGAGCACTTCAAAATCACAACATTGTGTATTTTTCCTCAGTATTCTTAATGTGTAATATATAAGTATATAAACATGGAGGTGTAATTTGCAAAAAAAAAAAAAAAAAAAAAAAAACGAAAAATCCATTCAGTTGTCTACTGTACGTAAATACATTTTGTGAGATAAATGCTATGTACACTGCACTATCGTCGTCCTAGAATATGTCGCCGCTCCCACACGTTTCTTGTCAACCTGCTAACGAAGAAAATGCATACATTCTAGCACTCCAAAGTAATGACATTGAGTATTTTTCATCAGTATTCCTAATGTGTAATATAAAAGTATTTTAAGGTGGAGCTGTAACTTACAAAAAAAAAACGAAATATTCACTCAGTCGTCCACTGTACGTAGATACATTCGGTGTGAAGAATGCTATGTGCACAGCAGTAGCGCTTCCCTTCTAGAATACGTCGCCACTCGCACACGTCTATTGTCATCCTGCTAACGATGAAAATGGATGCATAAGAGCACTTCAAAATCACAACATTGTGTATTTTTCCTCAGTATTCTTAATGTGTAATATATAAGTATATAAACATGGAGGTGTAATTTGCAAAAAAAAAAAAAAAAAAAAAAAAAAACGAAAAATCCATTCAGTTGTCTACTGTACGTAAATACATTTTGTGAGATAAATGCTATGTACACTGCACTAGCGTCGTCCTAGAATATGTCGCCGCTCCCACACGTTTCTTGTCAACCTGCTAACGAAGAAAATGCATACATTCTAGCACTCCAAAGTAATGACATTGAGTATTTTTCATCAGTATTCCTAATGTGTAATATAAAAGTATTTTAAGGTGGAGCTGTAACTTACAAAAAAAAAACGAAATATTCACTCAGTCGTCCACTGTACGTAGATACATTCGGTGTGAAGAATGCTATGTGCACAGCAGTAGCGCTTCCCTTCTAGAATACGTCGCCGCTCGCACACGTCTATTGTCATCCTGCTAACGATGAAAATGGATGCATAAGAGCACTTCAAAATCACAACATTGTGTATTTTTCCTCAGTATTCTTAATGTGTAATATATAAGTATATAAACATGGAGGTGTAATTTGCAAAAAAAAAAAAAAAAAAAAAAAAAAAAAACGAAAAATCCATTCAGTTGTCTACTGTACGTAAATACATTTTGTGAGATAAATGCTATGTACACTGCACTAGCGTCGTCCTAGAATATGTCGCCGCTCCCACACGTTTCTTGTCAACCTGCTAACGAAGAAAATGCATACATTCTAGCACTCCAAAGTAATGACATTGAGTATTTTTCATCAGTATTCCTAATGTGTAATATAAAAGTATTTTAAGGTGGAACTGTAACTTACAAAAAAAAACGAAATATTCACTCAGTCGTCCACTGTACGTAGATACATTCGGTGTGAAGAATGCTATGTGCACAGCACTAGCGCTTCCCTTCTAGAATACGTCGCCGCTCGCACACGTCTATTGTCATCCTGCTAACGATGAAAATGGATGCATAAGAGCACTTCAAAATCACAACATTGTGTATTTTTCCTCAGTATTCTTAATGTGTAATATATAAGTATATAAACATGGAGGTGTAATTTGCAAAAAAAAAAAAAAAACGAAAAATCCATTCAGTTGTCTACTGTACGTAAATACATTTTGTGAGATAAATGCTATGTAAACTGCACTAGCGTCGTCCTAGAATATGTCGCCGCTCCCACACGTTTCTTGTCAACCTGCTAACGAAGAAAATGCATACATTCTAGCACTCCAAAGTAATGACATTGAGTATTTTTCATCAGTATTCCTAATGTGTAATATAAAAGTATTTTAAGGTGGAGCTGTAACTTACAAAAAAAAACGAAATATTCACTCAGTCGTCCACTGTACGTAGATACATTCGGTGTGAAGAATGCTATGTGCACAGCACTAGCGCTTCCCTTCTAGAATACGTCGCCGCTCGCACACGTCTATTGTCATCCTGCTAACGATGAAAATGGATGCATAAGAGCACTTCAAAATCACAACATTGTGTATTTTTCCTCAGTATTCTTAATGTGTAATATATAAGTATATAAACATGGAGGTGTAATTTGCAAAAAAAAAAAAAAAAACGAAAAATCCATTCAGTTGTCTACTGTACGTAAATACATTTTGTGAGATAAATGCTATGTACACTGCACTAGCGTCGTCCTAGAATATGTCGCCGCTCCCACACGTTTCTTGTCAACCTGCTAACGAAGAAAATGCATACATTCTAGCACTCCAAAGTAATGACATTGAGTATTTTTCATCAGTATTCCTAATGTGTAATATAAAAGTATTTTAAGGTGGAGCTGTAACTTACAAAAAAAAACGAAATATTCATTCAGTCGTAAACTGTACGTAGATACATTCGGTGTGAAGAATGCTATGTGCACAGCAGTAGCGCTTCCCTTCTAGAATACGTCGCCACTCGCACACGTCTATTGTCATCCTGCTAACGATGAAAATGGATGCATA
Source organism: Schistocerca gregaria (assembly GCF_023897955.1). Taxonomy (NCBI): domain Eukaryota; kingdom Metazoa; phylum Arthropoda; class Insecta; order Orthoptera; family Acrididae; genus Schistocerca; species Schistocerca gregaria. Next base: position 2,159,035 of record NW_026061757.1, on the reverse strand, counting down.
AGAGCACTTCAAAATCACAACATTGTGTATTTTTCCTCAGTATTCTTAATGTGTAATATATAAGTATATAAACATGGAGGTGTAATTTGCAAAAAAAAAAAAAACGAAAAATCCATTCAGTTGTCTACTGTACGTAAATACATTTTGTGAGATAAATGCTATGTACACTGCACTAGCGTCGTCCTAGAATATGTCGCCGCTCCCACACGTTTCTTGTCAACCTGCTAACGAAGAAAATGCATACATTCTAGCACTCCAAAGTAATGACATTGAGTATTTTTCATCAGTATTCCTAATGTGTAATATAAAAGTATTTTAAGGTGGAGCTGTAACTTACAAAAAAAAACGAAATATTCACTCAGTCGTCCACTGTACGTAGATACATTCGGTGTGAAGAATGCTATGTGCACAGCACTAGCGCTTCCCTTCTAGAATACGTCGCCGCTCGCACACGTCTATTGTCATCCTGCTAACGATGAAAATGGATGCATAAGAGCACTTCAAAATCACAACATTGTGTATTTTTCCTCAGTATTCTTAATGTGTAATATATAAGTATATAAACATGGAGGTGTAATTTGCAAAAAAAAAAAAAAAAAAAAAAAAACGAAAAATCCATTCAGTTGTCTACTGTACGTAAATACATTTTGTGAGATAAATGCTATGTACACTGCACTAGCGTCGTCCTAGAATATGTCGCCGCTCCCACACGTTTCTTGTCAACCTGCTAACGAAGAAAATGCATACATTCTAGCACTCCAAAGTAATGACATTGAGTATTTTTCATCAGTATTCCTAATGTGTAATATAAAAGTATTTTAAGGTGGAGCTGTAACTTACAAAAAAAAACGAAATATTCACTCAGTCGTCCACTGTACGTAGATACATTCGGTGTGAAGAATGCTATGTGCACAGCAGTAGCGCTTCCCTTCTAGAATACGTCGCCGCTCGCACACGTCTATTGTCATCCTGCTAACGATGAAAATGGATGCATAAGAGCACTTCAAAATCACAACATTGTGTATTTTTCCTCAGTATTCTTAATGTGTAATATATAAGTATATAAACATGGAGGTGTAATTTGCAAAAAAAAAAAAAAAATCGAAAAATCCATTCAGTTGTCTACTGTACGTAAATACATTTTGTGAGATAAATGCTATGTAAACTGCACTAGCGTCGTCCTAGAATATGTCGCCGCTCCCACACGTTTCTTGTCAACCTGCTAACGAAGAAAATGCATACATTCTAGCACTCCAAAGTAATGACATTGAGTATTTTTCATCAGTATTCCTAATGTGTAATATAAAAGTATTTTAAGGTGGAGCTGTAACTTACAAAAAAAAAAACGAAATATTCACTCAGTCGTCCACTGTACGTAGATACATTCGGTGTGAAGAATGCTATGTGCACAGCACTAGCGCTTCCCTTCTAGAATACGTCGCCGCTCGCACATGTCTATTGTCATCCTGCTAACGATGGAAATGGATGCATAAGAGCACTTCAAAATCACAACATTGTGTATTTTTCCTCAGTATTCTTAATGTGTAATATATAAGTATATAAACATGGAGGTGTAATTTACAAAAAAAAAAAAAAAAAAAAACGAAAAATCCATTCAGTTGTCAACTGTACGTAAATACATTTTGTGAGATAAATGCTATGTACACTGCACTAGCGTCGTCCTATAATATGTCGCCGCTCCCACACGTTTCTTGTCAACCTGCTAACGAAGAAAATGCATACATTCTAGCACTCCAAAGTAATGACATTGAGTATTTTTCATCAGTATTCCTAATGTGTAATATAAAAGTATTTTAAGGTGGAGCTGTAACTTACAAAAAAAAAACGAAATATTCACTCAGTCGTCCACTGTACGTAGATACATTCGGTGTGAAGAATGCTATGTGCACAGCACTAGCGCTTCCCTTCTAGAATACGTCGCCGCTCGCACACGTCTATTGTCATCCTGCTAACGATGAAAATGGATGCATAAGAGCACTTCAAAATCACAACATTGTGTATTTTTCCTCAGTATTCTTAATGTGTAATATATAAGTATATAAACATGGAGGTGTAATTTGCAAAAAAAAAAAAAAAACGAAAAATCCATTCAGTTGTCTACTGTACGTAAATACATTTTGTGAGATAAATGCTATGTACACTGCACTAGCGTCGTCCTAGAATATGTCGCCGCTCCCACACGTTTCTTGTCAACCTGCTAACGAAGAAAATGCATACATTCTAGCACTCCAAAGTAATGACATTGAGTATTTTTCATCAGTATTCCTAATGTGTAATGTAAAAGTATTTTAAGGTGGAGCTGTAACTTACAAAAAAAAACGAAATATTCACTCAGTCGTCCACTGTACGTAGATACATTCGGTGTGAAGAATGCTATGTGCACAGCACTAGCGCTTCCCTTCTAGAATACGTCGCCGCTCGCACACGTCTATTGTCATCCTGCTAACGATGAAAATGGATGCATAAGAGCACTTCAAAATCACAACATTGTGTATTTTTCCTCAGTATTCTTAATGTGTAATATATAAGTATATAAACATGGAGGTGTAATTTGCAAAAAAAAAAAAAAAACGAAAAATCCATTCAGTTGTCTACTGTACGTAAATACATTTTGTGAGATAAATGCTATGTACACTGCACTAGCGTCGTCCTAGAATATGTCGCCGCTCCCACACGTTTCTTGTCAACCTGCTAACGAAGAAAATGCATACATTCTAGCACTCCAAAGTAATGACATTGAGTATTTTTCATCAGTATTCCTAATGTGTAATATAAAAGTATTTTAAGGTGGAGCTGTAACTTACAAAAAAAAAACGAAATATTCACTCAGTCGTCCACTGTACGTAGATACATTCGGTGTGAAGAATGCTATGTGCACAGCAGTAGCGCTTCCCTTCTAGAATACGTCGCCACTCGCACACGTCTATTGTCATCCTGCTAACGATGAAAATGGATGCATAAGAGCACTTCAAAATCACAACATTGTGTATTTTTCCTCAGTATTCTTAATGTGTAATATATAAGTATATAAACATGGAGGTGTAATTTGCAAAAAAAAAAAAAAAAACGAAAAATCCATTCAGTTGTCTACTGTACGTAAATACATTTTGTGAGATAAATGCTATGTACACTGCACTAGCGTCGTCCTAGAATATGTCGCCGCTCCCACACGTTTCTTGTCAACCTGCTAACGAAGAAAATGCATACATTCTAGCACTCCAAAGTAATGACATTGAGTATTTTTCATCAGTATTCCTAATGTGTAATATAAAAGTATTTTAAGGTGGAGCTGTAACTTACAAAAAAAAACGAAATATTCACTCAGTCGTCCACTGTACGTAGATACATTCGGTGTGAAGAATGCTATGTGCACAGCAGTAGCGCTTCCCTTCTAGAATACGTCGCCGCTCGCACACGTCTATTGTCATCCTGCTAACGATGAAAATGGATGCATAAGAGCACTTCAAAATCACAACATTGTGTATTTTTCCTCAGTATTCTTAATGTGTAATATATAAGTATATAAACATGGAGGTGTAATTTGCAAAAAAAAAAAAAAAATCGAAAAATCCATTCAGTTGTCTACTGTACGTAAATACATTTTGTGAGATAAATGCTATGTAAACTGCACTAGCGTCGTCCTAGAATATGTCGCCGCTCCCACACGTTTCTTGTCAACCTGCTAACGAAGAAAATGCATACATTCTAGCACTCCAAAGTAATGACATTGAGTATTTTTCATCAGTATTCCTAATGTGTAATATAAAAGTATTTTAAGGTGGAGCTGTAACTTACAAAAAAAAAAACGAAATATTCACTCAGTCGTCCACTGTACGTAGATACATTCGGTGTGAAGAATGCTATGTGCACAGCACTAGCGCTTCCCTTCTAGAATACGTCGCCGCTCGCACATGTCTATTGTCATCCTGCTAACGATGGAAATGGATGCATAAGAGCACTTCAAAATCACAACATTGTGTATTTTTCCTCAGTATTCTTAATGTGTAATATATAAGTATATAAACATGGAGGTGTAATTTACAAAAAAAAAAAAAAAAAAACGAAAAATCCATTCAGTTGTCAACTGTACGTAAATACATTTTGTGAGATAAATGCTATGTACACTGCACTAGCGTCGTCCTATAATATGTCGCCGCTCCCACACGTTTCTTGTCAACCTGCTAACGAAGAAAATGCATACATTCTAGCACTCCAAAGTAATGACATTGAGTATTTTTCATCAGTATTCCTAATGTGTAATATAAAAGTATTTTAAGGTGGAGCTGTAACTTACAAAAAAAAAACGAAATATTCACTCAGTCGTCCACTGTACGTAGATACATTCGGTGTGAAGAATGCTATGTGCACAGCACTAGCGCTTCCCTTCTAGAATACGTCGCCGCTCGCACACGTCTATTGTCATCCTGCTAACGATGAAAATGGATGCATAAGAGCACTTCAAAATCACAACATTGTGTATTTTTCCTCAGTATTCTTAATGTGTAATATATAAGTATATAAACATGGAGGTGTAATTTGCAAAAAAAAAAAAAAAACGAAAAATCCATTCAGTTGTCTACTGTACGTAAATACATTTTGTGAGATAAATGCTATGTACACTGCACTAGCGTCGTCCTAGAATATGTCGCCGCTCCCACACGTTTCTTGTCAACCTGCTAACGAAGAAAATGCATACATTCTAGCACTCCAAAGTAATGACATTGAGTATTTTTCATCAGTATTCCTAATGTGTAATGTAAAAGTATTTTAAGGTGGAGCTGTAACTTACAAAAAAAAACGAAATATTCACTCAGTCGTCCACTGTACGTAGATACATTCGGTGTGAAGAATGCTATGTGCACAGCACTAGCGCTTCCCTTCTAGAATACGTCGCCGCTCGCACACGTCTATTGTCATCCTGCTAACGATGAAAATGGATGCATAAGAGCACTTCAAAATCACAACATTGTGTATTTTTCCTCAGTATTCTTAATGTGTAATATATAAGTATATAAACATGGAGGTGTAATTTGCAAAAAAAAAAAAAAAAAAAAAAAAACGAAAAATCCATTCAGTTGTCTACTGTACGTAAATACATTTTGTGAGATAAATGCTATGTACACTGCACTATCGTCGTCCTAGAATATGTCGCCGCTCCCACACGTTTCTTGTCAACCTGCTAACGAAGAAAATGCATACATTCTAGCACTCCAAAGTAATGACATTGAGTATTTTTCATCAGTATTCCTAATGTGTAATATAAAAGTATTTTAAGGTGGAGCTGTAACTTACAAAAAAAAAACGAAATATTCACTCAGTCGTCCACTGTACGTAGATACATTCGGTGTGAAGAATGCTATGTGCACAGCAGTAGCGCTTCCCTTCTAGAATACGTCGCCACTCGCACACGTCTATTGTCATCCTGCTAACGATGAAAATGGATGCATAAGAGCACTTCAAAATCACAACATTGTGTATTTTTCCTCAGTATTCTTAATGTGTAATATATAAGTATATAAACATGGAGGTGTAATTTGCAAAAAAAAAAAAAAAAAAAAAAAAAACGAAAAATCCATTCAGTTGTCTACTGTACGTAAATACATTTTGTGAGATAAATGCTATGTACACTGCACTAGCGTCGTCCTAGAATATGTCGCCGCTCCCACACGTTTCTTGTCAACCTGCTAACGAAGAAAATGCATACATTCTAGCACTCCAAAGTAATGACATTGAGTATTTTTCATCAGTATTCCTAATGTGTAATATAAAAGTATTTTAAGGTGGAGCTGTAACTTACAAAAAAAAAACGAAATATTCACTCAGTCGTCCACTGTACGTAGATACATTCGGTGTGAAGAATGCTATGTGCACAGCAGTAGCGCTTCCCTTCTAGAATACGTCGCCACTCGCACACGTCTATTGTCATCCTGCTAACGATGAAAATGGATGCATAAGAGCACTTCAAAATCACAACATTGTGTATTTTTCCTCAGTATTCTTAATGTGTAATATATAAGTATATAAACATGGAGGTGTAATTTGCAAAAAAAAAAAAAAAAAACGAAAAATCCATTCAGTTGTCTACTGTACGTAAATACATTTTGTGAGATAAATGCTATGTACACTGCACTAGCGTCGTCCTAGAATATGTCGCCGCTCCCACACGTTTCTTGTCAACCTGCTAACGAAGAAAATGCATACATTCTAGCACTCCAAAGTAATGACATTGAGTATTTTTCATCAGTATTCCTAATGTGTAATATAAAAGTATTTTAAGGTGGAGCTGTAACTTACAAAAAAAAACGAAATATTCACTCAGTCGTCCACTGTACGTAGATACATTCGGTGTGAAGAATGCTATGTGCACAGCACTAGCGCTTCCGTTCTAGAATACGTCGCCACTCGCACACGTCTATTGTCATCCTGCTAACGATGAAAATGGATGCATAAGAGCACTTCAAAATCACAACATTGTGTATTTTTCCTCAGTATTCTTAATGTGTAATATATAAGTATATAAACATGGAGGTGTAATTTGCAAAAAAAAAAAAAAAAAAAAAAAAAAACGAAAAATCCATTCAGTTGTCTACTGTACGTAAATACATTTTGTGAGATAAATGCTATGTACACTGCACTAGCGTCGTCCTAGAATATGTCGCCGCTCCCACACGTTTCTTGTCAACCTGCTAACGAAGAAAATGCATACATTCTAGCACTCCAAAGTAATGACATTGAGTATTTTTCATCAGTATTCCTAATGTGTAATATAAAAGTATTTTAAGGTGGAGCTGTAACTTACAAAAAAAACGAAATATTCACTAAGTCGTCCACTGTACGTAGATACATTCGGTGTGAAGAATGCTATGTGCACAGCACTAGCGCTTCCCTTCTAGAATACGTCGCCGCTCGCACACGTCTATTGTCATCCTGCTAACGATGAAAATGGATGCATAAGAGCACTTCAAAATCACAACATTGTGTATTTTTCCTCAGTATTCTTAATGTGTAATATATAAGTATATAAACATGGAGGTGTAATTTGCAAAAAAAAAAAAAAACGAAAAATCCATTCAGTAGTCTACTGTACGTAAATACATTTTGTGAGATAAATGCTATGTACACTGCACTAGCGTCGTCCTAGAATATGTCGCCGCTCCCACACGTTTCTTGTCAACCTGCTAACGAAGAAAATGCATACATTCTAGCACTCCAAAGTAATGACATTGAGTATTTTTCATCAGTATTCCTAATGTGTAATGTAAAAGTATTTTAAGGTGGAGCTGTAACTTACAAAAAAAAACGAAATATTCACTCAGTCGTCCACTGTACGTAGATACATTCGGTGTGAAGAATGCTATGTGCACAGCACTAGCGCTTCCCTTCTAGAATACGTCGCCGCTCGCACACGTCTATTGTCATCCTGCTAACGATGAAAATGGATGCATAAGAGCACTTCAAAATCACAACATTGTGTATTTTTCCTCAGTATTCTTAATGTGTAATATATAAGTATATAAACATGGAGGTGTAATTTGCAAAAAAAAAAAAAAAAAAAAAAAACGAAAAATCCATTCAGTTGTCTACTGTACGTAAATACATTTTGTGAGATAAATGCTATGTACACTGCACTATCGTCGTCCTAGAATATGTCGCCGCTCCCACACGTTTCTTGTCAACCTGCTAACGAAGAAAATGCATACATTCTAGCACTCCAAAGTAATGACATTGAGTATTTTTCATCAGTATTCCTAATGTGTAATATAAAAGTATTTTAAGGTGGAGCTGTAACTTACAAAAAAAAAACGAAATATTCACTCAGTCGTCCACTGTACGTAGATACATTCGGTGTGAAGAATGCTATGTGCACAGCAGTAGCGCTTCCCTTCTAGAATACGTCGCCACTCGCACACGTCTATTGTCATCCTGCTAACGATGAAAATGGATGCATAAGAGCACTTCAAAATCACAACATTGTGTATTTTTCCTCAGTATTCTTAATGTGTAATATATAAGTATATAAACATGGAGGTGTAATTTGCAAAAAAAAAAAAAAAAACGAGAAATCCATTCAGTTGTCTACTTTACGTAAATACATTTTGTGAGATAAATGCTATGTACACTGCACTAGCGTCGTCCTAGAATATGTCGCCGCTCCCACACGTTTCTTGTCAACCTGCTAACGAAGAAAATGCATACATTCTAGCACTCCAAAGTAATGACATTGAGTATTTTTCATCAGTATTCCTAATGTGTAATATAAAAGTATTTTAAGGTGGAGCTGTAACTTACAAAAAAAAACGAAATATTCACTCAGTCGTCCACTGTACGTAGATACATTCGGTGTGAAGAATGCTATGTGCACAGCAGTAGCGCTTCCCTTCTAGAATACGTCGCCGCTCGCACACGTCTATTGTCATCCTGCTAACGATGAAAATGGATGCATAAGAGCACTTCAAAATCACAACATTGTGTATTTTTCCTCAGTATTCTTAATGTGTAATATATAAGTATATAAACATGGAGGTGTAATTTGCAAAAAAAAAAAAAAAATCGAAAAATCCATTCAGTTGTCTACTGTACGTAAATACATTTTGTGAGATAAATGCTATGTAAACTGCACTAGCGTCGTCCTAGAATATGTCGCCGCTCCCACACGTTTCTTGTCAACCTGCTAACGAAGAAAATGCATACATTCTAGCACTCCAAAGTAATGACATTGAGTATTTTTCATCAGTATTCCTAATGTGTAATATAAAAGTATTTTAAGGTGGAGCTGTAACTTACAAAAAAAAAAACGAAATATTCACTCAGTCGTCCACTGTACGTAGATACATTCGGTGTGAAGAATGCTATGTGCACAGCACTAGCGCTTCCCTTCTAGAATACGTCGCCGCTCGCACATGTCTATTGTCATCCTGCTAACGATGGAAATGGATGCATAAGAGCACTTCAAAATCACAACATTGTGTATTTTTCCTCAGTATTCTTAATGTGTAATATATAAGTATATAAACATGGAGGTGTAATTTACAAAAAAAAAAAAAAAAAAACGAAAAATCCATTCAGTTGTCAACTGTACGTAAATACATTTTGTGAGATAAATGCTATGTACACTGCACTAGCGTCGTCCTATAATATGTCGCCGCTCCCACACGTTTCTTGTCAACCTGCTAACGAAGAAAATGCATACATTCTAGCACTCCAAAGTAATGACATTGAGTATTTTTCATCAGTATTCCTAATGTGTAATATAAAAGTATTTTAAGGTGGAGCTGTAACTTACAAAAAAAAAACGAAATATTCACTCAGTCGTCCACTGTACGTAGATACATTCGGTGTGAAGAATGCTATGTGCACAGCACTAGCGCTTCCCTTCTAGAATACGTCGCCGCTCGCACACGTCTATTGTCATCCTGCTAACGATGAAAATGGATGCATAAGAGCACTTCAAAATCACAACATTGTGTATTTTTCCTCAGTATTCTTAATGTGTAATATATAAGTATATAAACATGGAGGTGTAATTTGCAAAAAAAAAAAAAAAACGAAAAATCCATTCAGTTGTCTACTGTACGTAAATACATTTTGTGAGATAAATGCTATGTACACTGCACTAGCGTCGTCCTAGAATATGTCGCCGCTCCCACACGTTTCTTGTCAACCTGCTAACGAAGAAAATGCATACATTCTAGCACTCCAAAGTAATGACATTGAGTATTTTTCATCAGTATTCCTAATGTGTAATGTAAAAGTATTTTAAGGTGGAGCTGTAACTTACAAAAAAAAACGAAATATTCACTCAGTCGTCCACTGTACGTAGATACATTCGGTGTGAAGAATGCTATGTGCACAGCACTAGCGCTTCCCTTCTAGAATACGTCGCCGCTCGCACACGTCTATTGTCATCCTGCTAACGATGAAAATGGATGCATAAGAGCACTTCAAAATCACAACATTGTGTATTTTTCCTCAGTATTCTTAATGTGTAATATATAAGTATATAAACATGGAGGTGTAATTTGCAAAAAAAAAAAAAAAAAAAAAAAAAACGAAAAATCCATTCAGTTGTCTACTGTACGTAAATACATTTTGTGAGATAAATGCTATGTACACTGCACTATCGTCGTCCTAGAATATGTCGCCGCTCCCACACGTTTCTTGTCAACCTGCTAACGAAGAAAATGCATACATTCTAGCACTCCAAAGTAATGACATTGAGTATTTTTCATCAGTATTCCTAATGTGTAATATAAAAGTATTTTAAGGTGGAGCTGTAACTTACAAAAAAAAAACGAAATATTCACTCAGTCGTCCACTGTACGTAGATACATTCGGTGTGAAGAATGCTATGTGCACAGCAGTAGCGCTTCCCTTCTAGAATACGTCGCCACTCGCACACGTCTATTGTCATCCTGCTAACGATGAAAATGGATGCATAAGAGCACTTCAAAATCACAACATTGTGTATTTTTCCTCAGTATTCTTAATGTGTAATATATAAGTATATAAACATGGAGGTGTAATTTGCAAAAAAAAAAAAAAAAAAAAAAAACGAAAAATCCATTCAGTTGTCTACTGTACGTAAATACATTTTGTGAGATAAATGCTATGTACACTGCACTAGCGTCGTCCTAGAATATGTCGCCGCTCCCACACGTTTCTTGTCAACCTGCTAACGAAGAAAATGCATACATTCTAGCACTCCAAAGTAATGACATTGAGTATTTTTCATCAGTATTCCTAATGTGTAATATAAAAGTATTTTAAGGTGGAGCTGTAACTTACAAAAAAAAAACGAAATATTCACTCAGTCGTCCACTGTACGTAGATACATTCGGTGTGAAGAATGCTATGTGCACAGCAGTAGCGCTTCCCTTCTAGAATACGTCGCCACTCGCACACGTCTATTGTCATCCTGCTAACGATGAAAATGGATGCATAAGAGCACTTCAAAATCACAACATTGTGTATTTTTCCTCAGTATTCTTAATGTGTAATATATAAGTATATAAACATGGAGGTGTAATTTGCAAAAAAAAAAAAAAAAACGAAAAATCCATTCAGTTGTCTACTGTACGTAAATACATTTTGTGAGATAAATGCTATGTACACTGCACTAGCGTCGTCCTAGAATATGTCGCCGCTCCCACACGTTTCTTGTCAACCTGCTAACGAAGAAAATGCATACATTCTAGCACTCCAAAGTAATGACATTGAGTATTTTTCATCAGTATTCCTAATGTGTAATATAAAAGTATTTTAAGGTGGAGCTGTAACTTACAAAAAAAAACGAAATATTCACTCAGTCGTCCACTGTACGTAGATACATTCGGTGTGAAGAATGCTATGTGCACAGCACTAGCGCTTCCGTTCTAGAATACGTCGCCACTCGCACACGTCTATTGTCATCCTGCTAACGATGAAAATGGATGCATAAGAGCACTTCAAAATCACAACATTGTGTATTTTTCCTCAGTATTCTTAATGTGTAATATATAAGTATATAAACATGGAGGTGTAATTTGCAAAAAAAAAAAAAAAAAAAAAAAAAAAACGAAAAATCCATTCAGTTGTCTACTGTACGTAAATACATTTTGTGAGATAAATGCTATGTACACTGCACTAGCGTCGTCCTAGAATATGTCGCCGCTCCCACACGTTTCTTGTCAACCTGCTAACGAAGAAAATGCATACATTCTAGCACTCCAAAGTAATGACATTGAGTATTTTTCATCAGTATTCCTAATGTGTAATATAAAAGTATTTTAAGGTGGAGCTGTAACTTACAAAAAAAACGAAATATTCACTAAGTCGTCCACTGTACGTAGATACATTCGGTGTGAAGAATGCTATGTGCACAGCACTAGCGCTTCCCTTCTAGAATACGTCGCCGCTCGCACACGTCTATTGTCATCCTGCTAACGATGAAAATGGATGCATAAGAGCACTTCAAAATCACAACATTGTGTATTTTTCCTCAGTATTCTTAATGTGTAATATATAAGTATATAAACATGGAGGTGTAATTTGCAAAAAAAAAAAAAAACGAAAAATCCATTCAGTAGTCTACTGTACGTAAATACATTTTGTGAGATAAATGCTATGTACACTGCACTAGCGTCGTCCTAGAATATGTCGCCGCTCCCACACGTTTCTTGTCAACCTGCTAACGAAGAAAATGCATACATTCTAGCACTCCAAAGTAATGACATTGAGTATTTTTCATCAGTATTCCTAATGTGTAATATAAAAGTATTTTAAGGTGGAGCTGTAACTTACAAAAAAAAACGAAATATTCACTCAGTCGTCCACTGTACGTAGATACATTCGGTGTGAAGAATGCTATGTGCACAGCACTAGCGCTTCCGTTCTAGAATACGTCGCCACTCGCACACGTCTATTGTCATCCTGCTAACGATGAAAATGGATGCATAAGAGCACTTCAAAATCACAACATTGTGTATTTTTCCTCAGTATTCTTAATGTGTAATATATAAGTATATAAACATGGAGGTGTAATTTGCAAAAAAAAAAAAAAAAAACGAAAAATCCATTCAGTTGTCTACTGTACGTAAATACATTTTGTGAGATAAATGCTATGTACACTGCACTATCGTCGTCCTAGAATATGTCGCCGCTCCCACACGTTTCTTGTCAACCTGCTAACGAAGAAAATGCATACATTCTAGCACTCCAAAGTAATGACATTGAGTATTTTTCATCAGTATTCCTAATGTGTAATATAAAAGTATTTTAAGGTGGAGCTGTAACTTACAAAAAAAAAACGAAATATTCACTCAGTCGTCCACTGTACGTAGATACATTCGGTGTGAAGAATGCTATGTGCACAGCAGTAGCGCTTCCCTTCTAGAATACGTCGCCACTCGCACACGTCTATTGTCATCCTGCTAACGATGAAAATGGATGCATAAGAGCACTTCAAAATCACAACATTGTGTATTTTTCCTCAGTATTCTTAATGTGTAATATATAAGTATATAAACATGGAGGTGTAATTTGCAAAAAAAAAAAAAAAAAAAACGAAAAATCCATTCAGTTGTCTACTGTACGTAAATACATTTTGTGAGATAAATGCTATGTACACTGCACTAGCGTAGTCCTAGAATATGTCGCCGCTCCCACACGTTTCTTGTCAACCTGCTAACGAAGAAAATGCATACATTCTAGCACTCCAAAGTAATGACATTGAGTATTTTTCATCAGTATTCCTAATGTGTAATATAAAAGTATTTTAAGGTGGAGCTGTAACTTACAAAAAAAAAACGAAATATCACTCAGTCGTCCACTGTACGTAGATACATTCGGTGTGAAGAATGCTATGTGCACAGCAGTAGCGCTTCCCTTCTAGAATACGTCGCCACTCGCACACGTCTATTGTCATCCTGCTAACGATGAAAATGGATGCATAAGAGCACTTCAAAATCACAACATTGTGTATTTTTCTCAGTATTCTTAATGTGTAATATATAAGTATATAAACATGGAGGTGTAATTTGCAAAAAAAAAAAAAAAAAAAAAAAAAACGAAAAATCCATTCAGTTGTCTACTGTACGTAAATACATTTTGTGAGATAAATGCTATGTACACAGCACTAGCGTCGTCCTAGAATATGTCGCCGCTCCCACACGTTTCTTGTCAACCTGCTAACGAAGAAAATGCATACATTCTAGCACTCCAAAGTAATGACATTGAGTATTTTTCATCAGTATTCCTAATGTGTAATATAAAAGTATTTTAAGGTGGAGCTGTAACTTACAAAAAAAAAACGAAATATTCACTCAGTCGTCCACTGTACGTAGATACATTCGGTGTGAAGAATGCTATGTGCACAGCAGTAGCGCTTCCCTTCTAGAATACGTCGCCACTCGCACACGTCTATTGTCATCCTGCTAACGATGAAAATGGATGCATAAGAGCACTTCAAAATCACAACATTGTGTATTTTTCCTCAGTATTCTTAATGTGTAATATATAAGTATATAAACATGGAGGTGTAATTTGCAAAAAAAAAAAAAAAAAAAAAAAAAAAACGAAAAATCCATTCAGTTGTCTACTGTACGTAAATACATTTTGTGAGATAAATGCTATGTACACTGCACTAGCGTCGTCCTAGAATATGTCGCCGCTCCCACACGTTTCTTGTCAACCTGCTAACGAAGAAAATGCATACATTCTAGCACTCCAAAGTAATGACATTGAGTATTTTTCATCAGTATTCCTAATGTGTAATATAAAAGTATTTTAAGGTGGAGCTGTAACTTACAAAAAAAACGAAATATTCACTAAGTCGTCCACTGTACGTAGATACATTCGGTGTGAAGAATGCTATGTGCACAGCACTAGCGCTTCCCTTCTAGAATACGTCGCCGCTCGCACACGTCTATTGTCATCCTGCTAACGATGAAAATGGATGCATAAGAGCACTTCAAAATCACAACATTGTGTATTTTTCCTCAGTATTCTTAATGTGTAATATATAAGTATATAAACATGGAGGTGTAATTTGCAAAAAAAAAAAAAAAAAACGAAAAATCCATTCAGTTGTCTACTGTACGTAAATACATTTTGTGAGATAAATGCTATGTACACTGCACTAGCGTCGTCCTAGAATATGTCGCCGCTCCCACACGTTTCTTGTCAACCTGCTAACGAAGAAAATGCATACATTCTAGCACTCCAAAGTAATGACATTGAGTATTTTTCATCAGTATTCCTAATGTGTAATATAAAAGTATTTTAAGGTGGAGCTGTAACTTACAAAAAAAAAACGAAATATTCACTCAGTCGTCCACTGTACGTAGATACATTCGGTGTGAAGAATGCTATGTGCACAGCAGTAGCGCTTCCCTTCTAGAATACGTCGCCACTCGCACACGTCTATTGTCATCCTGCTAACGATGAAAATGGATGCATAAGAGCACTTCAAAATCACAACATTGTGTATTTTTCTCAGTATTCTTAATGTGTAATATATAAGTATATAAACATGGAGGTGTAATTTGCAAAAAAAAAAAAAAAAAAAAAAAAACGAAAAATCCATTCAGTTGTCTACTGTACGTAAATACATTTTGTGAGATAAATGCTATGTACACAGCACTAGCGTCGTCCTAGAATATGTCGCCGCTCCCACACGTTTCTTGTCAACCTGCTAACGAAGAAAATGCATACATTCTAGCACTCCAAAGTAATGACATTGAGTATTTTTCATCAGTATTCCTAATGTGTAATATAAAAGTATTTTAAGGTGGAGCTGTAACTTACAAAAAAAAAACGAAATATTCACTCAGTCGTCCACTGTACGTAGATACATTCGGTGTGAAGAATGCTATGTGCACAGCAGTAGCGCTTCCCTTCTAGAATACGTCGCCACTCGCACACGTCTATTGTCATCCTGCTAACGATGAAAATGGATGCATAAGAGCACTTCAAAATCACAACATTGTGTATTTTTCTCAGTATTCTTAATGTGTAATATATAAGTATATAAACATGGAGGTGTAATTTGCAAAAAAAAAAAAAAAAAAAAAAACGAAAAATCCATTCAGTTGTCTACTGTACGTAAATACATTTTGTGAGATAAATGCTATGTACACAGCACTAGCGTCGTCCTAGAATATGTCGCCGCTCCCACACGTTTCTTGTCAACCTGCTAACGAAGAAAATGCATACATTCTAGCACTCCAAAGTAATGACATTGAGTATTTTTCATCAGTATTCCTAATGTGTAATATAAAAGTATTTTAAGGTGGAGCTGTAACTTACAAAAAAAAACGAAATATTCACTCAGTCGTCCACTGTACGTAGATACATTCGGTGTGAAGAATGCTATGTGCACAGCAGTAGCGCTTCCCTTCTAGAATACGTCGCCACTCGCACACGTCTATTGTCATCCTGCTAACGATGAAAATGGATGCATAAGAGCACTTCAAAATCACAACATTGTGTATTTTTCCTCAGTATTCTTAATGTGTAAAATATAAGTATATAAACATGGAGGTGTAATTTGCAAAAAAAAAAAAAAAAAAAAAAAAAAAACGAAAAATCCATTCAGTTGTCTACTGTACGTAAATACATTTTGTGAGATAAATGCTATGTACACTGCACTAGCGTCGTCCTAGAATATGTCGCCGCTCCCACACGTTTCTTGTCAACCTGCTAACGAAGAAAATGCATACATTCTAGCACTCCAAAGTAATGACATTGAGTATTTTTCATCAGTATTCCTAATGTGTAATATAAAAGTATTTTAAGGTGGAGCTGTAACTTACAAAAAAAACGAAATATTCACTAAGTCGTCCACTGTACGTAGATACATTCGGTGTGAAGAATGCTATGTGCACAGCACTAGCGCTTCCCTTCTAGAATACGTCGCCGCTCGCACACGTCTATTGTCATCCTGCTAACGATGAAAATGGATGCATAAGAGCACTTCAAAATCACAACATTGTGTATTTTTCCTCAGTATTCTTAATGTGTAATATATAAGTATATAAACATGGAGGTGTAATTTGCAAAAAAAAAAAAAAAACAAACGAAAAATCCATTCAGTAGTCTACTGTACGTAAATACATTTTGTGAGATAAATGCTATGTACACTGCACTAGCGTCGTCCTAGAATATGTCGCCGCTCCCACACGTTTCTTGTCAACCTGCTAACGAAGAAAATGCATACATTCTAGCACTCCAAAGTAATGACATTGAGTATTTTTCATCAGTATTCCTAATGTGTAATATAAAAGTATTTTAAGGTGGAGCTGTAACTTACAAAAAAAAACGAAATATTCACTCAGTCGTCCACTGTACGTAGATACATTCGGTGTGAAGAATGCTATGTGCACAGCACTAGCGCTTCCGTTCTAGAATACGTCGCCACTCGCACACGTCTATTGTCATCCTGCTAACGATGAAAATGGATGCATAAGAGCACTTCAAAATCACAACATTGTGTATTTTTCCTCAGTATTCTTAATGTGTAATATATAAGTATATAAACATGGAGGTGTAATTTGCAAAAAAAAAAAAAAAAAAAAAAAAAAAACGAAAAATCCATTCAGTTGTCTACTGTACGTAAATACATTTTGTGAGATAAATGCTATGTACACTGCACTAGCGTCGTCCTAGAATATGTCGCCGCTCCCACACGTTTCTTGTCAACCTGCTAACGAAGAAAATGCATACATTCTAGCACTCCAAAGTAATGACATTGAGTATTTTTCATCAGTATTCCTAATGTGTAATATAAAAGTATTTTAAGGTGGAGCTGTAACTTACAAAAAAAACGAAATATTCACTAAGTCGTCCACTGTACGTAGATACATTCGGTGTGAAGAATGCTATGTGCACAGCACTAGCGCTTCCCTTCTAGAATACGTCGCCGCTCGCACACGTCTATTGTCATCCTGCTAACGATGAAAATGGATGCATAAGAGCACTTCAAAATCACAACATTGTGTATTTTTCCTCAGTATTCTTAATGTGTAATATATAAGTATATAAACATGGAGGTGTAATTTGCAAAAAAAAAAAAAAACGAAAAATCCATTCAGTAGTCTACTGTACGTAAATACATTTTGTGAGATAAATGCTATGTACACTGCACTAGCGTCGTCCTAGAATATGTCGCCGCTCCCACACGTTTCTTGTCAACCTGCTAACGAAGAAAATGCATACATTCTAGCACTCCAAAGTAATGACATTGAGTATTTTTCATCAGTATTCCTAATGTGTAATATAAAAGTATTTTAAGGTGGAGCTGTAACTTACAAAAAAAAACGAAATATTCACTCAGTCGTCCACTGTACGTAGATACATTCGGTGTGAAGAATGCTATGTGCACAGCACTAGCGCTTCCGTTCTAGAATACGTCGCCACTCGCACACGTCTATTGTCATCCTGCTAACGATGAAAATGGATGCATAAGAGCACTTCAAAATCACCACATTGTGTATTTTTCCTCAGTATTCTTAATGTGTAATATATAAGTATATAAACATGGAGGTGTAATTTGCAAAAAAAAAAAAAAAAAAAACGAAAAATCCATTCAGTTGTCTACTGTACGTAAATACATTTTGTGAGATAAATGCTATGTACACTGCACTATCGTCGTCCTAGTATATGTCGCCGCTCCCACACGTTTCTTGTCAACCTGCTAACGAAGAAAATGCATACATTCTAGCACTCCAAAGTAATGACATTGAGTATTTTTCATCAGTATTCCTAATGTGTAATATAAAAGTATTTTAAGGTGGAGCTGTAACTTACAAAAAAAAACGAAATATTCACTCAGTCGTCCACTGTACGTAGATACATTCGGTGTGAAGAATGCTATGTGCACAGCACTAGCGCTTCCGTTCTAGAATACGTCGCCACTCGCACACGTCTATTGTCATCCTGCTAACGATGAAAATGGATGCATAAGAGCACTTCAAAATCACAACATTGTGTATTTTTCCTCAGTATTCTTAATGTGTAATATATAAGTATATAAACATGGAGGTGTAATTTGCAAAAAAAAAAAAAAAAAAACGAAAAATCCATTCAGTTGTCTACTGTACGTAAATACATTTTGTGAGATAAATGCTATGTACACTGCACTAGCGTCGTCCTAGAATATGTCGCCGCTCCCACACGTTTCTTGTCAACCTGCTAACGAAGAAAATGCATACATTCTAGCACTCCAAAGTAATGACATTGAGTATTTTTCATCAGTATTCCTAATGTGTAATATAAAAGTATTTTAAGGTGGAGCTGTAACTTACAAAAAAAAAACGAAATATTCACTCAGTCGTCCACTGTACGTAGATACATTCGGTGTGAAGAATGCTATGTGCACAGCAGTAGCGCTTCCCTTCTAGAATACGTCGCCACTCGCACACGTCTATTGTCATCCTGCTAACGATGAAAATGGATGCATAAGAGCACTTCAAAATCACAACATTGTGTATTTTTCTCAGTATTCTTAATGTGTAATATATAAGTATATAAACATGGAGGTGTAATTTGCAAAAAAAAAAAAAAAAAAAAAAAAAAAACGAAAAATCCATTCAGTTGTCTACTGTACGTAAATACATTTTGTGAGATAAATGCTATGTACACAGCACTAGCGTCGTCCTAGAATATGTCGCCGCTCCCACACGTTTCTTGTCAACCTGCTAACGAAGAAAATGCATACATTCTAGCACTCCAAAGTAATGACATTGAGTATTTTTCATCAGTATTCCTAATGTGTAATATAAAAGTATTTTAAGGTGGAGCTGTAACTTACAAAAAAAAAACGAAATATTCACTCAGTCGTCCACTGTACGTAGATACATTCGGTGTGAAGAATGCTATGTGCACAGCAGTAGCGCTTCCCTTCTAGAATACGTCGCCACTCGCACACGTCTATTGTCATCCTGCTAACGATGAAAATGGATGCATAAGAGCACTTCAAAATCACAACATTGTGTATTTTTCCTCAGTATTCTTAATGTGTAATATATAAGTATATAAACATGGAGGTGTAATTTGCAAAAAAAAAAAAAAAAAAAAAAAAAAAAAAACGAAAATCCATTCAGTTGTCTACTGTACGTAAATACATTTTGTGAGATAAATGCTATGTACACTGCACTAGCGTCGTCCTAGAATATGTCGCCGCTCCCACACGTTTCTTGTCAACCTGCTAACGAAGAAAATGCATACATTCTAGCACTCCAAAGTAATGACATTGAGTATTTTTCATCAGTATTCCTAATGTGTAATATAAAAGTATTTTAAGGTGGAGCTGTAACTTACAAAAAAAACGAAATATTCACTAAGTCGTCCACTGTACGTAGATACATTCGGTGTGAAGAATGCTATGTGCACAGCACTAGCGCTTCCCTTCTAGAATACGTCGCCGCTCGCACACGTCTATTGTCATCCTGCTAACGATGAAAATGGATGCATAAGAGCACTTCAAAATCACAACATTGTGTATTTTTCCTCAGTATTCTTAATGTGTAATATATAAGTATATAAACATGGAGGTGTAATTTGCAAAAAAAAAAAAAAAAACGAAAAATCCATTCAGTAGTCTACTGTACGTAAATACATTTTGTGAGATAAATGCTATGTACACTGCACTAGCGTCGTCCTAGAATATGTCGCCGCTCCCACACGTTTCTTGTCAACCTGCTAACGAAGAAAATGCATACATTCTAGCACTCCAAAGTAATGACATTGAGTATTTTTCATCAGTATTCCTAATGTGTAATATAAAAGTATTTTAAGGTGGAGCAGTAACTTACAAAAAAAAACGAAATATTCACTCAGTCGTCCACTGTACGTAGATACATTCGGTGTGAAGAATGCTATGTGCACAGCACTAGCGCTTCCGTTCTAGAATACGTCGCCACTCGCACACGTCTATTGTCATCCTGCTAACGATGAAAATGGATGCATAAGAGCACTTCAAAATCACAACATTGTGTATTTTTCCTCAGTATTCTTAATGTGTAATATATAAGTATATAAACATGGAGGTGTAATTTGCAAAAAAAAAAAAAAAAAAAACGAAAAATCCATTCAGTTGTCTACTGTACGTAAATACATTTTGTGAGATAAATGCTATGTACACTGCACTAGCGTCGTCCTAGAATATGTCGCCGCTCCCACACGTTTCTTGTCAACCTGCTAACGAAGAAAATGCATACATTCTAGCACTCCAAAGTAATGACATTGAGTATTTTTCATCAGTATTCCTAATGTGTAATATAAAAGTATTTTAAGGTGGAGCTGTAACTTACAAAAAAAAAACGAAATATTCACTCAGTCGTCCACTGTACGTAGATACATTCGGTGTGAAGAATGCTATGTGCACAGCAGTAGCGCTTCCCTTCTAGAATACGTCGCCACTCGCACACGTCTATTGTCATCCTGCTAACGATGAAAATGGATGCATAAGAGCACTTCAAAATCACAACATTGTGTATTTTTCCTCAGTATTCTTAATGTGTAATATATAAGTATATAAACATGGAGGTGTAATTTGCAAAAAAAAAAAAAAAAAAAAAAAAAACGAAAAATCCATTCAGTTGTCTACTGTACGTAAATACATTTTGTGAGATAAATGCTATGTACACAGCACTAGCGTCGTCCTAGAATATGTCGCCGCTCCCACACGTTTCTTGTCAACCTGCTAACGAAGAAAATGCATACATTCTAGCACTCCAAAGTAATGACATTGAGTATTTTTCATCAGTATTCCTAATGTGTAATATAAAAGTATTTTAAGGTGGAGCTGTAACTTACAAAAAAAAACGAAATATTCACTCAGTCGTCCACTGTACGTAGATACATTCGGTGTGAAGAATGCTATGTGCACAGCAGTAGCGCTTCCCTTCTAGAATACGTCGCCACTCGCACACGTCTATTGTCATCCTGCTAACGATGAAAATGGATGCATAAGAGCACTTCAAAATCACAACATTGTGTATTTTTCCTCAGTATTCTTAATGTGTAATATATAAGTATATAAACATGGAGGTGTAATTTGCAAAAAAAAAAAAAAAAAAAAAAAAAAAAAAACGAAAAATCCATTCAGTTGTCTACTGTACGTAAATACATTTTGTGAGATAAATGCTATGTACACTGCACTAGCGTCGTCCTAGAATATGTCGCCGCTCCCACACGTTTCTTGTCAACCTGCTAACGAAGAAAATGCATACATTCTAGCACTCCAAAGTAATGACATTGAGTATTTTTCATCAGTATTCCTAATGTGTAATATAAAAGTATTTTAAGGTGGAGCTGTAACTTACAAAAAAAAACGAAATATTCACTCAGTCGTCCACTGTACGTAGATACATTCGGTGTGAAGAATGCTATGTGCACAGCACTAGCGCTTCCCTTCTAGAATACGTCGCCGCTCGCACACGTCTATTGTCATCCTGCTAACGATGAAAATGGATGCATAAGAGCACTTCAAAATCACAACATTGTGTATTTTTCCTCAGTATTCTTAATGTGTAATATATAAGTATATAAACATGGAGGTGTAATTTGCAAAAAAAAAAAAAAAACAAACGAAAAATCCATTCAGTAGTCTACTGTACGTAAATACATTTTGTGAGATAAATGCTATGTACACTGCACTAGCGTCGTCCTAGAATATGTCGCCGCTCCCACACGTTTCTTGTCAACCTGCTAACGAAGAAAATGCATACATTCTAGCACTCCAAAGTAATGACATTGAGTATTTTTCATCAGTATTCCTAATGTGTAATATAAAAGTATTTTAAGGTGGAGCTGTAACTTACAAAAAAAAACGAAATATTCACTCAGTCGTCCACTGTACGTAGATACATTCGGTGTGAAGAATGCTATGTGCACAGCACTAGCGCTTCCCTTCTAGAATACGTCGCCACTCGCACACGTCTATTGTCATCCTGCTAACGATGAAAATGGATGCATAAGAGCACTTCAAAATCACAACATTGTGTATTTTTCCTCAGTATTCTTAATGTGTAATATATAAGTATATAAACATGGAGGTGTAATTTGCAAAAAAAAAAAAAAAAAAAAAAAAAAAAAAACGAAAAATCCATTCAGTTGTCTACTGTACGTAAATACATTTTGTGAGATAAATGCTATGTACACTGCACTAGCGTCGTCCTAGAATATGTCGCCGCTCCCACACGTTTCTTGTCAACCTGCTAACGAAGAAAATGCATACATTCTAGCACTCCAAAGTAATGACATTGAGTATTTTTCATCAGTATTCCTAATGTGTAATATAAAAGTATTTTAAGGTGGAGCTGTAACTTACAAAAAAAAACGAAATATTCACTCAGTCGTCCACTGTACGTAGATACATTCGGTGTGAAGAATGCTATGTGCACAGCACTAGCGCTTCCCTTCTAGAATACGTCGCCGCTCGCACACGTCTATTGTCATCCTGCTAACGATGAAAATGGATGCATAAGAGCACTTCAAAATCACAACATTGTGTATTTTTCCTCAGTATTCTTAATGTGTAATATATAAGTATATAAACATGGAGGTGTAATTTGCAAAAAAAAAAAAAAAACGAAAAATCCATTCAGTTGTCTACTGTACGTAAATACATTTTGTGAGATAAATGCTATGTACACTGCACTAGCGTCGTCCTATAATATGTCGCCGCTCCCACACGTTTCTTGTCAACCTGCTAACGAAGAAAATGCATACATTCTAGCACTCCAAAGTAATGACATTGAGTATTTTTCATCAGTATTCCTAATGTGTAATGTAAAAGTATTTTAAGGTGGAGCTGTAACTTACAAAAAAAAACGAAATATTCACTCAGTCGTCCACTGTACGTAGATACATTCGGTGTGAAGAATGCTATGTGCACAGCACTAGCGCTTCCCTTCTAGAATACGTCGCCGCTCGCACACGTCTATTGTCATCCTGCTAACGATGAAAATGGATGCATAAGAGCACTTCAAAATCACAACATTGTGTATTTTTCCTCAGTATTCTTAATGTGTAATATATAAGTATATAAACATGGAGGTGTAATTTGCAAAAAAAAAAAAAAAAAAACGAAAAATCCATTCAGTTGTCTACTGTACGTAAATACATTTTGTGAGATAAATGCTATGTACACTGCACTAGCGTCGTCCTAGAATATGTCGCCGCTCCCACACGTTTCTTGTCAACCTGCTAACGAAGAAAATGCATACATTCTAGCACTCCAAAGTAATGACATTGAGTATTTTTCATCAGTATTCCTAATGTGTAATATAAAAGTATTTTAAGGTGGAGCTGTAACTTACAAAAAAAAAAACGAAATATTCACTCAGTCGTCCACTGTACGTAGATACATTCGGTGTGAAGAATGCTATGTGCACAGCAGTAGCGCTTCCCTTCTAGAATACGTCGCCACTCGCACACGTCTATTGTCATCCTGCTAACGATGAAAATGGATGCATAAGAGCACTTCAAAATCACAACATTGTGTATTTTTCCTCAGTATTCTTAATGTGTAATATATAAGTATATAAACATGGAGGTGTAATTTGCAAAAAAAAAAAAAAAAAAAAAAAAAAACGAAAAATCCATTCAGTTGTCTACTGTACGTAAATACATTTTGTGAGATAAATGCTATGTACACTGCACTAGCGTCGTCCTAGAATATGTCGCCGCTCCCACACGTTTCTTGTCAACCTGCTAACGAAGAAAATGCATACATTCTAGCACTCCAAAGTAATGACATTGAGTATTTTTCATCAGTATTCCTAATGTGTAATATAAAAGTATTTTAAGGTGGAGCTGTAACTTACAAAAAAAAAACGAAATATTCACTCAGTCGTCCACTGTACGTAGATACATTCGGTGTGAAGAATGCTATGTGCACAGCAGTAGCGCTTCCCTTCTAGAATACGTCGCCACTCGCACACGTCTATTGTCATCCTGCTAACGATGAAAATGGATGCATAAGAGCACTTCAAAATCACAACATTGTGTATTTTTCCTCAGTATTCTTAATGTGTAATATATAAGTATATAAACATGGAGGTGTAATTTGCAAAAAAAAAAAAAAAAAAAACGAAAAATCCATTCAGTTGTCTACTGTACGTAAATACATTTTGTGAGATAAATGCTATGTACACTGCACTAGCGTAGTCCTAGAATATGTCGCCGCTCCCACACGTTTCTTGTCAACCTGCTAACGAAGAAAATGCATACATTCTAGCACTCCAAAGTAATGACATTGAGTATTTTTCATCAGTATTCCTAATGTGTAATATAAAAGTATTTTAAGGTGGAGCTGTAACTTACAAAAAAAAACGAAATATTCACTCAGTCGTCCACTGTACGTAGATACATTCGGTGTGAAGAATGCTATGTGCACAGCACTAGCGCTTCCGTTCTAGAATACGTCGCCACTCGCACACGTCTATTGTCATCCTGCTAACGATGAAAATGGATGCATAAGAGCACTTCAAAATCACAACATTGTGTATTTTTCCTCAGTATTCTTAATGTGTAATATATAAGTATATAAACATGGAGGTGTAATTTGCAAAAAAAAAAAAAAACGAAAAATCCATTCAGTTGTCTACTGTACGTAAATACATTTTGTGAGATAAATGCTATGTACACTGCACTAGCGTCGTCCTAGAATATGTCGCCGCTCCCACACGTTTCTTGTCAACCTGCTAACGAAGAAAATGCATACATTCTAGCACTCCAAAGTAATGACATTGAGTATTTTTCATCAGTATTCCTAATGTGTAATATAAAAGTATTTTAAGGTGGAGCTGTAACTTACAAAAAAAAACGAAATATTCACTCAGTCGTCCACTGTACGTAGATACATTCGGTGTGAAGAATGCTATGTGCACAGCAGTAGCGCTTCCCTTCTAGAATACGTCGCCGCTCGCACACGTCTATTGTCATCCTGCTAACGATGAAAATGGATACATAAGAGCACTTCAAAATCACAACATTGTGTATTTTTCCTCAGTATTCTTAATGTGTAATATATAAGTATATAAACATGGAGGTGTAATTTGCAAAAAAAAAAAAAAAAAAAAAAAAACGAAAGATCCATTCAGTTGTCTACTGTACGTAAATACATTTTGTGAGATAAATGCTATGTACACTGCACTAGCGTCGTCCTAGAATATGTCGCCGCTCCCACACGTTTCTTGTCAACCTGCTAACGAAGAAAATGCATACATTCTAGCACTCCAAAGTAATGACATTGAGTATTTTTCATCAGTATTCCTAATGTGTAATATAAAAGTATTTTAAGGTGGAGCTGTAACTTACAAAAAAAAACGAAATATTCACTCAGTCGTCCACTGTACGTAGATACATTCGGTGTGAAGAATGCTATGTGCACAGCAGTAGCGCTTCCCTTCTAGAATACGTCGCCACTCGCACACGTCTATTGTCATCCTGCTAACGATGAAAATGGATGCATAAGAGCACTTCAAAATCACAACATTGTGTATTTTTCTCAGTATTCTTAATGTGTAATATATAAGTATATAAACATGGAGGTGTAATTTGCAAAAAAAAAAAAAAAAAAAAAAAAACGAAAAATCCATTCAGTTGTCTACTGTACGTAAATACATTTTGTGAGATAAATGCTATGTACACAGCACTAGCGTCGTCCTAGAATATGTCGCCGCTCCCACACGTTTCTTGTCAACCTGCTAACGAAGAAAATGCATACATTCTAGCACTCCAAAGTAATGACATTGAGTATTTTTCATCAGTATTCCTAATGTGTAATATAAAAGTATTTTAAGGTGGAGCTGTAACTTACAAAAAAAAACGAAATATTCACTCAGTCGTCCACTGTACGTAGATACATTCGGTGTGAAGAATGCTATGTGCACAGCAGTAGCGCTTCCCTTCTAGAATACGTCGCCACTCGCACACGTCTATTGTCATCCTGCTAACGATGAAAATGGATGCATAAGAGCACTTCAAAATCACAACATTGTGTATTTTTCCTCAGTATTCTTAATGTGTAATATATAAGTATATAAACATGGAGGTGTAATTTGCAAAAAAAAAAAAAAAAAAAAAAAAAAAACGAAAAATCCATTCAGTTGTCTACTGTACGTAAATACATTTTGTGAGATAAATGCTATGTACACTGCACTAGCGTCGTCCTAGAATATGTCGCCGCTCCCACACGTTTCTTGTCAACCTGCTAACGAAGAAAATGCATACATTCTAGCACTCCAAAGTAATGACATTGAGTATTTTTCATCAGTATTCCTAATGTGTAATATAAAAGTATTTTAAGGTGGAGCTGTAACTTACAAAAAAAACGAAATATTCACTAAGTCGTCCACTGTACGTAGATACATTCGGTGTGAAGAATGCTATGTGCACAGCACTAGCGCTTCCCTTCTAGAATACGTCGCCGCTCGCACACGTCTATTGTCATCCTGCTAACGATGAAAATGGATGCATAAGAGCACTTCAAAATCACAACATTGTGTATTTTTCCTCAGTATTCTTAATGTGTAATATATAAGTATATAAACATGGAGGTGTAATTTGCAAAAAAAAAAAAACAAACGAAAAATCCATTCAGTAGTCTACTGTACGTAAATACATTTTGTGAGATAAATGCTATGTACACTGCACTAGCGTCGTCCTAGAATATGTCGCCGCTCCCACACGTTTCTTGTCAACCTGCTAACGAAGAAAATGCATACATTCTAGCACTCCAAAGTAATGACATTGAGTATTTTTCATCAGTATTCCTAATGTGTAATATAAAAGTTTTTTAAGGTGGAGCTGTAACTTACAAAAAAAAACGAAATATTCACTCAGTCGTCCACTGTACGTAGATACATTCGGTGTGAAGAATGCTATGTGCACAGCACTAGCGCTTCCCTTCTAGAATACGTCGCCGCTCGCACACGTGTATTGTCATCCTGCTAACGATGAAAATGGATGCATAAGAGCACTTCAAAATCACAACATTGTGTATTTTTCCTCAGTATTCTTAATGTGTAATATATAAGTATATAAACATGGAGGTGTAATTTGCAAAAAAAAAAAAAAAAAAAAAAAACGAAAAATCCATTCAGTTGTCTACTGTACGTAAATACATTTTGTGAGATAAATGCTATGTACACTGCACTAGCGTCGTCCTAGAATATGTCGCCGCTCCCACACGTTTCTTGTCAACCTGCTAACGAAGAAAATGCATACATTCTAGCACTCCAAAGTAATGACATTGAGTATTTTTCATCAGTATTCCTAATGTGTAATATAAAAGTATTTTAAGGTGGAGCTGTAACTTACAAAAAAAAACGAAATATTCACTCAGTCGTCCACTGTACGTAGATACATTCGGTGTGAAGAATGCTATGTGCACAGCACTAGCGCTTCCCTTCTAGAATACGTCGCCGCTCGCACACGTCTATTGTCATCCTGCTAACGATGAAAATGGATGCATAAGAGCACTTCAAAATCACAACATTGTGTATTTTTCCTCAGTATTCTTAATGTGTAATATATAAGTATATAAACATGGAGGTGTAATTTGCAAAAAAAAAAAAAAAAAAAAAAACGAAAAATCCATTCAGTTGTCTACTGTACGTAAATACATTTTGTGAGATAAATGCTATGTACACTGCACTAGCGTCGTCCTAGAATATGTCGCCGCTCCCACACGTTCCTTGTCAACCTGCTAACGAAGAAAATGCATACATTCTAGCACTCCAAAGTAATGACATTGAGTATTTTTCATCAGTATTCCTAATGTGTAATATAAAAGTATTTTAAGGTGGAGCTGTAACTTACAAAAAAAAACGAAATATTCACTCAGTCGTCCACTGTACGTAGATACATTCGGTGTGAAGAATGCTATGTGCACAGCACTAGCGCTTCCCTTCTAGAATACGTCGCCACTCGCACACGTCTATTGTCATCCTGCTAACGATGAAAATGGATGCATAAGAGCACTTCAAAATCACAACATTGTGTATTTTTCCTCAGTATTCTTAATGTGTAATATATAAGTATATAAACATGGAGGTGTAATTTGCAAAAAAAAAAAAAAAAAAAAAAAAAAAAAAAAACGAAAAATCCATTCAGTTGTCTACTGTACGTAAATACATTTTGTGAGATAAATGCTATGTACACTGCACTAGCGTCGTCCTAGAATATGTCGCCGCTCCCACACGTTTCTTGTCAACCTGCTAACGAAGAAAATGCATACATTCTAGCACTCCAAAGTAATGACATTGAGTATTTTTCATCAGTATTCCTAATGTGTAATATAAAAGTATTTTAAGGTGGAGCTGTAACTTACAAAAAAAAACGAAATATTCACTCAGTCGTCCACTGTACGTAGATACATTCGGTGTGAAGAATGCTATGTGCACAGCACTAGCGCTTCCCTTCTAGAATACGTCGCCGCTCGCACACGTCTATTGTCATCCTGCTAACGATGAAAATGGATGCATAAGAGCACTTCAAAATCACAACATTGTGTATTTTTCCTCAGTATTCTTAATGTGTAATATATAAGTATATAAACATGGAGGTGTAATTTGCAAAAAAAAAACAAAAAAAAAACGAAAAATCCATTCAGTTGTCTACTGTACGTAAATACATTTTGTGAGATAAATGCTATGTACACTGCACTAGCGTCGTCCTAGAATATGTCGCCGCTCCCACACGTTTCTTGTCAACCTGCTAACGAAGAAAATGCATACATTCTAGCACTCCAAAGTAATGACATTGAGTATTTTTCATCAGTATTCCTAATGTGTAATATAAAAGTATTTTAAGGTGGAGCTGTAACTTACAAAAAAAAAACGAAATATTCACTCAGTCGTCCACTGTACGTAGATACATTCGGTGTGAAGAATGCTATGTGCACAGCAGTAGCGCTTCCCTTCTAGAATACGTCGCCACTCGCACACGTCTATTGTCATCCTGCTAACGATGAAAATGGATGCATAAGAGCACTTCAAAATCACAACATTGTGTATTTTTCCTCAGTATTCTTAATGTGTAATATATAAGTATATAAACATGGAGGTGTAATTTGCAAAAAAAAAAAAAAAAAAAAAAAAAAAAAAAAAAAAAAAAAAAAAAAACGAAAAATCCATTCAGTTGTCTACTGTACGTAAATACATATTGTGAGATAAATGCTATGTACACTGCACTAGCGTCGTCCTAGAATATGTCGCCGCTCCCACACGTTTCTTGTCAACTTGCTAACGAAGAAAATGCATACATTCTAGCACTCCAAAGTAATGACATTGAGTATTTTTCATCAGTATTCCTAATGTGTAATATAAAAGTATTTTAAGGTGGAGCTGTAACTTACAAAAAAAAAAACGAAATATTCACTCAGTCGTCCACTGTACGTAGATACATTCGGTGTGAAGAATGCTATGTGCACAGCAGTAGCGCTTCCCTTCTAGAATACGTCGCCGCTCGCACACGTCTATTGTCATCCTGCTAACGATGAAAATGGATGCATAAGAGCACTTCAAAATCACAACATTGTGTATTTTTCCTCAGTATTCTTAATGTGTAATATATAAGTATATAAACATGGAGGTGTAATTTGCAAAAAAAAAAAAAAAAAAAAAAAAACGAAAAATCCATTCAGTTGTCTACTGTACGTAAATACATTTTGTGAGATAAATGCTATGTACACTGCACTAGCGTCGTCCTAGAATATGTCGCCGCTCCCACACGTTTCTTGTCAACCTGCTAACGAAGAAAATGCATACATTCTAGCACTCCAAAGTAATGACATTGAGTATTTTTCATCAGTATTCCTAATGTGTAATATAAAAGTATTTTAAGGTGGAGCTGTAACTTACAAAAAAAAAAAACGAAATATTCACTCAGTCGTCCACTGTACGTAGATACATTCGGTGTGAAGAATGCTATGTGCACAGCAGTAGCGCTTCCCTTCTAGAATACGTCGCCGCTCGCACACGTCTATTGTCATCCTGCTAACGATGAAAATGGATGCATAAGAGCACTTCAAAATCACAACATTGTGTATTTTTCCTCAGTATTCTTAATGTGTAATATATAAGTATATAAACATGGAGGTGTAATTTGCAAAAAAAAAAAAAAAAAAAAAAAAAAACGAAAAATCCATTCAGTTGTCTACTGTACGTAAATACATTTTGTGAGATAAATGCTATGTACACTGCACTAGCGTCGTCCTAGAATATGTCGCCGCTCCCACACGTTTCTTGTCAACCTGCTAACGAAGAAAATGCATACATTCTAGCACTCCAAAGTAATGACATTGAGTATTTTTCATCAGTATTCCTAATGTGTAATATAAAAGTATTTTAAGGTGGAGCTGTAACTTACAAAAAAAAAAACGAAATATTCACTCAGTCGTCCACTGTACGTAGATACATTCGGTGTGAAGAATGCTATGTGCACAGCACTAGCGCTTCCCTTCTAGAATACGTCGCCACTCGCACACGTCTATTGTCATCCTGCTAACGATGAAAATGGATGCATAAGAGCACTTCAAAATCACAACATTGTGTATTTTTCCTCAGTATTCTTAATGTGTAATATATAAGTATATAAACATGGAGGTGTAATATGCAAAAAAAAAAAAAAATAAAAAAAAAAAAAAAAGAAAAAAAAAACGAAAAATCCATTCAGTTGTCTACTGTACGTAAATACATTTTGTGAGATAAATGCTATGTACACTGCACTAGCGTCGTCCTAGAATATGTCGCCGCTCCCACACGTTCCTTGTCAACCTGCTAACGAAGAAAATGCATACATTCTAGCACTCCAAAGTAATGACATTGAGTATTTTTCATCAGTATTCCTAATGTGTAATATAAAAGTATTTTAAGGTGGAGCTGTAACTTACAAAAAAAAAACGAAATATTCACTCAGTCGTCCACTGTACGTAGATACATTCGGTGTGAAGAATGCTATGTGCACAGCACTAGCGCTTCCCTTCTAGAATACGTCGCCACTCGCACACGTCTATTGTCATCCTGCTAACGATGAAAATGGATGCATAAGAGCACTTCAAAATCACAACATTGTGTATTTTTCCTCAGTATTCTTAATGTGTAATATATAAGTATATAAACATGGAGGTGTAATTTGCAAAAAAAAAAAAAAAAAAAACGAAAAATCCATTCAGTTGTCTACTGTACGTAAATACATTTTGTGAGATAAATGCTATGTACACTGCACTAGCGTCGTCCTAGAATATGTCGCCGCTCCCACACGTTTCTTGTCAACCTGCTAACGAAGAAAATGCATACATTCTAGCACTCCAAAGTAATGACATTGAGTATTTTTCATCAGTATTCCTAATGTGTAATATAAAAGTATTTTAAGGTGGAGCTGTAACTTACAAAAAAAAACGAAATATTCACTCAGTCGTCCACTGTACGTAGATACATTCGGTGTGAAGAATGCTATGTGCACAGCAGTAGCGCTTCCCTTCTAGAATACGTCGCCACTCGCACACGTCTATTGTCATCCTGCTAACGATGAAAATGGATGCATAAGAGCACTTCAAAATCACAACATTGTGTATTTTTCCTCAGTATTCTTAATGTGTAATATATAAGTATATAAACATGGAGGTGTAATTTGCAAAAAAAAAAAAAAAAAAAAAAAAAAAAACGAAAAATCCATTCAGTTGTCTACTGTACGTAAATACATTTTGTGAGATAAATGCTATGTACACTGCACTAGCGTCGTCCTAGATTATGTCGCCGCTCCCACACGTTTCTTGTCAACCTGCTAACGAAGAAAATGCATACATTCTAGCACTCCAAAGTAATGACATTGAGTATTTTTCATCAGTATTCCTAATGTGTAATATAAAAGTATTTTAAGGTGGAGCTGTAACTTACAAAAAAAAAACGAAATATTCACTCAGTCGTCCACTGTACGTAGATACATTCGGTGTGAAGAATGCTATGTGCACAGCACTAGCGCTTCCCTTCTAGAATACGTCGCCACTCGCACACGTCTATTGTCATCCTGCTAACGATGAAAATGGATGCATAAGAGCACTTCAAAATCACAACATTGTGTATTTTTCCTCAGTATTCTTAATGTGTAATATATAAGTATATAAACATGGAGGTGTAATTTGCAAAAAAAAAAAAAAAAAAAAACGAAAAATCCATTCAGTTGTCTACTGTACGTAAATACATTTTGTGAGATAAATGCTATGTACACTGCACTAGCGTCGTCCTAGAATATGTCGCCGCTCCCACACGTTTCTTGTCAACCTGCTAACGAAGAAAATGCATACATTCTAGCACTCCAAAGTAATGACATTGAGTATTTTTCATCAGTATTCCTAATGTGTAATATAAAAGTATTTTAAGGTGGAGCTGTAACTTACAAAAAAAAAAAACGAAATATTCACTCAGTCGTCCACTGTACGTAGATACATTCGGTGTGAAGAATGCTATGTGCACAGCAGTAGCGCTTCCCTTCTAGAATACGTCGCCGCTCGCACACGTCTATTGTCATCCTGCTAACGATGAAAATGGATGCATAAGAGCACTTCAAAATCACAACATTGTGTATTTTTCCTCAGTATTCTTAATGTGTAATATATAAGTATATAAACATGGAGGTGTAATTTGCAAAAAAAAAAAAAAAAAAAAAAAAAAAAAAAAAAAAAAAAAAAAAAAACGAAAAATCCATTCAGTTGTCTACTGTACGTAAATACATTTTGTGAGATAAATGCTATGTACACTGCACTAGCGTCGTCCTAGAATATGTCGCCGCTCCCACACGTTTCTTGTCAACCTGCTAACGAAGAAAATGCATACATTCTAGCACTCCAAAGTAAT
Source organism: Schistocerca gregaria (assembly GCF_023897955.1). Classification (NCBI taxonomy): domain Eukaryota; kingdom Metazoa; phylum Arthropoda; class Insecta; order Orthoptera; family Acrididae; genus Schistocerca; species Schistocerca gregaria. The sequence goes on along the minus strand of NW_026061757.1, from coordinate 2,125,673 downwards.
GACATTGAGTATTTTTCATCAGTATTCCTAATGTGTAATATAAAAGTATTTTAAGGTGGAGCTGTAACTTACAAAAAAAAACGAAATATTCACTCAGTCGTCCACTGTACGTAGATACATTCGGTGTGAAGAATGCTATGTGAACAGCAGTAGCGCTTCCCTTCTAGAATACGTCGCCACTCGCCCACGTCTATTGTCATCCTGCTAACGATGAAAATGGATGCATAAGAGCACTTCAAAATCACAACATTGTGTATTTTTCCTCAGTATTCTTAATGTGTAATATATAAGTATATAAACATGGAGGTGTAATTTGCAAAAAAAAAAAAAAAAAAAAAAAACGAAAAATCCATTCAGTTGTCTACTGTACGTAAATACATTTTGTGAGATAAATGCTATGTAAACTGCACTAGCGTCGTCCTAGAATATGTCGCCGCTCCCACACGTTTCTTGTCAACCTGCTAACGAAGAAAATGCATACATTCTAGCACTCCAAAGTAATGACATTGAGTATTTTTCATCAGTATTCCTAATGTGTAATATAAAAGTATTTTAAGGTGGAGCTGTAACTTACAAAAAAAAAACGAAATATTCACTCAGTCGTCCACTGTACGTAGATACATTCGGTGTGAAGAATGCTATGTGCACAGCACTAGCGCTTACCTTCTAGAATACGTCGCCGCTCGCACACGTCTATTGTCATCCTGCTAACGATGAAAATGGATGCATAAGAGCACTTCAAAATCACAACATTGTGTATTTTTCCTCAGTATTCTTAATGTGTAATATATAAGTATATAAACATGAAGGTGTAATTTGCAAAAAAAAAAACAAACGAAAAATCCATTCAGTAGTCTACTGTACGTAAATACATTTTGTGAGATAAATGCTATGTACACTGCACTAGCGTCGTCCTAGAATATGTCGCCGCTCCCACACGTTTCTTGTCAACCTGCTAACGAAGAAAATGCATACATTCTAGCACTCCAAAGTAATGACATTGAGTATTTTTCATCAGTATTCCTAATGTGTAATATAAAAGTATTTTAAATTGGAGCTGTAACTTACAAAAAAAAACGAAATATTCACTCAGTCGTCCACTGTACGTAGATACATTCGGTGTGAAGAATGCTATGTGCACAGCACTAGCGCTTCCCTTCTAGAATACATCGCCACTCGCACACGTCTATTGTCATCCTGCTAACGATGAAAATGGATGCATAAGAGCACTTCAAAATCACAACATTGTGTATTTTTCCTCAGTATTCTTAATGTGTAATATATAAGTATATAAACATGGAGGTGTAATTTGCAAAAAAAAAAAAAAAAAAAACGAAAAATCCATTCAGATGTCTACTGTACGTAAATACATTTTGTGAGATAAATGCTATGTACACTGCACTAGCGTCGTCCTAGAATATGTCGCCGCTCCCACACGTTTCTTGTCAACCTGCTAACGAAGAAAATGCATACATTCTAGCACTCCAAAGTAATGACATTGAGTATTTTTCATCAGTATTCCTAATGTGTAATATAAAAGTATTTTAAGGTGGAGCTGTAACTTACAAAAAAAAAACGAAATATTCACTCAGTCGTCCACTGTACGTAGATACATTCGGTGTGAAGAATGCTATGTGCACAGCACTAGCGCTTCCCTTCTAGAATACGTCGCCACTCGCACACGTCTATTGTCATCCTGCTAACGATGAAAATGGATGCATAAGAGCACTTCAAAATCACAACATTGTGTATTTTTCCTCAGTATTCTTAATGTGTAATATATAAGTATATAAACATGGAGGTGTAATTTGCAAAAAAAAAAAAAAAAAAAAAAAAAAAATCGAAAAATCCATTCAGTTGTCTACTGTACGTAAATAAATTTTGTGAGATAAATGCTATGTACACTGCACTAGCGTCGTCCTAGAATATGTCGCCGCTCCCACACGTTTCTTGTCAACCTGCTAACGAAGAAAATGCATACATTCTAGCACTCCAAAGTAATGACATTGAGTATTTTTCATCAGTATTCCTAATGTGTAATATAAAAGTATTTTAAGGTGGAGCTGTAACTTACAAAAAAAAACGAAATATTCACTCAGTCGTCCACTGTACGTAGATACATTCGGTGTGAAGAATGCTATGTGCACAGCACTAGCTCTTCCCTTCTAGAATACGTCGCCACTCGCACACGTCTATTGTCATCCTGCTAACGATGAAAATGGATGCATAAGAGCACTTCAAAATCACAACATTGTGTATTTTTCCTCAGTATTCTTAATGTGTAATAGATAAGTATATAAACATGGAGGTGTAATTTGCAAAAAAAAAAAAAAAAAAAAAAAAAAAAAAAAAAAAAAAAAAAAAAAAAAAAACGAAAAATCCATTCAGTTGTCTACTGTACGTAAATACATTTTGTGAGATAAATGCTATGTACACTGCACTAGCGTCGTCCTAGAATATGTCGCCGCTCCCACACGTTTCTTGTCAACCTGCTAACGAAGAAAATGCATACATTCTAGCACTCCAAAGTAATGACATTGAGTATTTTTCATCAGTATTCCTAATGTGTAATATAAAAGTATTTTAAGGTGGAGCTGTAACTTACAAAAAAAAACGAAATATTCACTCAGTCGTCCACTGTACGTAGATACATTCGGTGTGAAGAATGCTATGTGCACAGCACTAGCGCTTCCCTTCTAGAATACGTCGCCGCTCGCACACGTCTATTGTCATCCTGCTAACGATGAAAATGGATGCATAAGAGCACTTCAAAATCACAACATTGTGTATTTTTCCTTTTTTTCCAGTATTCTTAATGTGTAATATATAAGTATATAAACATGGAGGTGTAATTTGCAAAAAAAAAAACGAAAAATCCATTCAGTTGTCTACTGTACGTAAATACATTTTGTGAGATAAATGCTATGTACACTGCACTAGCGTCGTCCTAGAATATGTCGCCGCTCCCACACGTTTCTTGTCAACCTGCTAACGAAGAAAATGCATACATTCTAGCACTCCAAAGTAATGACATTGAGTATTTTTCATCAGTATTCCTAATGTGTAATATAAAAGTATTTTAAGGTGGAGCTGTAACTTACAAAAAAAAACGAAATATTCACTCAGTCGTCCACTGTACGTAGATACATTCGGTGTGAAGAATGCTATGTGCACAGCACTAGCGCTTCCCTTCTAGAATACGTCGCCGCTCGCACACATCTATTGTCATCCTGCTAACGATGAAAATGGATGCATAAGAGCACTTCAAAATCACAACATTGTGTATTTTTCCTCAGTATTCTTAATGTGTAATATATAAGTATATAAACATGGAGGTGTAATTTGCAAAAAAAAAAAAAAAAAAAAAACGAAAAATCCATTCAGTTGTCTACTGTACGTAAATACATTTTGTGAGATAAATGCTATGTACACTGCACTAGCGTCGTCCTAGAATATGTCGCCGCTCCCACACGTTCCTTGTCAACCTGCTAACGAAGAAAATGCATACATTCTAGCACTCCAAAGTAATGACATTGAGTATTTTTCATCAGTATTCCTAATGTGTAATATAAAAGTATTTTAAGGTGGAGCTGTAACTTACAAAAAAAAACGAAATATTCACTCAGTCGTCCACTGTACGTAGATACATTCGGTGTGAAGAATGCTATGTGCACAGCACTAGCGCTTCCCTTCTAGAATACGTCGCCACTCGCACACGTCTATTGTCATCCTGCTAACGATGAAAATGGATGCATAAGAGCACTTCAAAATCACAACATTGTGTATTTTTCCTCAGTATTCTTAATGTGTAATATATAAGTATATAAACATGGAGGTGTAATTTGCAAAAAAAAAAAACGAAAAATCCATTCAGTTGTCTACTGTACGTAAATACATTTTGTGAGATAAATGCTATGTACACTGCACTAGCGTCGTCCTAGAATATGTCGCCGCTCCCACACGTTTCTTGTCAACCTGCTAACGAAGAAAATGCATACATTCTAGCACTCCAAAGTAATGACATTGAGTATTTTTCATCAGTATTCCTAATGTGTAATATAAAAGTATTTTAAGGTGGAGCTGTAACTTACAAAAAAAAACGAAATATTCACTCAGTCGTCCACTGTACGTAGATACTTTCGGTGTGAAGAATGCTATGTGCACAGCACTAGCGCTTCCCTTCTAGAATACGTCGCCGCTCGCACACGTCTATTGTCATCCTGCTAACGATGAAAATGGATGCATAAGAGCACTTCAAAATCACAACATTGTGTATTTTTCCTCAGTATTCTTAATGTGTAATATATAAGTATATAAACATGGAGGTGTAATTTGCAAAAAAAAAAACAAAAAAAAAAAAAAACGAAAAATCCATTCAGTTGTCTACTGTACGTAAATTCATTTTGTGAGATAAATGCTATGTACACTGCACTAGCGTCGTCCTAGAATATGTCGCCGCTCCCACACGTTTCTTGTCAACCTGCTAACGAAGAAAATGCATACATTCTAGCACTCCAAAGTAATGACATTGAGCATTTTTCATCAGTATTCCTAATGTGTAATATAAAAGTATTTTAAGGTGGAGCTGTAACTTACAAAAAAAAACGAAATATTCACTCAGTCGTCCACTGTACGTAGATACATTCGGTGTGAAGAATGCTATGTGCACAGCACTAGCGCTTCCCTTCTAGAATACGTCGCCGCTCGCACACGTCTATTGTCATCCTGCTAACGATGAAAATGGATGCATAAGAGCACTTCAAAATCACAACATTGTGTATTTTTCCTCAGTATTCTTAATGTGTAATATATAAGTATATAAACATGGAGGTGTAATTTGCAAAAAAAAAAAAACAAAAACAAAAAAAAACTAAAAATCCATTCAGTTGTCTACTGTACGTAAATACATTTTGTGAGATAAATGCTATGTACACTGCACTAGCGTCGTCCTAGAATATGTCGCCGCTCCCACACGTTTCTTGTCAACCTGCTAACGAAGAAAATGCATACATTCTAGCACTCCAAAGTAATGACATTGAGTATTTTTCATCAGTATTCCTAATGTGTAATATAAAAGTATTTTAAGGTGGAGCTGTAACTTACAAAAAAAAACGAAATATTCACTCAGTCGTCCACTGTACGTAGATACATTCGGTGTGAAGAATGCTATGTGCACAGCACTAGCGCTTCCCTTCTAGAATACGTCGCCGCTCGCACACGTCTATTGTCATCCTGCTAACGATGAAAATGGATGCATAAGAGCACTTCAAAATCACAACATTGTGTATTTTTCCTCAGTATTCTTAATGTGTAATATATAAGTATATAAACATGGAGGTGTAATTTGCAAAAAAAAAACAAAAAAAAAACGAAAAATCCATTCAGTTGTCTACTGTACGTAAATACATTTTGTGAGATAAATGCTATGTACACTGCACTAGCGTCGTCCTAGAATATGTCGCCGCTCCCACACGTTTCTTGTCAACCTGCTAACGAAGAAAATGCATACATTCTAGCACTCCAAAGTAATGACATTGAGTATTTTTCATCAGTATTCCTAATGTGTAATATAAAAGTATTTTAAGGTGGAGCTGTAACTTACAAAAAAAACGAAATATTCACTCAGTCGTCCACTGTACGTAGATACATTCGGTGTGAAGAATGCTATGTGCACAGCACTAGCGCTTCCCTTCTAGAATACGTCGCCACTCGCACACGTCTATTGTCATCCTGCTAACGATGAAAATGGATGCATAAGAGCACTTCAAAATCACAACATTGTGTATTTTTCCTCAGTATTCTTAATGTGTAATATATAAGTATATAAACATGGAGGTGTAATTTGCAAAAAAAAAAATAAAAAACGAAAAATCCATTCAGTTATCTACTGTACGTAAATACATTTTGTGAGATAAATGCTATGTACACTGCACTAGCGTCGTCCTAGAATATGTCGCCGCTCCCACACGTTTCTTGTCAACCTGCTAACGAAGAAAATGCATACATTCTAGCACTCCAAAGTAATGACATTGAGTATTTTTCATCAGTATTCCTAATGTGTAATATAAAAGTATTTTAAGGTGGAGCTGTAGCTTACAAAAAAAAAAAAAACGAAATATTCACTCAGTCGTCCACTGTACGTAGATACATTCGGTGTGAAGAATGCTATGTGCACAGCAGTAGCGCTTCCCTTCTAGAATACGTCGCCGCTCGCACACGTCTATTGTCATCCTGCTAACGATGAAAATGGATGCATAAGAGCACTTCAAAATCACAACATTGTGTATTTTTCCTCAGTATTCTTAATGTGTAATATATAAGTATATAAACATGGAGGTGTAATTTGCAAAAAAAAAAAAAAAAAAAAAAAAAAAAAAAAGGAAAAATCCGTTCAGTTGTCTACTGTACGTAAATACATTTTGTGAGATAAATGCTATGTACACTGCACTAGCGTCGTCCTAGAATATGTCGCCGCTCCCACACGTTTCTTGTCAACCTGCTAACGAAGAAAATGCATACATTCTAGCACTCCAAAGTAATGACATTGAGTATTTTTCATCAGTATTCCTAATGTGTAATATAAAAGTATTTTAAGGTGGAGCTGTAACTTACAAAAAAAAACGAAATATTCACTCAGTCGTCCACTGTACGTAGATACATTCGGTGTGAAGAATGCTATGTGCACAGCAGTAGCGCTTCCCTTCTAGAATACGTCGCCACTCGCACACGTCTATTGTCATCCTGCTAACGATGAAAATGGATGCATAAGAGCACTTCAAAATCACAACATTGTGTATTTTTCCTCAGTATTCTTAATGTGTAATATATAAGTATATAAACATGGAGGTGTAATTTGCAAAAAAAAAAAAAAACAAAAAAAAACTAAAAATCCATTCAGTTGTCTACTGTACGTAAATACATTTTGTGAGATAAATGCTATGTACACTGCACTAGCGTCGTCCTAGAATATGTCGCCGCTCCCACACGTTTCTTGTCAACCTGCTAACGAAGAAAATGCATACATTCTAGCACTCCAAAGTAATGACATTGAGTATTTTTCATCAGTATTCCTAATGTGTAATATAACAGTATTTTAAGGTGGAGCTGTAACTTACAAAAAAAAAACGAAATATTCACTCAGTCGTCCACTGTACGTAGATACATTCGGTGTGAAGAATGCTATGTGCACAGCACTAGCGCTTCCCTTCTAGAATACGTCGCCGCTCGCACACGTCTATTGTCATCCTGCTAACGATGAAAATGGATGCATAAGAGCACTTCAAAATCACAACATTGTGTATTTTTCCTCAGTATTCTTAATGTGTAATATATAAGTATATAAACATGGAGGTGTAATTTGCAAAAAAAAAAAAAAAAAAAAAAAAACGAAAAATCCATTCAGTTGTCTACTGTACGTAAATACATTTTGTGAGATAAATGCTATGTACACTGCACTAGCGTCGTCCTAGAATATGTCGCCGCTCCCACACGTTTCTTGTCAACCTGCTAACGAAGAAAATGCATACATTCTAGCACTCCAAAGTAATGACATTGAGTATTTTTCATCAGTATTCCTAATGTGTAATATAAAAGTATTTTAAGGTGGAGCTGTAACTTACAAAAAAAAAACGAAATATTCACTCAGTCGTCCACTGTACGTTGATACATTCGGTGTGAAGAATGCTATGTGCACAGCACTAGCGCTTCCCTTCTAGAATACGTCGCCGCTCGCACACGTCTATTGTCATCCTGCTAACGATGAAAATGGATGCATAAGAGCACTTCAAAATCACAACATTGTGTATTTTTCCTCAGTATTCTTAATGTGTAATATATAAGTATATAAACATGGAGGTGTAATTTGCAAAAAAAAAAAAAAAAAACGAAAAATCCATTCAGTTGTCTACTGTACGTAAATACATTTTGTGAGATAAATGCTATGTACACTGCACTAGCGTCGTCCTAGAATATGTCGCCGCTCCCACACGTTTCTTGTCAACCTGCTAACGAAGAAAATGCATACATTCTAGCACTCCAAAGTAATGACATTGAGTATTTTTCATCAGTATTCCTAATGTGTAATATAAAAGTATTTTAAGGTGGAGCTGTAACTTACAAAAAAAAACGAAATATTCACTCAGTCGTCCACTGTACGTAGATACATTCGGTGTGAAGAATGCTATGTGCACAGCACTAGCGCTTCCCTTCTAGAATACGTCGCCACTCGCACACGTCTATTGTCATCCTGCTAACGATGAAAATGGATGCATAAGAGCACTTCAAAATCACAACATTGTGTATTTTTCCTCAGTATTCTTAATGTGTAATATATAAGTATATAAACATGGAGGTGTAATTTGCAAAAAAAAAAAAAAAAAAAAACGAAAAATCCATTTAGTTGTCTACTGTACGTAAATACATTTTGTGAGATAAATGCTATGTACACTGCACTAGCGTCGTCCTAGAATATGTCGCCGCTCCCACACGTTTCTTGTCAACCTGCTAACGAAGAAAATGCATACATTCTAGCACTCCAAAGTAATGACATTGAGTATTTTTCATCAGTATTCCTAATGTGTAATATAAAAGTATTTTAAGGTGGAGCTGTAACTTACAAAAAAAAACGAAATATTCACTCAGTCGTCCACTGTACGTAGATACATTCGGTGTGAAGAATGCTATGTGCACAGCACTAGCGCTTCCCTTCTAGAATACGTCGCCGCTCGCACACGTCTATTGTCATCCTGCTAACGATGAAAATGGATGCATAAGAGCGCTTCAAAATCACAACATTGTGTATTTTTCCTCAGTATTCTTAATGTGTAATATATAAGTATATAAACATGGAGGTGTAATTTGCAAAAAAAAAAAAAAAAACGAAAAATCCATTCAGTTTTCTACTTTACATAAATACATTTTGTGAGATAAATGCTATGTACACTGCACTAGCGTCGTCCTAGAATATGTCGCCGCTCCCACACGTTCCTTGTCAACCTGCTAACGAAGAAAATGCATACATTCTAGCACTCCAAAGTAATGACATTGAGTATTTTTCATCAGTATTCCTAATGTGTAATTTAAAAGTATTTTAAGGTGGAGCTGTAACTTACAAAAAAAAAACGAAATATTCACTCAGTCGTCCACTGTACGTAGATACATTCGGTGTGAAGAATGCTATGTGCACAGCACTAGCGCTTCCCTTCTAGAATACGTCGCCGCTCGCACACGTCTATTGTCATCCTGCTAACGATGAAAATGGATGCATAAGAGCACTTCAAAATCACAACATTGTGTATTTTTCCTCAGTATTCTTAATGTGTAATATATAAGTATATAAACATGGAGGTGTAATTTGCAAAAAAAAAAAAAACGAAAAATCCATTCAGTTGTCTACTGTACGTAAATACATTTTGTGAGAAGAATGCTATGTGCACAGCACTAGCGCTTCCCTTCTAGAATACGTCGCCGCTCGCACACGTCTATTGTCATCCTGCTAACGATGAAAATGGATGCATAAGAGCACTTCAAAATCACAACATTGTGTATTTTTCCTCAGTATTCTTAATGTGTAATATATAAGTATATAAACATGGAGGTGTAATTTGCAAAAAAAAAAAAACGAAAAATCCATTCAGTTGTCTACTGTACGTAAATACATTTTGTGAGATAAATGCTATGTACACTGCACTAGCGTCGTCCTAGAATATGTCGCCGCTCCCACACGTTTCTTGTCAACCTGCTAACGAAGAAAATGCATACATTCTAGCACTCCAAAGTAATGACATTGAGTATTTTTCATCAGTATTCCTAATGTGTAATATAAAAGTATTTTAAGGTGGAGCTGTAACTTACAAAAAAAAACGAAATATTCACTCAGTCGTCCACTGTACGTAGATACATTCGGTGTGAAGAATGCTATGTGCACAGCACTAGCGCTTCCCTTCTAGAATACGTCGCCACTCGCACACGTCTATTGTCATCCTGCTAACGATGAAAATGGATGCATAAGAGCACTTCAAAATCACAACATTGTGTATTTTTCCTCAGTATTCTTAATGTGTAATATATAAGTATATAAACATGGAGGTGTAATTTGCAAAAAAAAAAAAAAAAAAAAAAAAAAAAGGAAAAATCCGTTCAGTTGTCTACTGTACGTAAATACATTTTGTGAGATAAATGCTATGTACACTGCACTAGCGTCGTCCTCGAATATGTCGCCGCTCCCACACGTTTCTTGTCAACCTGCTAACGAAGAAAATGCATACATTCTAGCACTCCAAAGTAATGACATTGAGTATTTTTCATCAGTATTCCTAATGTGTAATATAAAAGTATTTTAAGGTGGAGCTGTAACTTACAAAAAAAAACGAAATATTCACTCAGTCGTCCACTGTACGTAGATACATTCGGTGTGAAGAATGCTATGTGCACAGCACTAGCGCTTCCCTTCTAGAATACGTCGCCACTCGCACACGTCTATTGTCATCCTGCTAACGATGAAAATGGATGCATAAGAGCACTTCAAAATCACAACATTGTGTATTTTTCCTCAGTATTCTTAATGTGTAATATATAAGTATATAAACATGGAGGTGTAATTTGCAAAAAAAAAAAAAAAAAAACGAAAAATCCATTCAGTTGTCTACTGTACGTAAATACATTTTGTGAGATAAATGCTATGTACACTGCACTAGCGTCGTCCTAGAATATGTCGCCGCTCCCACACGTTTCTTGTCAACCTGCTAACGAAGAAAATGCATACATTCTAGCACTCCAAAGTAATGACATTGAGTATTTTTCATCAGTATTCCTAATGTGTAATATAAAAGTATTTTAAGGTGGAGCTGTAACTTACAAAAAAAAACGAAATATTCACTCAGTCGTCCACTGTACGTAGATACATTCGGTGTGAAGAATGCTATGTGCACAGCACTAGCGCTTCCCTTCTAGAATACGTCGCCGCTCGCACACGTCTATTGTCATCCTGCTAACGATGAAAATGGATGCATAAGAGCACTTCAAAATCACAACATTGTGTATTTTTCCTCAGTATTCTTAATGTGTATTATATAAGTATATAAACATGGAGGTGTAATTTGCAAAAAAAAAAAAAAAAACGAAAAATCCATTCAGTTGTCTACTGTACGTAAATACATTTTTTGAGATAAATGCTATGTACACTGCACTAGCGTCGTCCTAGAATATGTCGCCGCTCCCACACGTTTCTTGTCAACCTGCTAACGAAGAAAATGCATACATTCTAGCACTCCAAAGTAATGACATTGAGTATTTTTCATCAGTATTCCTAATGTGTAATATAAAAGTATTTTAAGGTGGAGCTGTAACTTACAAAAAAAAACGAAATATTCACTCAGTCGTCCACTGTACGTAGATACATTCGGTGTGAAGAATGCTATGTGCACAGCACTAGCGCTTCCCTTCTAGAATACGTCGCCGCTCGCACACGTCTATTGTCATCCTGCTAACGATGAAAATGGATGCATAAGAGCACTTCAAAATCACAACATTGTGTATTTTTCCTCAGTATTCTTAATGTGTAATATATAAGTATATAAACATGGAGGTGTAATTTGCAAAAAAAAAAAAAAAAAAAAAAGGAAAAATCCGTTCAGTTGTCTACTGTACGTAAATACATTTTGTGAGATAAATGCTATGTACACTGCACTAGCGTCGTCCTCGAATATGTCGCCGCTCCCACACGTTTCTTGTCAACCTGCTAACGAAGAAAATGCATACATTCTAGCACTCCAAAGTAATGACATTGAGTATTTTTCATCAGTATTCCTAATGTGTAATATAAAAGTATTTTAAGGTGGAGCTGTAACTTACAAAAAAAAACGAAATATTCACTCAGTCGTCCACTGTACGTAGATACATTCGGTGTGAAGAATGCTATGTGCACAGCACTAGCGCTTCCCTTCTAGAATACGTCGCCACTCGCACACGTCTATTGTCATCCTGCTAACGATGAAAATGGATGCATAAGAGCACTTCAAAATCACAACATTGTGTATTTTTCCTTAGTATTCTTAATGTGTAATATATAAGTATATAAACATGGAGGTGTAATTTGCAAAAAAAAAAAAAAAAAAAAAAACGAAAAATCCATTCAGTTGTCTACTGTACGTAAATACATTTTGTGAGATAAATGCTATGTACACTGCACTAGCGTCGTCCTAGAATATGTCGCCGCTCCCACACGTTTCTTGTCAACCTGCTAACGAAGAAAATGCATACATTCTAGCACTCCAAAGTAATGACATTGAGTATTTTTCATCAGTATTCCTAATGTGTAATATAAAAGTATTTTAAGGTGGAGCTGTAACTTACAAAAAAAAACGAAATATTCACTCAGTCGTCCACTGTACGTAGATACATTCGGTGTGAAGAATGCTATGTGCACAGCACTAGCGCTTCCCTTCTAGAATACGTCGCCGCTCGCACACGTCTATTGTCATCCTGCTAACGATGAAAATGGATGCATAAGAGCACTTCAAAATCACAACATTGTGTATTTTTCCTCAGTATTCTTAATGTGTATTATATAAGTATATAAACATGGAGGTGTAATTTGCAAAAAAAAAAAAAAAACGAAAAATCCATTCAGTTGTCTACTGTACGTAAATACATTTTTTGAGATAAATGCTATGTACACTGCACTAGCGTCGTCCTAGAATATGTCGCCGCTCCCACACGTTTCTTGTCAACCTGCTAACGAAGAAAATGCATACATTCTAGCACTCCAAAGTAATGACATTGAGTATTTTTCATCAGTATTCCTAATGTGTAATATAAAAGTATTTTAAGGTGGAGCTGTAACTTACAAAAAAAAAACGAAATATTCACTCAGTCGTCCACTGTACGTAGATACATTCGGTGTGAAGAATGCTATGTGCACAGCACTAGCGCTTCCCTTCTAGAATACGTCGCCGCTCGCACACGTCTATTGTCATCCTGCTAACGATGAAAATGGATGCATAAGAGCACTTCAAAATCACAACATTGTGTATTTTTCCTCAGTATTCTTAATGTGTAATATATAAGTATATAAACATGGAGGTGTAATTTGCAAAAAAAAAAAAAAACGAAAAATCCATTCAGTTTTCTACTTTACATAAATACATTTTGTGAGATAAATGCTATGTACACTGCACTAGCGTCGTCCTAGAATATGTCGCCGCTCCCACACGTTCCTTGTCAACCTGCTAACGAAGAAAATGCATACATTCTAGCACTCCAAAGTAATGACATTGAGTATTTTTCATCAGTATTCCGAATGTGTAATTTAAAAGTATTTTAAGGTGGAGCTGTAACTTACAAAAAAAAAACGAAATATTCACTCAGTCGTCCACTGTACGTAGATACATTCGGTGTGAAGAATGCTATGTGCACAGCACTAGCGCTTCCCTTCTAGAATACGTCGCCGCTCGCACACGTCTATTGTCATCCTGCTAACGATGAAAATGGATGCATAAGAGCACTTCAAAATCACAACATTGTGTATTTTTCCTCAGTATTCTTAATGTGTAATATATAAGTATATAAACATGGAGGTGTAATTTGCAAAAAAAAAAAAAAAAAAACGAAAAATCCATTCAGTTGTCTACTGTACGTAAATACATTTTGTGAGATAAATGCTATGTACACTGCACTAGCGTCGTCCTAGAATATGTCGCCGCTCCCACACGTTTCTTGTCAACCTGCTAACGAAGAAAATGCATACATTCTAGCACTCCAAAGTAATGACATTGAGTATTTTTCATCAGTATTCCTAATGTGTAATATAAAAGTATTTTAAGGTGGAGCTGTAACTTACAAAAAAAAAACGAAATATTCACTCAGTCGTCCACTGTACGTAGATACATTCGGTGTGAAGAATGCTATGTGCACAGCACTAGCGCTTCCCTTCTAGAATACGTCGCCACTCGCACACGTCTATTGTCATCCTGCTAACGATGAAAATGGATGCATAAGAGCACTTCAAAATCACAACATTGTGTATTTTTCCTCAGTATTCTTAATGTGTAATATATAAGTATATAAACATGGAGGTGTAATTCGCAAAAAAAAAAAAAAACGAAAAATCTATTCAGTTGTCTACTGTACGTAAATACATTTTGTGAGATAAATGCTATGTACACTGCACTAGCGTCGTCCTAGAATATGTCGCCGCTCCCACACGTTTCTTGTCAACCTGCTAACGAAGAAAATGCATACATTCTAGCACTCCAAAGTAATGACATTGAGTATTTTTCATCAGTATTCCTAATGTGTAATATAAAAGTATTTTAAGGTGGAGCTGTAACTTACAAAAAAAAAACGAAATATTCACTCAGTCGTCCACTGTACGTAGATACATTCGGTGTGAAGAATGCTATGTGCACAGCAGTAGCGCTTCCCTTCTAGAATACGTCGCCGCTCGCACACGTCTATTGTCATCTTGCTAACGATGAAAATGGATGCATAAGAGCACTTCAAAATCACAACATTGTGTATTTTTCCTCAGTATTCTTAATGTGTAATATATAAGTATATAAACATGGAGGTGTAATTTGCAAAAAAAAAAGAAACGAAAAATCCATTCAGTTGTCTACTGTACGTAAATACATTTTGTGAGATAAATGCTATGTACACTGCACTAGCGTCCTCCTAGAATATGTCGCCGCTCCCACACGTCTCTTGTCAACATGCTAACGAAGAAAATGCATACATTAGAGCACTTCAAGGTTTAAACGTTTTGTATTTTTTATTAGTATTCTTTATGTGTTTCATAAAAGTATTTAATAATGGACCTGTAAATTACAAAAAAATAAAAAAACGAAATATCCACTCAGTCGCCCACTGTAAGTAGATACATTCGGTGTGAGGAATGCTATGTGAACAGCACTAGCGCTTTTCTTCTAGAATATGTCGCCGCTAACACACGCCTCTTGTCAACCTGTTATCGAAGAAAATGCATACATCAGAGCACTCCAAAGTCATACGGTTGTGTATTTTTCATCAGTATTCTTAATATGTAATATAAATGTATTTTAAGATGGAGCTGTAACTTAAAAAAAACGAAATATGCAATCTGTCGTCCACTGTACGTAGATACATACAGTGTGAAGAATGCTATGTGCACAGCACTAGCGCTTTTCTTTTAGAATATGTCGTCGCTTTCACACGTCTCTTGTCAACATGCTAACGAAGAAAATGCATACATAAGAGCATATCAAAATTTTAAAATTTTTTATTTTTCATTAGTATTTTTTATGTTTCATAAAAGTACTTAAAGATGGAGCTGTAAACTATAAAAAAAAAGAACGAAATATCCACTCAGTCGTCCACTGTAAGTAGATACATTCGGTGTGAAGAATACTATGTGCACAGCTCTAGCGCAGTTCTTCTAGAATATGTCACCGTTTAAACACGCCTCTTGTCAACCGGTTAACGAAGAATATGCATACATCAGAGCACTCCTAAGTCATAAGTTTGTTTATTTTTCACCAGTATTCTTAATGTGTATTATAAATGTGTTTTAAGATAGACCTGTAACTTACAAAAAAACAAAATATCCTCACAGTCGTCCACTGTAGGTAGATAAATTCGGTGTGAAGAATGCTATGTGCACAGCACTAGCGCTGTTTTTCTAGAATATGTCGCCGCTTAAACACGACACTTGTCAACCTGTTAAGGAATAATATGCATACATCAGGGAACTCCAAAGTCATAAGCTTGTGTATTTTTCAAATGTGTTCTTAATATGTAATATATATGTATTTTAAGACTTAGCAGCAACATACAAAAAAACGAATTATCCACTGTACGTAGACACATTCGGTGTGAAGAATGCTATGTGCACAGCACTAGCGCTTTTCCTCTAGAATATGTCGCTGCTCCGACACGTCTCTTGTCAATGTGCTAACGAAGAAAATGCATACATTAGAGCACTCAAAAGTCATGAAATTATGTATTTTTCATGAGTATTCTTAATGTGTAATATAAAAGTATTTAAACATGGAGCAGTAACTTACAAAAAAACGTAATATCCACTCAGTCGTCCATTGTACATAGATACATTCAGTGTGAAAAATGCTATGTGCACAGCACTAGCGATTTTCTTCTAAAATATTTCGCCGCTACCATACGTCTGTTGTCAACGTGCTAACGAAGAAAATGAATATACATTAGAGTACTAAAAAGTCACTAGATTGAGCATTTTTCATCAGTATTCTTAATGTGTAATGTATAACTTACAAAAAAATGAAATATTGACTCAGTATTCCACTGTACGTAGATACATTTGGTGTGAAGAATGCTATGTACACAACACAAGCGATCTTCTTGTAGAATATGTCTCCGCTCCCACACGTCCCTTGTCAACCTGCTATCGAAGAAAATGCATACATTAGGGCACTCAAAGTCACCATATTGTGTATTTTTTATCAGTAGTATTAATGTGTAATATAAAAGAATTTTAACGTGGAGCTGTAACTTCGATGATAACGAAATATCCACTCATTCATTCACTGTACGTAGATACATTCGGTGTGAAGAATGCTATGTGCACAGCACTAGCGATTTTTTTCTAGAATATGTCGCCGCTCCTACACGTCTCGTGTCAACCTGCTAACGAAGAATATGCCTATATTTGAGCACTCAAAAGTTACAAGAATGTGCAATTTTCATCAGTATTCTCAGTGTGTAATGCAATAGAATTTAAACATGGAGCTGTAACTTACAAAAAAAACGAAGTCGTGTACCGTACGTATCTACATCTACATCCATACTCCGCAAGCCACCTGACGGTGTGTGGCGGAGGGTACCCTGAGTACCTCTATCGGTTCTCCCTTCTATTCCAGTCTCGTATTGTACGTGGAAAGAAGGATTGTCGGTATGCTTCTGTGTGGGCTCTAATCTCTCTGATTTTATCCTCATGGTCTCTTCGCGAGATATACGTAGGAGGGAGCAATATACTGCTTGACTCTTCGGTGAAGGTATGTTCTCGAAACTTTAACAAATGCCCGTACCGAGCTACTGAGCGTCTCTCCTGCTGAGTCTTCCACTGGAGTTTATCTATCATCTCCGTAACGCTTTCGCAATTACTAAATGATCCTGTAACGAAGCGCGCTGCTCTCCGTTGGATCTTCTCTATCTCTTCTATCAACCCTACCTGGTGCGGATCCCACACTGCTGAGCAGTATTCAAGCATTGGGCGAACAAGCGTACTGTAACCTACTTCCTTTGTTGTCGGATAGCATTTCCTTAGGATTCTTCCAATGAATCTCAGTCTGGCATCTGGTTTACTGACGATCAACTTTATATGATCATTCCATTTTAAATCACTCCTAATGCGTACTCCCAGATAATTTACGGAATTAACTGCTTCCAGTTGCTGACCTGCTATTTTATAGCTAAATGATAAGGGACCTATCTTTCTATGTATTCGCATCACATTACACTTGTCTACATTGAGATTCAATTGCCATTCCGTGCACCATGCGTCAATTCGCTGCAGATCCTCCTGCATTTCAGTACAATTTTCCATTGTTGCAACCTCTCGATACACCACAGCATCATCTGCAAAAAGCCTCAGTGAACTTCGGATGTCATCCACCAGGTCATTCACGTATATTGTGAATAGCAACGGTCCTATGACACTCCCCTGCGGCACACCTGAAATCACTCTTACTTCGGAAGACTTCTCTCCATTTAGAATGACATGCTGCGTTCTGTTACCTAGGAACTCCTCAATCCAATCACACAATTGATCTGATAGTCCGTATGCTCTTACTTTGTTCATTAAACGACTGTTTGGAACTGTGTCGAACGCCTTGCGGATGTCAAGAAATACGGCATCTACCTGTGAACCCGTGTCTAAAGCCCTCTGAGTCTCGTGGACGAATAGCGCGAGCTGGGTTTCACACGACCGTCTTTTTCGAAACCCATGCTGATTCCTACAGAGTAGATTTCTAGTCTCCAGAAAAGACATTATACTCGAACATAATACGTGTTCCAAAATTCTACAACTGATCGACGTTAGAGATATAGGTCTATAGTTCTGCACATCTGTTCGACGTCCCTTCTTGAAAACGGGGATGACCTGTGCCCTTTTCCAATCCTTTGGAACGCTTCGCTCTTCTAGAGACCTACGGTACACCGCTGCAAGAAGGGGGGCAAGTTCCTTCGCATACTCTGTGTAAAATTGAACTGGTATCCCATCAGGACCAGCGGCCTTTTCTCTTTTGAGCGTTTTGAATTGTTTCTCTATCCCTCTGTCGTCTACTTCGATATCTACCATTTTGTCAACTGTGCGACAATCTAGAGAAGGAAGCACAGTGTAGTCTTCCTCTGTGAAACTGCTTTGGAAGAAGACATTTAGTATTTCGGCCTTTAGTCTGTCATCCTCTGTTTCAGTACCATTTTGGTCACAGAGTGTCTGGACATTTTGTTTTGATCCACCTACCGCTTTGACATAGGACCAAAATTTCTTAGGATTTTCTGCCAAGTCAGTACATAGAACTTTACTTTCGAATTCATTGAAAGCCTCTCGCATAGCCCTCCTCACACTACATTTCGCTTCGCGTAATTTTTGTTTGTCTGCAAGGCTTTGGCTATGTTTATGTTTGCTGTGAAGTTCCCTTTGCTTCCGCAGCAGTTTTCTAACTCGGTTGTTGTACCACGGTGGCTCTTTCCCATCTCTTACGATCTTGCTTGGCACATACTCATCTAACGCTTATTGTACGATGGTTTTGAACTTTGTCCACTGATCCTCAACACTATCTGCACTTGAGACAAAACTTTTGTGTTGAGCCGTCAGGTACTCTGTAATCTGCTTTTTGTCACTTTTGCTAAACAGAAAAATCTTCCTACCTTTCTTAATATTTCTATTTACGGCTGAAATCATCGATGCAGTAACCGCTTTATGATCGCTGATTCCCTGTTCTGCATTAACTGATTCAAATAGTTCGGGTCTGTTTGTCACCAGAAGGTCTAATATGTTATCGCCACGAGTCGGTCTTCTGTTTAACTGCTCAAGGTAGTTTTCAGATAAAGCACTTAAAAATATTTCACTGGATTCTTTGTCCCTGCCACCCGTTATGAACGTTTGAGTCTCCCAGTCTATATCCGGCAAATTAAAATCTCCACCCAGAACTATAACATGGTGGGGAAATCTACTCGAAATATTTTCCAAATTATTCTTCAGGTGCTGAGCCACAACAGCTGCTGAGCCCGGGGGCCTATAGAGACATCCAATTACCATGCCTGAGCCTGCTTTAACCGTGACCTTCACCCAAATCATTTCACAATTCCAATCTCCGTCAATTTCCTTCGATACTATTGCACTTCTTATCGCTATAAACACGCCTCCCCCTTCACTGTGCAGCCAATCTCTGCGGTATACATTCCAATCAGAGTTTAGGATTTCATTACTGTTTACGTCTGGTTTCAGCCAACTTTCTGTTCCTAGTACTATATGGCCGTTGTGACCGTTTATTAATGAGAGCAGTTCTGGGACCTTTCTATAGACGCTCCTGCAGTTTACTATTAGCACATTAATATTGTTATTCCTTGTTGCATTTTGCCTACTCCTGCCTTGCCGCGTCTCAGGAGGCGTCTTGTCGGGCCTAGGGAGGGAATTCTCTAACCTAAAAAAACCCCATGTGCACTCCACACGTACTCCGCTACCCTCGTAGCCGCTTCCGGCGTGTAGTTCACGCCTGACCTATTCAGGGGCACCCTACATTTCTCCACCCGATAGCGGAGGTCGAGAAATTTGCACCCCAGCTCTCCGCAGAATCGTCTGAGCCTCTGGTTTAAGCCTTCCACTCGGCTCCAAACCAGAGGACCGCGATCGGTTCTCGGAACGATACTACAAATAGTTAGCTCTGATTCCACCCCGCGAGCGAGGCTTTCCGCCTTCACCAACTCCGCCAACAGCCTGTACGAACTGAGGATGACCTCAGAACCCAGACGGCAGGAGTCATTGGTGCCGACATGAGCAACAATTTGCAGTGGGGTGCACCCAGTGCTCTCTATCGCCGCCGGTAGGGCCTCCTCCACATCTCGGATGAGACCCCCCGGCAAGCAGACAGAGTGAACACTGGCCATGTTCCCCGACCTTTCCGCTATTTCCCTAAGGGGCTCCATCACCCGCCTAACGTTGGAGCTCCCAATAACTAATAAACCCCTCCCCCCGTGTGCCTGCTCGGACCTTGCTGAAGGAGCGGCCACATGTCCACTCACAGGCAGAGCGGGCGATGCCACACAGCCAGCCTCCACATTGACCCTCCGCCTCGTGCGCCGCGAACGCCGCTGAACCCGCCACTCCCCTTGGGGAGAGGGTGGCCCAACCGCGCCCGGTACCCGCTAAGATGTCTCGACACCAGGGACAGTGGGTGAAGCATGTAACACCTGGGGTGTACCTTGCGACGCACCAGACTCCCCACTGCCGCTACACTCCGAGGCAGCAGGCTGAAGACGGCTGACCGCGGCCATCAACACGCTCAGCTGTTCGCGAAGAGTGGCCAGCTCCTCCTGCGTCCGTACACAGCAGCCACACATCCTATCCATCCTAAGAAATCAATTTACTGTAGAGTGTTAATCAACTTTTAACTAGACTACTAATTCACTAAAGGCGGCTGATTACTGACTAAACTGTGATTGCTAACCACTTCTTGTAGAAAACAATGAAAATAGCACTACCTGTCTCTGGACTGTATTGAAAAACACTAGCACTACTAGCACTATGGCTGACTAAAGGGCCTCTCTCCGACTGTATTCAAAACAAACACCAGATCTATGGAACACTTAATAGCAATCGACTATTAAAGCTTCCTAAAAGCAAAAACACACAGAAGAAGAAGTGACAGTAAGAAAAATACAGATAATACTTAAATTAAGGTAGCTCGCTGCACAGCAGACGTGAAGCAGACGGCGGTTAGGGCGACACTGATAGATACATTCGGTGTGAAGAATGCTATGTGCACAGCACTAGCGCTTTTCTTCTAGTATATGTCGCCGCTCCCACACGTCTCTTGTCAACCTGTTAACGAAGAGAAGGCATATTTTAAAACACTCAAAAGTTACAAGATTGTGCATTTTTCATCAGTATCCTTAATGTGTAATATAAAAGTAATTAAACATGGCGCTGTAACTTGCAAAAAAACGAAATGTCCCCTAAATCGTCCACTGTACGTTGATGAATGCGGTGTGAAGAAAGATATGTGCACAGCACCAGCGCTTTCCTTCTAGAATACACTCCTGGAAATTGAAATAAGAACACCGTGAATTCATTGTGTCAAGAAGGGGAAACCTTATTGACACATTCCTGGAGTCAGATACATCACATGATCACACTGACGGAACCACAGGCACATAGACACAGGCAACAGAACATGCACAATGTCGCCACTAGTACAGTGTATATCCAGCTTTCGCAGCAATGCAGGCTGCTATTCTCCCATGGAGACGATTGTAGAGATGCTGGATGCAGTCCTGTGGAACTGCTTCCCATGCCATTTCCACCTGGCGGCTCAGTTGGACCAGCGTTCGTGCTGGACGTGCAGAACGCGTGAGACGACGCTTCATCCAGTCCCAAACATGCTCAATGGGGGACAGATCCGGAGATCTTGCTGGCCATGGTAGTTGACTTACACCTTCTACAGCACGTTGGGTGGCACGGGATATATGCGGACGTGCATTGTCCTGTTGGAACAGCAAGTTCCCTTGCCGGTCTAGGAATGGTAGAAAGACGGGTTCGATGACGGTTTGGATGTACCATGCACTATTCAGTGTCCCCTCGACGATCACCAGAGGTGTACGGCCAGTGTAGGAGATCGCTCCCCACACCATGCTGCCGGGTGTTGGCCCTGTGTGCCTCGGTCGTATGCAGTCCTGATTGTGGCGCTCACCTGCACGGCGCCAAACACCCATACGACCATCATTGGCACCAAGGCAGAAGCGACTCTCATCGCTGAAGACGACACGTCTCCATTCGTCCCTCCATTCACGCTTGTCGCGACACCACTGGAGGCGGGCTGCACGATGTTGGGGCGTGAGCGGAAGATGGCCTAACGGTGTGCGGGACCGTAGCCCAGCTTCATGGAGACGGTTGCAAATGGTCCTCGCCGATACCCCAGGAGCAACAGTGTCCCTAATTTTCTGGGAAGTGGCAGTGCGGTCCCCTACGGCACTGCGTAGGATCCTACGGTCTTGGCGTGCATCCGTTCGTCGCTGCGGTCCGGTCCCAGGTCGACGGGCACGTGCACTTTCCGCCGACCGATGGCGACAACATCGATGACCTGTGGAGACCTCACGCCCCACGTGTTGAGCAATTCGGAGGTACGTCCACCCGGCCTCCCGCATGCCCACTATACGCGGTCGCTCGAAGTCCGTCAACTGCATATACGGTTCACGTCCACACTGTCGCGGCATGCTACCAGTGTTAAAGACTGCGATGGAGCTCTGTATGCTACGGCAAACTGGATGACCCTGACGGCGGCGGTGCACAAATGCTGCGCAGCTAGCGCCATTCGACGGCCAACACCGCGGTTCCTGGTGTGTCCGCTGTGCCGCGGGTGTGATCATTGCTTGTACAGCCCTCTCGCAGGGTCCGGAGCAAGTATGGTGCGTCTGACACACCGGTGTCAATGTGTTCTTTTTTCCATTTCCAGGAGTGTATGTCGCCGCTCCCACACGTCTCTTGTCAACCTGCTAACAAAGAAAATGCATACATTAGAGCACTCCAAATTCATAAGTTTGTATATTTTTCATCAGTATTCTCTATTTGTCTAATAAAAGTATCTAAAGATGGAGCTGTAACTTACAATTAAACGAAATATCCACTCAGTCACCCACTGTACGTATATACATTCGGTGTGAAGACTGCTATATGCACGGCACTAGCGCTTTTCTTCTAGAATATGTCGCCGCTTAAACACGTCTCTTCTCAACCTGATAACGAAGAAAATGCATACATTAGAGCAGTCCATAATCATAAAATTGTGTATTATTCATCAGTATTATTAATGTGTAATATAAAGGTATTTAAAGATGGATCTGTAACTTACAAAGAAACGAAATAGTCACTCAGTCGCAAACTGTACGTATATACATTCGATGTGAAGAATGCTATGTGCACAGCACTAGCGATTTTCTTCTGGAATATGAACCCGCTCCCACACGTCTCTTTTCAACCTGCTAACGAAGAATATGCATATATTAGAGCACTCAAAAGTTACAAGATTGTGCATTTTTCATCAGTATTCTAAATGTGTAATATACTAGTATTTAAACATCGAGCTGTAACTTACAAAAAAACTAAATATCCACTAAGTCGTCCACTGTACGTAGATACTTTCGGTGTGAAGAATGCTATGTGCACAGGACTAGCGCTTCTCTTCTAGAATATGTTGCCGCTCCCACACATCTCTTGTCAACCTGCTAACAAAGAAAATGCTTACATTAGAGCACTCCAAATTCATAATATTGTGTATTTTTCATCAGTATACTTAATGTGGAATATAGAAGTAATTAAGATGGAGCTGTAACTTACAAATAATCGAAATATCCACTCAGTCGTCCACTGTACGTAGATACTTTCGGTTTGAAGAATGCTATTTGCACAGCACTAGCGCATTTCTTCTAGAATATGTCGCCTCTGCCACATGTCTCTTGTCATCCTGTTAACGAAGAAAATGCATATATTAGAACACTCAAATGTTACAAGATTGTGCATTTTTCATCAGTATTCTTAATGTGTAAAATAAAAGTAATTAAACATGGAGCAGTAACTTCCAAAAAATAGAAATGTCCACTAAGTCGTCCACTGTACGTAGATACATGCGGTGTGAAGAATGCTATTTGCACAACACTAGCTCTTTTCTTCTAGAATATGTCACTGCTCCCACACGTCTCTTCTTCTACCTGATATCGTAGAAAATGTATATACCAGAGCACTCCATAGTCATAAGAATGTGTATTATTCATCAGTGATCTTAATGTGTAATACAAAGTTATTTAAATATGGAGATGTAGCTTACAAAAGAACGAAACATTCACTCAGTCGTCCACTGTACGTAGATACATTGGGTGTGAAGAATTCTATGTGCAGAGCACTAGCGCCTTTCTTCTAGAATATGTCGCCGCTCCCACACGTATCTTGTCAACCTGCTAACGAAGAAATTGCACACATTAGAGCACTCCAAAGTCATAAGATTGTGTATTTTTCATCAGTATTCTTAATATGTAATATAAAAGTATTTGAAGATGGAGCGGTAACTTACAAATAAACGAAATATCCAATCAGTCGTCCACTGTACGTAGATACGTTCGGTGTGAAAAATGCTATGTGCACAGCGCCAGCGCTTTTCTTCTAGAATACACTCCTGGAAATTGAAATAAGAATTCATTGTGTCAGGAAGGGTAAACTTTATTGACACATTCCTGGAGTCAGATACATCACATGATCACACTGACTGAACCACAGGCACATATACGCAGGCAACAGAGCATGCACAATGTCGCCACTAGTACAGTGTATATCCACCTTTCGCAGCAATGCAGGCAGCTATTCTCCCATGGAGACGATCGTAGAGATGCTGGATGTAGTCCTGTGGAACGGCTTGCCATGCCATTTCCACCTGGCGGCTCAGTTGGACCAGTGTTCGTGCTGGACGCGCAGAACGCGTGAGACGACTCTTCATCCAGTCCCAAACATGCTGAATCGGGGACAGGTTCGGAGTTCTTGCTGGCCATGGTAGTTGACTTACACCTTCTAGAGCACATTGGGTGGCACGGGATACATGCGGACGTGCATTGTCCTGTTGGAACAGCAAGTTCCCTTGCCGGTCTAGGAATGGTAGAACGATGGGTTCGATGACGGTTTGGATGTACCATGCACTATTCAGTGGCCCCTCGACGATCACCAGAGGTGTACGGCCAGTGTAGGAGATCGCTCCCCACACCATGCTGCCGGGTGTTGGCCCTGTGTGCCTCGGTGGTATGCAGTCCTGATTGTGGCGCTCACCTGCACGGCGCCAAACACGCATACGACGATCGTTGGCACCAAGGAAGAAGCGACTCTCATCGCTGAAGACGAAACGTCTCCATTCGTCCCTCCATTCACGCCTGTCGCGACACCACTGGAGGCGGGCTGCACGATGTTGGGGCGTGAGCGGAAGACGGCCTAACGGTGTGCGGGACCGTAGCCCAGCTTCATGGAGACGGTTTCGAATGGTCCTTGCCGATACCCCAGGAGCAACAGTGTCCCTAATTTGCTGGGAAGTGGCGGTGCGGTCCCCTACGGCACTGCGTAGTATCTTACGGTCTTGGCGTGCATCCGTGCATCGCTGCGGTCCGGTCCCAGGTCGACGGGCACGTGCACTTTCCGCCGACCGATGGCGACAACATCGATGACCTGTGGAGACCTCATGCACCACGGCTTGAGCAATTCGGCGGTACGTCCACCCGGCCTCCCGCATGCCCACTATAGGCCCTCTCTCAAAGTCCGTCATCTGCACATACGGTTCACGTCCACCCTATCGCGGCATGCTACCAGTGTTAAAGACTGCGATGGAGCTCCGTATGCTACGGTAAACTGGATGACCCTGACGGCGGCGGTGCACAAATGCTGCGCAGCTAGCGCCATTCGGCGGCCAGCAAGGCGGTTCCTGGTGTGTCCGCTGTGCCGTGGGTGTGATCATTGCTTGTATAGCCCTCTCGCAGTGTCCGGAGCAAGCATGGTGGGTCTGACACACCGGTGTCAATGTGTTCTTTTTCCATTTCCAGGAGTGTACATTCGGTGTGAAGAATGCTATGTGCACAGCACTAGCGCTTCTCTTCTAGAATATGTCGCCGCTCCCACACGTCCCTTGTCAACCTGCTAACGATGAAACTGCATACATTAGAGCACTCAAAAGTCATAAGGTTGTGTATTTTTCATCAGTAATCTTAATGTGTAATATAAAAGTAATTACAGATGGAGCTGTAACATACAAATAAACGAAATATCCACTCAGTCGCCAACTGTACGTAGATACGTTCTGTGTCAAAAATGCTATGTGCACAGCACTAGCGCTTTTCTTCTAGAATATGTCGCCGCTCCCATACGTCTCTTGTCAACCTGCTAACGAAGAACATCTATACAATAGAGCACTCCAATGTCATAAGATTATGTAATTTTTATCAGTTTTCTTAATGTGGAATATAAAAGTATTTAAAGAATGAGCTGTAATTTACAAATAGACGCACTATCCTATCAGTCGTCCACTGTACGTAGGTACATTCGGTGTGAAGAATGCTATGTGCACAGCTCTAGCTCATTTCTTCTAGAATATGTCGCACCTCGCACACGTCTCTTGTCAACCTGCTAACGAAGAACATATATACATTAGAGCACTCCAATGTCATAAGATTATGTAATTTTTATCAGCTTTATTAATGTGGAATATAAAAGTATTTAAAGAATGAGCTGTAATTTACAAATAAACGAAATATCCAATCAGTCGTCCACTGTACGTAGGAACATTCGGTGTGAAGAATGCTATGTGCACAGCACTAGCGCTTTTCTTCTAGAATATGTCGCCGCTCCCACACGTCTCTTGTCAACCTGCTAACGAAGAACATCCATAGATTAGAGCACTCCAATGTCATAAGATTATGTAATTTTTATCAGTTTTCTTAATTCAGAATATAAAAGTATTTAAAGAATGAGCTGTAATTTACAAATAAACGAAATATCCAATCAGTCGTCCACTGTACGTAGGTACATTCGGTGTGAAGAATGCTATGTGCACAGCACTAGCGCTTTTCTTCTAGAATATGTCGCCGCTCCCACACGTCTCTTGTCAACCTGCTAACGAAGGACATCTATACATTAGAGCACTCCAATGTCATAAGATTATGTAATTTTTATCAGTTTTCTTAATGTGGAAAATAAAAGTATTTAAAGAATGAGCTGTAATTTACAAATAAACGAAACATCCAATCAGTCGTCAACTGTACGTAGGTACATTCGGTGTGAAGAATGCTATGTGCACAGCACTAGCGCTTTTCTTCTAGAATATGTCGCCGCTCCCACACGTCTCTTGTCAACCTGCTAACGAAGAACATCTATACATTAGAGCACTCCAGTGACATAAGATTATGTAATTTTTATTAGTTTTTTTAATGCGGAATAGAAGAGTATTTAAAGAATGAGCTGTAATTTACAAATAAACGAAATATCCAATCAGTCGTCCACTGTACGTAGGTACATTCGGTGTGAAGAATGCTATGTGCACAGCACTAGCGCTTTTCTTCTAGAATATGTCGCCGCTCCCACACGTCTCTTGTCAACCTGCTAACGAAGAACATCCATACATTAGAACACTCCAAAGTCATCAGATTGTGTTTTTCTCAATAGTATTCATGGTGTATAATATAAAATTATTGAAAGATAAAGCTGTGACTTACAAGAAAACCAAATCCCACTCAGTCGCGCACTGTACGAAGATACATTCTGTGTGAAGTATGCTATGTGTACAGCGCTAGCACTTTCCTTCTAGGATATGTCGCCGCTCCCACACGTCTCTCGTCAACCTGCTAACAAACAAAATGTATACACTAGAGCACTCCAAAGTCATAAGACTATGTAATTTCTATCAGTATTCTTAATGTGGAATGTAAAAAGTATTTAAAGATTGAGCTATAACTTAAAAATAAACGAAATGTCCACTCAGTCGCCCACTGTACGTAGATACATTCGGTGTGAAGAATGCTATGTGTACAGCACTAGCACTTTAGTTCTAGAATATGTCGCCGCACCCACACGTCTCTTGTCAACCTGCTAACGAAGAAAATGCATACATAAGAGCACTCCAAAGTCATAAGATTGTGTAATTTTCAACAGTGTTCTTAATGTGGAATATAAAAGTATTTAAAGAATGAGCTGTAATTTACAAATAAACGAAATATCCAATCAGTCGTCCACAGTACGTAGGTACATTCGGTGTGAAGAATGCTATGTGCACAGCACTAGCGCTGTTCTTCTAGAATATGTCGCCGCTCCCACACGTCTCTTGTCAACCTGCTAACGAAGAACATCTATACATTAGAGCACTCCAATGACATAAGATTATGTAATTTTTATTAGTTTTCTTAATGCGGAATGTAAGAGTATTTAAAGAATGAGCTGTAATTTACAAATAAACGAAATATCCACTCAGTCGTCCACTCTACGTAGATACTTTCGTAGTGAGGAATGCTATGTGCACAGAAGTAGCGCTTCTTTTCTAGAATATTTCGCGACTCCCACATGTCTCTTGTCAACCTGCTAACGAAGAAAGTGCTTACATTAGAGCACTCCAAAGTCATAAGATTGTGTATTTTTCATCAGTATTCTTAATGTGTAATATAAGGTAATTTAAATGTGGAGCTGTAACATAGAAAAAAACGAAACAATCACTCAGTCGTCCACTGTACGTAGGTACATTCGGTGTGAAGAATGCTATGTGCACAGCACTAGCGCTTTTCTTCTAGAATATGTCGCCGTTCCCACACGTCTCTTGTCAACCAGCTAACGAAGAACATCTATACATTAGAGCACTCCAATGTCATAAGATTATGTAATTTTTATCAGTTTTCTTAGTGTGGAATATAAAAGTATTTAAATAATGAGCTGTAATTTACAAATAAACGAAATATCATATCGGTCGTCCACTGTACGTAGGTACATTCGGTGTGAAGAATGCTATGTGCACAGCACTAGCGCTTTTCTTCTAGAATATGTCGCCGCTCCCACACGTCTCTTGTCAACCTGCTAACGAAGAATATCCATACATTAGAGCACTCCAATGTCATAAGATTATGTAATTTTTATCAGTTTTCTTAATGTTGAATATAAAAGTATTTAAAGAATGAGCTGTAATTTACAAATAAACGAAATATCCAATCAGTCGTCCACAGTACGTAGGTACATTCGGTGTTAAGAATGCTATGTGCACAGCACTAGCGCTTTTCTTCTAGAATATGTCGCCGCTCCCACACGTCTCTTGTCAACCTGCTAACGAAGAACATCCATACATTAGAGCACTCCAATGTCATAAGATTATGTAATTTTTATCAGTTTTCTTAATGTGGAATATAAAAGTATTTAAAGAATGAGCTGTAATTTACAAATAAACGAAATATCCAATCAGTCGTCCACTGTACGTAGGTACATTTGGTGTGAAGAATGCTATGTGCACAGCACTAGCGCATTTCTTCTACAATATGTCGCCGCTCCCACACGTCTCTTGTCAACCTGCTAACCCTGCTAACGAAGAACATCTATACATTAGAGCACTCCAATGTCATAAGATTATGTAATTTTTATCAGTTTTTTTAAAGTGGAATATAAAAGTATTTAAACAATGAGCTGTAATTTACAAATAAACGAAATATCCAATCAGTCGTCCACTGTACGTAGGTACATTCGGTGTGAAGAATGCTATGTGCACAGCACTAGCGCTTTTCTTCTAGAATATGTCGCCGCTCCCACACGTCTCTTGTCAACCTGCTAACGAAGAACATCTATACATTAGAGCACTCCAATGACATAAGATTATGTAATATTTATTAGTTTTCTTAATGTGGAATATAAGAGTATTTAAAGAATGAGCTGTAATTTACAAATAAACGAAATATCCAATCAGTCGTCCACTGTACGTAGGTACATTAGGTGTGAAGAATGCTATGTGCACAGCACTAGCGCTTTTCTTCTAGAATATGTCGCCGCTCCCAAACGTCTCTTGTCAACCTGCTAACGAAGACCATCTATACATTAGAGCACTCCAATGTCATAAAATTATGTAATTTTTATCAGTTTTCTTAATGTGGAAGATAAAAGTATTTAAAGAATGAGCTGTAATTTACAAATAAACGAAATAACTAATCAGTCGTCCACTGTACGTAGGTACATTCGGTGTGAAGAATGCTATGTGCACAGCACTAGCGCTTTTCTTCTAGAATATGTCGCCGCTCCCACACGTCTCTTGTCAACCTCCTAACGAAGAACATCCATAGATTAGAGCACTCCAATGTCATAAGATTATGTAATTTTTATCAGTTTTCTTAATTCGGAATATAAAAGTATTTAAAGAATGAGCTGTAATTTACAAATAAACGAAATATCCAATCAGTCGTCCACTGTACGTAGGTACATTCGGTGTGAAGAATGCTATGTGCACAGCACTAGCGCTTTTCTTCTAGAATATGTCGCCGCTCCCACACGTCTCTTGTCAACCTGCTAACGAAGAACATCTATACATTAGAGCACTCCAATGTCATAAGATTATGTAATTTTTATCAGTTTTCTTAGTGTGGAATATAAAAGTATTTAAAGAATGAGCTGTAATTTACAAATAAACGAAATATCCAATCGGTCGTCCACTGTACGTAGGTACATTCGGTGTGAAGAATGCTATGTGCACAGCACTAGCGCTTTTCTTCTAGAATATGTCGCCGCTCCCACACGTCTCTTGTCAACCTGCTAACGAAGAACATCTATACATTAGAGCACTCCAATGTCATAAGATTATGTAATTTTTATCAGTTTTCTTAATGTGGAATATAAAAGTATTTAAAGAAATTGCTGTAATTTACAAATAAACGCAATATCCTATCAGTCGTCCACTGTACGTAGGTACATTCGGTGTGAAGAATGCTACGTGCACAGCTCTAGGTCTTTTCTTCTAGAATATGTCGCCGCTCCCACACGTCTCTTGTCAACCTGCTGACGAACAACATCCATACATTAGAGCACTCCAATGTCATAAGATTATGTAATTTTTATCAGCTTTCTTAATATGGAATATAAAATTATTTAAAGAATGAGCTGAAATTTACAAATAAACGAAATATCCAATCAGTCGTCCACTGTACGTAGATACATTCGGTGTGAAGAATGCTATGTGCACAGCACTAGCGCTTTTCTTCTAGAATATGTCGCCGCTCCCACACGTCTCTTGTCAACCTGCTAACGAAGAATATCCATACATTAGAGCACTCCAATGTCATAAGATTACGTAATTTTTATCAGTTTTCTTAATGTTGAATATAAAAGTATTTAAAGAATGAGCTGTAATTTACAAATAAACGAAATATCCAATCAGTCGTCCACAGTACGTAGGTACATTCGGTGTTAAGAATGCTATGTGCACAGCACTAGCGCTTTTCTTCTAGAATATGTCGCCGCTCCCACACGTCTCTTGTCAACCTGCTAACGAAGAACATCCATACATTAGAGCACTCCAATGTCATAAGGTTAATGTAATTTTTATCAGTTTTCTTAATGTGGAATATAAAAGTATTTAAAGAATGAGCTGTAATTTACAAATAAACGAAATATCCAATCAGTCGTCCACTGTACGTAGGTACATTCGGTGTGAAGAATGCTATGTGCACAGCACTAGCGCATTTCTTCTACAATATGTCGCCGCTCCCACACGTCTCTTGTCAACCTGCTAACCCTGCTAACGAAGAACATCTATACATTAGAGCACTCCAATGTCATAAGATTATGTAATTTTTATCAGTTTTCTTAAAGTGGAATATAAAAGTATTTAAAGAATGAGCTGTAATTTACAAATAAACGAAATATCCAATCAGTCGTCCACTGTACGTAGGTACATTCGGTGTGAAGAATGCGATGTGCACAGCACTAGCGCTTTTCTTCTAGAATATGTCGCCGCTCCCACACGTCTCTTGTCAACCTGCTAACGAAGAACATCTATACATTAGAGCACTCCAATGACATAAGATTATGTAATATTTATTAGTTTTCTTAATGTGGAATATAAGAGTATTTAAAGAATGAGCTGTAATTTACAAATAAACGAAATATCCAATCAGTCGTCCACTGTACGTAGGTACATTAGGTGTGAAGAATGCTATGTGCACAGCACTAGCGCTTTTCTTCTAGAATATGTCGCCGCTCCCAAACGTCTCTTGTCAACCTGCTAACGAAGACCATCTATACATTAGAGCACTCCAATGTCATAAAATTATGTAATTTTTAACAGTTTTCTTAATGTGGAAGATAAAAGTATTTAAAGAATGAGCCGTAATTTACAAATAAACGAAATATCCAATCAGTCGTCCACTGTACGTAGGTACATTCGGTGTGAAGAATGCTATGTGCACAGCACTAGCGCTTTTCTTCTAGAATATGTCGCCGCTCCCACACGTCTCTTGTCAACCTGCTAACGAAGAACATCCATACATTAGAGCACTCCAATGACATAAGATTATGTAATTTTTATTAGTTTTCTTAATGTGGAATATAAGAGTATTTAAAGGATGAGCTGTAATTTACAAATAAACGAAATATCCAATAAGTCGTCCACTGTACGTAGGTACATTAGGTGTGAAGAATGCTATGTGCAGAGCACTAGCGCTTTTCTTCTAGAATATGTCGCCGCTCCCACACGTCTCTTGTCAACCTGCTAACGAAGACCATCTATACATTAGAGCACTCCAATGTCATA
This sequence comes from Schistocerca gregaria, assembly GCF_023897955.1. Classification (NCBI taxonomy): domain Eukaryota; kingdom Metazoa; phylum Arthropoda; class Insecta; order Orthoptera; family Acrididae; genus Schistocerca; species Schistocerca gregaria. The sequence continues at coordinate 2,093,163 of NW_026061757.1, read as the reverse complement.
AAATTATGTAATTTTTAACAGTTTTCTTAATGTGGAAGATAAAAGTATTTAAAGAATGAGCTGTAATTTACAAATAAACGAAATATCCAATCAGTCGTCCACTGTACGTAGGTACATTCGGTGTGAAGAATGCTATGTGCACAGCACTAGCGCTTTTCTTCTAGAATATGTCGCCGCTCCCACACGTCTCTTGTCAACCTGCTAACGAAGAACATCCATAGATTAGAGCACTCCAATGTCATAAGATTATGTAATTTTTATCAGTTTTCTTAATTCAGAATATAAAAGTATTTAAAGAATGAGCTGTAATTTACAAATAAACGAAATATCCAATCAGTCGTCCACTGTACGTAGGTACATTCGGTGTGAAGAATGCTATGTGCACAGCACTAGCGCTTTTCTTCTAGAATATGTCGCCGCTCCCACACGTCTCTTGTCAACCTGCTAACGAAGGACATCTATACATTAGAGCACTCCAATGTCATAAGATTATGTAATTTTTATCAGTTTTCTTAATGTGGAAAATAAAAGTATTTAAAGAATGAGCTGTAATTTACAAATAAACGAAACATCCAATCAGTCGTCAACTGTACGTAGGTACATTCGGTGTGAAGAATGCTATGTGCACAGCACTAGCGCTTTTCTTCTAGAATATGTCGCCGCTCCCACACGTCTCTTGTCAACCTGCTAACGAAGAACATCTATACATTAGAGCACTCCAGTGACATAAGATTATGTAATTTTTATTAGTTTTTTTAATGCGGAATAGAAGAGTATTTAAAGAATGAGCTGTAATTTACAAATAAACGAAATATCCAATCAGTCGTCCACTGTACGTAGGTACATTCGGTGTGAAGAATGCTATGTGCACAGCACTAGCGCTTTTCTTCTAGAATATGTCGCCGCTCCCACACGTCTCTTGTCAACCTGCTAACGAAGAACATCCATACATTAGAACACTCCAAAGTCATCAGATTGTGTTTTTCTCAATAGTATTCATGGTGTATAATATAAAATTATTGAAAGATAAAGCTGTGACTTACAAGAAAACCAAATCCCACTCAGTCGCGCACTGTACGAAGATACATTCTGTGTGAAGTATGCTATGTGTACAGCGCTAGCACTTTCCTTCTAGGATATGTCGCCGCTCCCACACGTCTCTCGTCAACCTGCTAACAAACAAAATGTATACACTAGAGCACTCCAAAGTCATAAGACTATGTAATTTCTATCAGTATTCTTAATGTGGAATGTAAAAAGTATTTAAAGATTGAGCTATAACTTAAAAATAAACGAAATGTCCACTCAGTCGCCCACTGTACGTAGATACATTCGGTGTGAAGAATGCTATGTGTACAGCACTAGCACTTTAGTTCTAGAATATGTCGCCGCACCCACACGTCTCTTGTCAACCTGCTAACGAAGAAAATGCATACATAAGAGCACTCCAAAGTCATAAGATTGTGTAATTTTCAACAGTGTTCTTAATGTGGAATATAAAAGTATTTAAAGAATGAGCTGTAATTTACAAATAAACGAAATATCCAATCAGTCGTCCACAGTACGTAGGTACATTCGGTGTGAAGAATGCTATGTGCACAGCACTAGCGCTGTTCTTCTAGAATATGTCGCCGCTCCCACACGTCTCTTGTCAACCTGCTAACGAAGAACATCTATACATTAGAGCACTCCAATGACATAAGATTATGTAATTTTTATTAGTTTTCTTAATGCGGAATGTAAGAGTATTTAAAGAATGAGCTGTAATTTACAAATAAACGAAATATCCACTCAGTCGTCCACTCTACGTAGATACTTTCGTAGTGAGGAATGCTATGTGCACAGAAGTAGCGCTTCTTTTCTAGAATATTTCGCGACTCCCACATGTCTCTTGTCAACCTGCTAACGAAGAAAGTGCTTACATTAGAGCACTCCAAAGTCATAAGATTGTGTATTTTTCATCAGTATTCTTAATGTGTAATATAAGGTAATTTAAATGTGGAGCTGTAACATAGAAAAAAACGAAACAATCACTCAGTCGTCCACTGTACGTAGGTACATTCGGTGTGAAGAATGCTATGTGCACAGCACTAGCGCTTTTCTTCTAGAATATGTCGCCGTTCCCACACGTCTCTTGTCAACCAGCTAACGAAGAACATCTATACATTAGAGCACTCCAATGTCATAAGATTATGTAATTTTTATCAGTTTTCTTAGTGTGGAATATAAAAGTATTTAAATAATGAGCTGTAATTTACAAATAAACGAAATATCATATCGGTCGTCCACTGTACGTAGGTACATTCGGTGTGAAGAATGCTATGTGCACAGCACTAGCGCTTTTCTTCTAGAATATGTCGCCGCTCCCACACGTCTCTTGTCAACCTGCTAACGAAGAATATCCATACATTAGAGCACTCCAATGTCATAAGATTATGTAATTTTTATCAGTTTTCTTAATGTTGAATATAAAAGTATTTAAAGAATGAGCTGTAATTTACAAATAAACGAAATATCCAATCAGTCGTCCACAGTACGTAGGTACATTCGGTGTTAAGAATGCTATGTGCACAGCACTAGCGCTTTTCTTCTAGAATATGTCGCCGCTCCCACACGTCTCTTGTCAACCTGCTAACGAAGAACATCCATACATTAGAGCACTCCAATGTCATAAGATTATGTAATTTTTATCAGTTTTCTTAATGTGGAATATAAAAGTATTTAAAGAATGAGCTGTAATTTACAAATAAACGAAATATCCAATCAGTCGTCCACTGTACGTAGGTACATTTGGTGTGAAGAATGCTATGTGCACAGCACTAGCGCATTTCTTCTACAATATGTCGCCGCTCCCACACGTCTCTTGTCAACCTGCTAACCCTGCTAACGAAGAACATCTATACATTAGAGCACTCCAATGTCATAAGATTATGTAATTTTTATCAGTTTTCTTAAAGTGGAATATAAAAGTATTTAAACAATGAGCTGTAATTTACAAATAAACGAAATATCCAATCAGTCGTCCACTGTACGTAGGTACATTCGGTGTGAAGAATGCTATGTGCACAGCACTAGCGCTTTTCTTCTAGAATATGTCGCCGCTCCCACACGTCTCTTGTCAACCTGCTAACGAAGAACATCTATACATTAGAGCACTCCAATGACATAAGATTATGTAATATTTATTAGTTTTCTTAATGTGGAATATAAGAGTATTTAAAGAATGAGCTGTAATTTACAAATAAACGAAATATCCAATCAGTCGTCCACTGTACGTAGGTACATTAGGTGTGAAGAATGCTATGTGCACAGCACTAGCGCTTTTCTTCTAGAATATGTCGCCGCTCCCAAACGTCTCTTGTCAACCTGCTAACGAAGACCATCTATACATTAGAGCACTCCAATGTCATAAAATTATGTAATTTTTATCAGTTTTCTTAATGTGGAAGATAAAAGTATTTAAAGAATGAGCTGTAATTTACAAATAAACGAAATAACCAATCAGTCGTCCACTGTACGTAGGTACATTCGGTGTGAAGAATGCTATGTGCACAGCACTAGCGCTTTTCTTCTAGAATATGTCGCCGCTCCCACACGTCTCTTGTCAACCTCCTAACGAAGAACATCCATAGATTAGAGCACTCCAATGTCATAAGATTATGTAATTTTTATCAGTTTTCTTAATTCGGAATATAAAAGTATTTAAAGAATGAGCTGTAATTTACAAATAAACGAAATATCCAATCAGTCGTCCACTGTACGTAGGTACATTCGGTGTGAAGAATGCTATGTGCACAGCACTAGCGCTTTTCTTCTAGAATATGTCGCCGCTCCCACACGTCTCTTGTCAACCTGCTAACGAAGAACATCTATACATTAGAGCACTCCAATGTCATAAGATTATGTAATTTTTATCAGTTTTCTTAGTGTGGAATATAAAAGTATTTAAAGAATGAGCTGTAATTTACAAATAAACGAAATATCCAATCGGTCGTCCACTGTACGTAGGTACATTCGGTGTGAAGAATGCTATGTGCACAGCACTAGCGCTTTTCTTCTAGAATATGTCGCCGCTCCCACACGTCTCTTGTCAACCTGCTAACGAAGAACATCTATACATTAGAGCACTCCAATGTCATAAGATTATGTAATTTTTATCAGTATTCTTAATGTGGAATATAAAAGTATTTAAAGAAATTGCTGTAATTTACAAATAAACGCAATATCCTATCAGTCGTCCACTGTACGTAGGTACATTCGGTGTGAAGAATGCTACGTGCACAGCTCTAGGTCTTTTCTTCTAGAATATGTCGCCGCTCCCACACGTCTCTTGTCAACCTGCTGACGAACAACATCCATACATTAGAGCACTCCAATGTCATAAGATTATGTAATTTTTATCAGCTTTCTTAATATGGAATATAAAATTATTTAAAGAATGAGCTGAAATTTACAAATAAACGAAATATCCAATCAGTCGTCCACTGTACGTAGATACATTCGGTGTGAAGAATGCTATGTGCACAGCACTAGCGCTTTTCTTCTAGAATATGTCGCCGCTCCCACACGTCTCTTGTCAACCTGCTAACGAAGAATATCCATACATTAGAGCACTCCAATGTCATAAGATTACGTAATTTTTATCAGTTTTCTTAATGTTGAATATAAAAGTATTTAAAGAATGAGCTGTAATTTACAAATAAACGAAATATCCAATCAGTCGTCCACAGTACGTAGGTACATTCGGTGTTAAGAATGCTATGTGCACAGCACTAGCGCTTTTCTTCTAGAATATGTCGCCGCTCCCACACGTCTCTTGTCAACCTGCTAACGAAGAACATCCATACATTAGAGCACTCCAATGTCATAAGGTTAATGTAATTTTTATCAGTTTTCTTAATGTGGAATATAAAAGTATTTAAAGAATGAGCTGTAATTTACAAATAAACGAAATATCCAATCAGTCGTCCACTGTACGTAGGTACATTCGGTGTGAAGAATGCTATGTGCACAGCACTAGCGCATTTCTTCTACAATATGTCGCCGCTCCCACACGTCTCTTGTCAACCTGCTAACCCTGCTAACGAAGAACATCTATACATTAGAGCACTCCAATGTCATAAGATTATGTAATTTTTATCAGTTTTCTTAAAGTGGAATATAAAAGTATTTAAAGAATGAGCTGTAATTTACAAATAAACGAAATATCCAATCAGTCGTCCACTGTACGTAGGTACATTCGGTGTGAAGAATGCGATGTGCACAGCACTAGCGCTTTTCTTCTAGAATATGTCGCCGCTCCCACACGTCTCTTGTCAACCTGCTAACGAAGAACATCTATACATTAGAGCACTCCAATGACATAAGATTATGTAATATTTATTAGTTTTCTTAATGTGGAATATAAGAGTATTTAAAGAATGAGCTGTAATTTACAAATAAACGAAATATCCAATCAGTCGTCCACTGTACGTAGGTACATTAGGTGTGAAGAATGCTATGTGCACAGCACTAGCGCTTTTCTTCTAGAATATGTCGCCGCTCCCAAACGTCTCTTGTCAACCTGCTAACGAAGACCATCTATACATTAGAGCACTCCAATGTCATAAAATTATGTAATTTTTAACAGTTTTCTTAATGTGGAAGATAAAAGTATTTAAAGAATGAGCTGTAATTTACAAATAAACGAAATATCCAATCAGTCGTCCACTGTACGTAGGTACATTCGGTGTGAAGAATGCTATGTGCACAGCACTAGCGCTTTTCTTCTAGAATATGTCGCCGCTCCCACACGTCTCTTGTCAACCTGCTAACGAAGAACATCCATACATTAGAGCACTCCAATGACATAAGATTATGTAATTTTTATTAGTTTTCTTAATGTGGAATATAAGAGTATTTAAAGGATGAGCTGTAATTTACAAATAAACGAAATATCCAATAAGTCGTCCACTGTACGTAGGTACATTAGGTGTGAAGAATGCTATGTGCAGAGCACTAGCGCTTTTCTTCTAGAATATGTCGCCGCTCCCACACGTCTCTTGTCAACCTGCTAACGAAGACCATCTATACATTAGAGCACTCCAATGTCATAAAATTATGTAATTTTTATCAGTTTTCTTAATGTGGAAGATAAAAGTATTTAAAGAATGAGCTGTAATTTACAAATAAACGAAATATCCAATCAGTCGTCCACTGTACGTAGGTACATTCGGTGTGAAGAATGCTATGTGCACAGCACTAGAGCTTTTCTTCTAGAATATGTCGCCGCTCCCACACGTCTCTTGTCAACCTGCTAACGAAGAACATCCATACATTAGAGCACTCCAATGTCATAAGATTATGTAATTTTTATCAGTTTTCTTAATGTGGAATATCAAAGTATTTAAAGAATGAGCTGTAATTTACAAATAAATGAAATATCCACTCAGTTTCCACTGTACGTAGATACATGCAATGTGGAGAATGCTATGTGCAGAGCACTAGCGCTTTTCTTCTAGAATATGTAGCCTCTCCCACACGTCTCTTGTCAACCTGCTAACGAAGAAAATGCATACATTAGAGCACTCCAAAGTCATTAGATTGTGTATTATTCATCAGTATTCTTAATGTGTAATATAAGGTAATTTAAATGTGGAGCTGTAACATACAAAAAAACGAAACAATCACTCAGTCGTCCACTGTACGTAGGTACATTCGGTGTGAAGAATGCTATGTGCACAGCACTAGCGCTTTTCTTCTAGAATATGTCGCCGCTCCCACACGTCTCTTGTCAACCTGCTAACGAAGAACATCCATACATTAGAGCACTCCAATGTCATAAGGTTAATGTAATTTTTATCAGTTTTCTTAATGTGGAATATAAAAGTATTTAAAGAATGAGCTGTAATTTACAAATAAACGAAATATCCAATCAGTCGTCCACTGTACGTAGGTACATTCGGTGTGAAGAATGCTATGTGCACAGCACTAGCGCATTTCTTCTACAATATGTCGCCGCTCCCACACGTCTCTTGTCAACCTGCTAACCCTGCTAACGAAGAACATCTATACATTAGAGCACTCCAATGTCATAAGATTATGTAATTTTTATCAGTTTTCTTAAAGTGGAATATAAGAGTATTTAAAGAATGAGCTGTAATTTACAAATAAACGAAATATCCAATCAGTCGTCCACTGTACGTAGGTACATTCGGTGTGAAGAATGCGATGTGCACAGCACTAGCGCTTTTCTTCTAGAATATGTCGCCGCTCCCACACGTCTCTTGTCAACCTGCTAACGAAGAACATCTATACATTAGAGCACTCCAATGATATAAGATTATGTAATATTTATTAGTTTTCTTAATGTGGAATATAAGAGTATTTAAAGAATGAGCTGTAATTTACAAATAAACGAAATATCCAATCAGTCGTCCACTGTACGTAGGTACATTAGGTGTGAAGAATGCTATGTGCACAGCACTAGCGCTTTTCTTCTAGAATATGTCGCCGCTCCCAAACGTCTCTTGTCAACCTGCTAACGAAGACCATCTATACATTAGAGCACTCCAATGTCATAAAATTATGTAATTTTTAACAGTTTTCTTAATGTGGAAGATAAAAGTATTTAAAGAATGAGCTGTAATTTACAAATAAACGAAATATCAAATCAGTCGTCCACTGTACGTAGGTACATTCGGTGTGAAGAATGCTATGTGCACAGCACTAGCGCTTTTCTTCTAGAATATGTCGCCGCTCCCACACGTCTCTTGTCAACCTGCTAACGAAGAACATCCATACATTAGAGCACTCCAATGACATAAGATTATGTAATTTTTATTAGTTTTCTTAATGTGGAATATAAGAGTATTTAAAGGATGAGCTGTAATTTACAAATAAACGAAATATCCAATAAGTCGTCCACTGTACGTAGGTACATTAGGTGTGAAGAATGCTATGTGCAGAGCACTAGCGCTTTTCTTCTAGAATATGTCGCCGCTCCCACACGTCTCTTGTCAACCTGCTAACGAAGACCATCTATACATTAGAGCACTCCAATGTCATAAAATTATGTAATTTTTATCAGTTTTCTTAATGTGGAAGATAAAAGTATTTAAAGAATGAGCTGTAATTTACAAATAAACGAAATATCCAATCAGTCGTCCACTGTACGTAGGTACATTCGGTGTGAAGAATGCTATGTGCACAGCACTAGCGCTTTTCTTCTAGAATATGTCGCCGCTCCCACACGTCTCTTGTCAACCTGCTAACGAAGAACATCCATACATTAGAGCACTCCAATGTCATAAGATTATGTAATTTTTATCAGTTTTCTTAATGTGGAATATCAAAGTATTTAAAGAATGAGCTGTAATTTACAAATAAATGAAATATCCACTCAGTTTCCACTGTACGTAGATACATGCAATGTGGAGAATGCTATGTGCAGAGCACTAGCGCTTTTCTTCTAGAATATGTAGCCTCTCCCACACGTCTCTTGTCAACCTGCTAACGAAGAAAATGCATACATTAGAGCACTCCAAAGTCATTAGATTGTGTATTATTCATCAGTATTCTTAATGTGTAATATAAGGTAATTTAAATGTGGAGCTGTAACATACAAAAAAACGAAACAATCACTCAGTCGTCCACTGTACGTAGGTACATTCGGTCTGAAGAATGCTATGTGCACAGCACTAGCGCTTTTCTTCTGGAATATGTCGCCGCTCCCACACGTCCCTTGTCAACCTGCTAACGAAGAACATCTATACATTAGAGCATTCCAATGTCATAAGATTATATAATTTTTATCAGTTTTCTTAATGTGGAATATAAAAGTATTTAAAGAATGAGCTGTAATTTACAAATAAACGAAATATCCAATCAGTCGTCCACTGTACGTAGGTACATTCGGTGTGAAGAATGCTATGTGCACAGCACTAGCGCTTTTCTTCTACAATATGTCGCCGCTCAAACACGTCTCTTGTCAACCTGCTAACGAAGAACATCTATACATTAGAGCACTACAATGACATAAGATTATGTAACTTTTTATTAGTTTTCTTAATGTGGAATATAAGAGTATTTAAAGGATGAGCTGTAATTTACAAATAAACGAAATATCCAATAAGTCGTCCACTGTACGTAGGTACATTAGGTGTGAAGAATGCTATGTGCAGAGCACTAGCGCTTTTCTTCTAGAATATGTCGCCGCTCCCACACGTCTCTTGTCAACCTGCTAACGAAGACCATCTATAAATTAGAGCACTCCAATGTCATAAAATTATGTAATTTTTATCAGTTTTCTTAATGTGGAATATAAAAGAATTTAAAGAATGAGCTGTAATTTACAAATAAACGAAATATCCAATCAGTCGTCCACTGTACGTAGGTACATTCGGTGTGAAGAATGCTATGTGCACAGCACTAGCGCTTTTCTTCTAGAATATGTCGCCGCTCCCACACGTCTCTTGTCAACCTGCTAACGAAGAACATCTATACATTAGAGCACTCCAATGTCATAAGATTATGTAATTTTTATCAGTTTTCTTAATGTGGAATATAAAAGTATTTAAAGAATGAGCTGTAATTTACAAATAAGCGAAACATCCTATCAGTCGTCCACTGTACGTAGGTACATTCGGTGTGAAGAATTCTATGTGCACAGCACTAGCGGTTCTCTTCTAGAATATGTCGCCGCTCCCAGACGTCTCTTGTCAACCTGCTAACGAAGAACATCTATACATTAGAGCACTCCAATGTCATAAGATTATGTAATTTTTATCAGTTTTCTTATTGTGGAATATAAAAGTATTTAAAGAATGAGCTGTAATTTACAAATAAACGAAATATCCATTCAGTCGTCCACTGTACGTAGGTACATTCGGTGTGAAGAATGCTATGTGCACAGCACTAGCGCTTTTCTTCTAGAATATGTCGCCGCTCCCACACGTCTCTTGTCAACCTGCTAACGAAGAACATCCATACATTAGAGCACTCAAATGTCATAAGATTATGTAATTTTTATCAGTTTTCTTAATGTGGAATATCAAAGTATTTAAAGAATGAGCTGTAATTTTCAAATAAACGAAATATCCAATCAGTCGTTCACTGTACGTAGGTACATTCGGTGTGAAGAATGCTATGTGCACAGCACTAGCGCTTTTCTTATAGAATATGTCGCCGCTCCCACACGTCTCTTGTCAACCTGCTAACGAAGAACATCTATACATTAGAGCACTCCAATGTCATAAGATTATGTAATTTTTATGAGTTTTCTTAATGTGGAATATAAAAGTATTTAAAGAATGAGCTGTAATTTACAAATAAACGCAATATCCAATCAGTCGTCCACTGTACGTAGGTACATTCGGTGTGAAGAATGCTATGTGCACAGCACTAGCGCTTTTCTTCTACAATATGTCGCCGCTCCCACACGTCCCTTGTCAACCTGCTAACGAAGAACATCTATACATTAGAGCACTCAAATGTCATAAGATTATGTAATTTTTATCAGTTTTCTTAATGTGGAATATAAAAGTATTTAAAGAATGAGCTGTAATTTATAAATAAACGAAATATCCAATCAGTCGTCCACTGTACGAAGGTACATCGGTGTGAAGAAAGCTATGTGCACAGCACTAGCGCTTTTCTTCTACAATATGTCGCCGCTCCCACACGTCTCTTGTCAACCTGCTAACGAAGAACATCCATACATTAGAGCACTCCAATGTCATAAGATTATGTAATTTTTATGAGTTTTCTTAATGTGGAATATAAAAGTATTTAAAGAAAGAGCTGTAATTTTCAAATAAACGAAATATCCAATCAGTCGTCCACTGTACGTAGGTACATTCGGTGTGAAGAATGCTATGTGCACAGCACTAGCGCCTTTCTTCTAGAATATGTCGCCGCTCCCACACGTCTCTTGTCAACCTGCTAACGAAAACCATCTATACATTAGAGCACTCCAATGTCATAAAATTATGTAATTTTTATCAGTTTTCTTAATGTGGAATATAAAAGAATTTAAAGAATGAGCTGTAATTTACAAATAAACGAAATATCCAATCAGTCGTCCACTGTACGTAGGTACATTCGGTGTGAAGAATGCTATGTGCACAGCACTAGCGCTTTTCTTCTAGAATATGTCGCCGCTCCCACACGTCTCTTGTCAACCTGCTAACGAAGAACATCTATACATTAGAGCACTCCAATGTCATAAGATTATGTAATTTTTATCAGTTTTCTTATTGTGGAATATAAAAGTATTTAAAGAATGAGCTGTAATTTACAAATAAACGAAATATCCAATCAGTCGTCCACTGTACGTAGGTACATTCGGTGTGAAGAATGCTATGTGCACAGCACTAGCGCTTTTCTTCTAGAATATGTCGCCGCTCCCACACGTCTCTTGTAAACCTGCTAACGAAGAACATCCATACATTAGAGCACTCCAATGTCATAAGATTATGTAATTTTTATCACTTTTCTTAATGTGGAATATCAAAGTATTTAAAGAATGAGCTGTAATTTACAAATAAACGAAATATCCAATCAGTCGTCCACTGTACGTAGGTACATTCGGTGTGAAGAATGCTATGTGCACAGCACTAGCGCTTTTCTTCTAGAATATGTCGCCGCTCCCACACGTCTCTTGTCAACCTGCTAACGAAGAACATCCATACATTAGAGCACTCCAATGTCATAAGATTATGTAATTTTTATCAGTTTTCTTTATGTTGAATATAAAAGTATTTAAAGAATGAGATGTAATTCACAAATAAACGAAATATCCAATCAGTCGTCCACTGTACGTAGGTACATTCGGTGTGAAGAATGCTATGTGCACAGCACTAGCGCTTTTCTTCTAGAATATGTCGCCGCTCCCACACGTCTCTTGTCAACCTGCTAACGAAGAACATCCATACATTAGAACACTCCAATGTCATAAGATTATGTAATTTTTATCAGTTTTCTTAATGTGGAATATAAAAGTATTTAAAGAATGAGCTGTAATTTACAAATAAACGAAATATTTAATCAGTGGTCCACTGTACGTAGGTACATTCGGTGTGAAGAATGCTATGTGCACATCACTAGCGGTTTTCTTCTAGAATATGTCGCCGCTCCCACACGTCACTTGTCAACCTGCTAACGAAGAACATCCATACATTAAAGCACTCCAATGTCATAAGATTATGTAATTTTTATGAGTTTTCTTAATGTAGAATATAAAAGTATTTAAAATATGAGCTGTAATTTACAAATAAACGAAATATCCAATCAGTCGTCCGCCTTACGTAGGTACATTCGGTGTGAAGAATGCTATGTGCACAGCACTAGCGCTTTTCTTCTAGAATATGTCGCCGCTCACACACGTCTCTTGTCAACCTGCTAACGAAGAACATCCATATATTAGAGCACTCCAACGTCATAAGAGTATGTTATTTTTATCAGTTTTCTTAATGTGGAATATAAAAGTATTTAAAGAATGAGCTGTAATTTACAAATAAACGAAATACACAATCAGTCGTCCACTGTACGTAGGTACATTCGGTGTGAAGAATGCTATGTGCACAGCACTAGCGCTTTTCTTCTAGAATATGTAGCCGCTCCCACACGTCGCTTGTCAACCTGCTAACGATGAAAATGCATACATTAGAGCACTCCAATGTCATAAGATTATGTAATTTTTATCATTTTTCTTAATGTGGAATATAAAAGTATTTAAAGAATGAGCTGTAATTTACAAATAAACGAAATATCCAATCAGTCGTCCACGGTACGTAGGTACATTGGGTGTGAAGAATGCTATGTGCACAGCACTAGCGCTTTTCTACTAGAATATGTCGCCGCTCCCACACGTCTCTTGTCAACCTGCTAACGAATAACATCCATACATTACAGCACTCCAATGTCATAAGATTATGTAATTTTTATCAGTTTTCTTAATGTGGAATATAAAAGTATTTAAAGAATGAGCTGTAATTTATAAATAAACGAAATATTCAATCAGTCGTCCACTGTACGAAGGTACATCGGTGTGAAGAAAGCTATGTGCACAGCACTAGCGCTTTTCTTCTACAATATGTCGCCGCTCCCACACGTCTCTTGTCAACCTGCTAACGAAGAACATCCATACATTAGAGCACTCCAATGTCATAAGATTATGTAATTTTTATGAGTTTTCTTAATGTGGAATATAAAAGTATTTAAAGAAAGAGCTGTAATTTTCAAATAAACGAAATATCCAATCAGTCGTCCACTGTACGTAGGTACATTCGGTGTGAAGAATGCTATGTGCACAGCACTAGCGCCTTTCTTCTAGAATATGTCGCCGCTCCCACACGTCTCTTGTCAACCTGCTAACGAAAACCATCTATACATTAGAGCACTCCAATGTCATAAAATTATGTAATTTTTATCAGTTTTCTTAATGTGGAATATAAAAGAATTTAAAGAATGAGCTGTAATTTACAAATAAACGAAATATCCAATCAGTCGTCCACTGTACGTAGGTACATTCGGTGTGAAGAATGCTATGTGCACAGCACTAGCGCTTTTCTTCTAGAATATGTCGCCGCTCCCACACGTCTCTTGTCAACCTGCTAACGAAGAACATCTATACATTAGAGCACTCCAATGTCATAAGATTATGTAATTTTTATCAGTTTTCTTATTGTGGAATATAAAAGTATTTAAAGAATGAGCTGTAATTTACAAATAAACGAAATATCCAATCAGTCGTCCACTGTACGTAGGTACATTCGGTGTGAAGAATGCTATGTGCACAGCACTAGCGCTTTTCTTCTAGAATATGTCGCCGCTCCCACACGTCTCTTGTAAACCTGCTAACGAAGAACATCCATACATTAGAGCACTCCAATGTCATAAGATTATGTAATTTTTATCACTTTTCTTAATGTGGAATATCAAAGTATTTAAAGAATGAGCTGTAATTTACAAATAAACGAAATATCCAATCAGTCGTCCACTGTACGTAGGTACATTCGGTGTGAAGAATGCTATGTGCACAGCACTAGCGCTTTTCTTCTAGAATATGTCGCCGCTCCCACACGTCTCTTGTCAACCTGCTAACGAAGAACATCCATACATTAGAGCACTCCAATGTCATAAGATTATGTAATTTTTATCAGTTTTCTTAATGTTGAATATAAAAGTATTTAAAGAATGAGATGTAATTCACAAATAAACGAAATATCCAATCAGTCGTCCACTGTACGTAGGTACATTCGGTGTGAAGAATGCTATGTGCACAGCACTAGCGCTTTTCTTCTAGAATATGTCGCCGCTCCCACACGTCTCTTGTCAACCTGCTAACGAAGAACATCCATACATTAGAACACTCCAATGTCATAAGATTATGTAATTTTTATCAGTTTTTTTAATGTGGAATATAAAAGTATTTAAAGAATGAGCTGTAATTTACAAATAAACGAAATATTTAATCAGTCGTCCACTGTACGTAGGTACATTCGGTGTGAAGAATGCTATGTGCACATCACTAGCGGTTTTCTTCTAGAATATGTCGCCGCTTGCACATGTCTCTTGTCAATATGCTAACGAAGAACATCTATACATTAGAGCTCTCCAATGTCATAAGATTATGTAATTTTTATCAGTTTTCTTAATGTGGAATATAATAGTATTTAAAGAATGAGCTGTAATTTACAAATAAACGAAATACACAATCAGTCGTCCACTGTACGTAGGTACATTCGGTGTGAAGAATGCTATGCGCACAGCACTTGCGCTTTCCTTCTAGAATATGTCGCCGCTCCCACACGTCACTTGTCAACCTGCTAACGAAGAACATCCATACATTAAAGCACTCCAATGTCATAAGATTATGTAATTTTTATGAGTTTTCTTAATGTGGAATATAAAAGTATTTAAAATATGAGCTGTAATTTACAAATAAACGAAATATCCAATCAGTTGTCCGCCTTACGTAGGTACATTCGGTGTGAAGAATGCTATGTGCACAGCACTAGCGCTTTTCTTCTAGAATATGTCGCCGCTCACACACGTCTCTTGTCAACCTGCTAACGAAGAACATCCATATATTAGAGCACTCCAACGTCATAAGAGTATGTTATTTTTATCAGTTTTCTTAATGTGGAATATAAAAGTATTTAAAGAATGAGCTGTAATTTACAAATAAACGAAATACACAATCAGTCGTCCACTGTACGTAGGTACATTCGGTGTGAAGAATGCTATGTGCACAGCACTAGCGCTTTTCTTCTAGAATATGTAGCCGCTCCCACACGTCTCTTGTCAACCTGCTAACGAAGAAAATGCATACATTAGAGCACTCCAATGTCATAAGATTATGTAATTTTTATCATTTTTCTTAATGTGGAATATAAAAGTATTTAAAGAATGAGCTGTAATTTACAAATAAACGAAATATCCAATCAGTCGTCCACGGTACGTACGTACATTGGATGTGAAGAATGCTATGTGCACAGCACTAGCGCTTTTCTTCTAGAATATGTCGCCGCTCCCACACGTCTCTTGTCAACCTGCTAACGAATAACATCCATACATTACAGCACTCCAATGTCATAAGATTATGTAATTTTTATCAGTTTTCTTAAAGTGGAATATAAAAGTATTTAAAGAATGAGCTGTAATTTACAAATAAACGAAATATCCAATCAGTTGTCCACTGTACGTAGGTACATTCGGTCTGACGAATGCTATGTGCACAGCACTAGCGCTTTCCTTCTAGAATATGTCGCCGCTCCGAAACGTCTCTTGACAACCTGCTACCGAAGAACATCCATACATAAGAGCACTCCAACGTCATAAGATTATGTAATTTTTATCAGTTTTCATAATGTGGAATATAAAAGTATTTAAAGAATGAGCTGTAATTTATAAATAAACGAAGTATCCTATCAGTCGTCCACTGTACGTAGGTACATTCGGTGTGAAGAATGCTATGTGCACAGCACTAGCGCTTTTCTTCTAGAATATGTCGCCGCTCCCACACGTCTCTTGTCAACCTGCTAACGAAGAACATCTATACATTGGAGCACTCCAATGTCATAAGATTATGTAATTTTTATCAGTTTTCTTAATGTGGAATATAAAAGTATTTAAAGAATGAGCTGTAATTTACAAATAAACGAAATATCCCATCAGTCGTCCACGGTACATAGGTACATTCGGTGTGAAGTATGCTATGTGCACAGCACTAGCGCTTTTCTTCTAGAATATGTCGCCGCTCCCACACGTCTCTTGTCAACCTGCTAACGAAGAACATCCATACATTAGAGCACTCCAATGTCATAAGATTATGTAATTTATATCAGTTTTCTTAATGTGGAATGTAAAAGTATTTAAAGAATGAGCTGTAATTTACAAATAAACGAAATATCCAATCAGTCGTCCAGTGTACGTAGGTACATTCGGTGTGAAGAATGCTATGTGCACAGCACTAGCGCTTTTCTTCTAGAATATGTCGCCGCTCCCACACGTCTCTTGTCAACCTGCTAACGAAGAACGTCCATACATTAGAGCACTCCAATGTCATAAGATTATGTAATTTTTATCAGTTTTCTTAATGTGGAATATAAAAGTATTTAAAGAATGAGCTGTAATTTACAAATAAACGAAATATCCAATCAGTCGTCCACTGTAAGTAGGTACATTCGGTGTGAAGAATGCTATGTGCACAGCACTAGCGCTTTTCTTCTAGAATATGTCGCCGCTCCCACACGTCTCTTGACAACCTGCTAACGAAAAACATCCATACAAAAGAACATTCCAATGTCATAAGATTATGTAATTTATATCAGTTTTCTTAATGTGGAATGTAAAAGTATTTAAAGAATGAGCTGTAATTTACAAATAAACGAAATATCCAATCAGTCGTCCACTGTACGTAGGTACATTCGTTGTGAAGAATGCTATGTGCGCAGCACTAACGCTTTTCTTCTAGAATATGTCGCCGCTCCCACACGTCTCTTGTCAACCTGCTAACGAAGAACGTCCATACATTAGAGCACTCCAATGTCATAAGATTATGTAATTTTTATCAGTTTTCTTAATGTGGAATATAAAAGTATTTAAAGAATAAGCTGTAAATTACAAATAAACGAAATATCCAATCAGTCGTCCACTGTACGTAGGTACATTCGGTGTGAAGAATGCTATGTGCACAGCACTAGCGCTTTTCTTCTAGAATATATCGCCGCTCCCACACGTCTCTTGAACACCTGCTAACGAAGAACATCCATACATAAGAACACCCCAATGTCATAAGATTATGTAATTTTTATAAGTTTTCTTAATGTGGAATATAAAAGTATTTAAAGAATGAGCTGTAATTTATAAATAAACGAAATATCCTATCAGTCGTCCACTGTACGTAGGTACATTCGGTGTGAAGAATGCTATGTGCACAGCACTAGCGCTTTTCTTCTAGAATATGTCGCCGCTCCCACACGTCTCTTGTCAACCTGCTAACGAAGAACATCTATACATTGGAGCACTCCAATGTCATAAGATTATGTAATTTTTATCATTTTTCTTAATGTGGAATATAAAAGTATTTAAAGAATGAGCTGTAATTTACAAATAAACGAAACATCCAATCAGTCGTCCACTGTACGTAGGTACATTCGGTGTGAAGAATGCTATGTGCACAGCACTAGCGCTTTTCTTCTAGAATATGTCGCCGCTCCCAGACGTCTCTTGTCAACCTGCTAACGAAGAACATCTATACATTAGAGCACTCCAATGTCATAAGATTATGTAATTTTTATCAGTTTTCTTATTGTGGAATATAAAAGTATTTAAAGAATGAGCTGTAATTTACAAATAAACGAAATATCCAATCAGTCGTCCACTGTACGTAGGTACATTCGGTGTGAAGAATGCTATGTGCACAGCACTAGCGCTTTTCTTCTAGAATATGTCGCCGCTCCCACACGTCTCTTGTCAACCTGCTAACGAAGAACATCCATACATTAGAGCACTCAAATGTCATAAGATTATGTAATTTTTATCACTTTTCTTAATGTGGAATATCAAAGTATTTAAAGAATGAGCTCTAATTTACAAATAAACGAAATATCCAATCAGTCGTCCACTGTACGTAGGTACATTCGGTGTGAAGAATGCTATGTGCACAGCACTAGCGCTTTTCTTCTAGAATATGTCGCCGCTCCCACACGTCTCTTGTCAACCTGCTAACGAAGAACATCCATACATTAGAGCACTCCAATGTCATAAGATTATGTAATTTTTATCAGTTTTCTTAATGTGGAATATAAAAGTATTTAAAGAATGAGATGTAATTCACAAATAAACGAAATATCCAATCAGTCGTCCACTGTACGTAGGTACATTCGGTGTGAAGAATGCTATGTGCACAGCACTAGCGCTTTTCTTCTAGAATATGTCGCCGCTCCCACACGTCTCTTGTCAACCTGCTAACGAAGAACATCCATACATTAGAACACTCCAATGTCATAAGATTATGTAATTTTTATCAGTTTTCTTAATGTGGAATATAAAAGTATTTAAAATATGAGCTGTAATTTACAAATAAACGAAATATCCAATCAGTTGTCCGCCTTACGTAGGTACATTCGGTGTGAAGAATGCTATGTGCACAGCACTAGCGCTTTTCTTCTAGAATATGTCGCCGCTCACACACGTCTCTTGTCAACCTGCTAACGAAGAACATCCATATATTAGAGCACTCCAACGTCATAAGAGTATGTTATTTTTATCAGTTTTCTTAATGTGGAATATAAAAGTATTTAAAGAATGAGCTGTAATTTACAAATAAACGAAATACACAATCAGTCGTCCACTGTACGTAGGTACATTCGGTGTGAAGAATGCTATGTGCACAGCACTAGCGCTTTTCTTCTAGAATATGTAGCCGCTCCCACACGTCTCTTGTCAACCTGCTAACGAAGAAAATGCATACATTAGAGCACTCCAATGTCATAAGATTATGTAATTTTTATCATTTTTCTTAATGTGGAATATAAAAGTATTTAAAGAATGAGCTGTAATTTACAAATAAACGAAATATCCAATCAGTCGTCCACGGTACGTACGTACATTGGATGTGAAGAATGCTATGTGCACAGCACTAGCGCTTTTCTTCTAGAATATGTCGCCGCTCCCACACGTCTCTTGTCAACCTGCTAACGAATAACATCCATACATTACAGCACTCCAATGTCATAAGATTATGTAATTTTTATCAGTTTTCTTAAAGTGGAATATAAAAGTATTTAAAGAATGAGCTGTAATTTACAAATAAACGAAATATCCAATCAGTTGTCCACTGTACGTAGGTACATTCGGTCTGACGAATGCTATGTGCACAGCACTAGCGCTTTCCTTCTAGAATATGTCGCCGCTCCGAAACGTCTCTTGACAACCTGCTACCGAAGAACATCCATACATAAGAGCACTCCAACGTCATAAGATTATGTAATTTTTATCAGTTTTCATAATGTGGAATATAAAAGTATTTAAAGAATGAGCTGTAATTTATAAATAAACGAAGTATCCTATCAGTCGTCCACTGTACGTAGGTACATTCGGTGTGAAGAATGCTATGTGCACAGCACTAGCGCTTTTCTTCTAGAATATGTCGCCGCTCCCACACGTCTCTTGTCAACCTGCTAACGAAGAACATCTATACATTGGAGCACTCCAATGTCATAAGATTATGTAATTTTTATCAGTTTTCTTAATGTGGAATATAAAAGTATTTAAAGAATGAGCTGTAATTTACAAATAAACGAAATATCCCATCAGTCGTCCACGGTACATAGGTACATTCGGTGTGAAGTATGCTATGTGCACAGCACTAGCGCTTTTCTTCTAGAATATGTCGCCGCTCCCACACGTCTCTTGTCAACCTGCTAACGAAGAACATCCATACATTAGAGCACTCCAATGTCATAAGATTATGTAATTTATATCAGTTTTCTTAATGTGGAATGTAAAAGTATTTAAAGAATGAGCTGTAATTTACAAATAAACGAAATATCCAATCAGTCGTCCAGTGTACGTAGGTACATTCGGTGTGAAGAATGCTATGTGCACAGCACTAGCGCTTTTCTTCTAGAATATGTCGCCGCTCCCACACGTCTCTTGTCAACCTGCTAACGAAGAACGTCCATACATTAGAGCACTCCAATGTCATAAGATTATGTAATTTTTATCAGTTTTCTTAATGTGGAATATAAAAGTATTTAAAGAATGAGCTGTAATTTACAAATAAACGAAATATCCAATCAGTCGTCCACTGTAAGTAGGTACATTCGGTGTGAAGAATGCTATGTGCACAGCACTAGCGCTTTTCTTCTAGAATATGTCGCCGCTCCCACACGTCTCTTGACAACCTGCTAACGAAAAACATCCATACAAAAGAACATTCCAATGTCATAAGATTATGTAATTTATATCAGTTTTCTTAATGTGGAATGTAAAAGTATTTAAAGAATGAGCTGTAATTTACAAATAAACGAAATATCCAATCAGTCGTCCACTGTACGTAGGTACATTCGTTGTGAAGAATGCTATGTGCGCAGCACTAACGCTTTTCTTCTAGAATATGTCGCCGCTCCCACACGTCTCTTGTCAACCTGCTAACGAAGAACGTCCATACATTAGAGCACTCCAATGTCATAAGATTATGTAATTTTTATCAGTTTTCTTAATGTGGAATATAAAAGTATTTAAAGAATAAGCTGTAAATTACAAATAAACGAAATATCCAATCAGTCGTCCACTGTACGTAGGTACATTCGGTGTGAAGAATGCTATGTGCACAGCACTAGCGCTTTTCTTCTAGAATATATCGCCGCTCCCACACGTCTCTTGAACACCTGCTAACGAAGAACATCCATACATAAGAACACTCCAATGTCATAAGATTATGTAATTTTTATAAGTTTTCTTAATGTGGAATATAAAAGTATTTAAAGAATGAGCTGTAATTTATAAATAAACGAAATATCCAATCAGTCGTCCACTGTACGTAGGTACATTCGGTGTGAAGAATGCTATGTGCACAGCACTAGCGCTTTTCTTCTAGAATATGTCGCCGCTCCCAGACGTCTCTTGTCAACCTGCTAACGAAGAACATCTATACATTAGAGCACTCCAATGTCATAAGATTATGTAATTTTTATCAGTTTTCTTATTGTGGAATATAAAAGTATTTAAAGAATGAGCTGTAATTTACAAATAAACGAAATATCCCATCAGTCGTCCACTGTACGTAGGTACATTCGGTGTGAAGAATGCTATGTGCACAGCACTAGCGCTTTTCTTCTAGAATATGTCGCCGCTCCCACACGTCTCTTGAACACCTGCTAACGAAGAACATCCATACATAAGAACACTCCAATGTCATAAGATTATGTAATTTTTATAAGTTTTCTTAATGTGGAATATAAAAGTATTTAAAGAATGAGCTGTAATTTATAAATAAACGAAATATCCAATCAGTCGTCCACTGTACGTAGGTACATTCGGTGTGAAGAATGCTATGTGCACAGCACTAGCGCTTTTCTTCTAGAATATGTCGCCGCTCCCAGACGTCTCTTGTCAACCTGCTAACGAAGAACATCTATACATTAGAGCACTCCAATGTCATAAGATTATGTAATTTTTATCAGTTTTCTTATTGTGGAATATAAAAGTATTTAAAGAATGAGCTGTAATTTACAAATAAACGAAATATCCCATCAGTCGTCCACTGTACGTAGGTACATTCGGTGTGAAGAATGCTATGTGCACAGCACTAGCGCTTTTCTTCTAGAATATGTCGCCGCTCCCACACGTCTCTTGTCAACCTGCTAACGAAGAACATCCATACATTAGAGCACTCAAATGTCATAAGATTATGTAATTTTTATCACTTTTCTTAATGTGGAATATCAAAGTATTTAAAGAATGAGCTCTAATTTACAAATAAACGAAATATCCAATCAGTCGTCCACTGTACGTAGGTACATTCGGTGTGAAGAATGCTATGTGCACAGCACTAGCGCTTTTCTTCTAGAATATGTCGCCGCTCCCACACGTCTCTTGTCAACCTGCTAACGAAGAACATCCATACATTAGAGCACTCCAATGTCATAAGATTATGTAATTTTTATCAGTTTTCTTAATGTGGAATATAAAAGTATTTAAAGAATGAGATGTAATTCACAAATAAACGAAATATCCAATCAGTCGTCCACTGTACGTAGGTACATTCGGTGTGAAGAATGCTATGTGCACAGCACTAGCGCTTTTCTTCTAGAATATGTCGCCGCTCCCACACGTCTCTTGTCAACCTGCTAACGAAGAACATCCATACATTAGAACACTCCAATGTCATAAGATTATGTAATTTTTATCAGTTTTCTTAATGTGGAATATAAAAGTATTTTAAGGATGAGCTGTAATTTACAAATAAACGAAATAATTAATCAGTCGTCCACTGTACGTAGGTACATTCGGTGTGAAGAATGCTATGTGCACATCACTAGCGGTTTTCTTCTAGAATATGTCGCTGCTTGCACACGTCTCTTGTCAATATGCTAACGAAGAACATCTAAACATTAGAGCACTCCAATGTCATAAGATTATGTAATTTATATCAGTTTTCTTAATGTGGAATGTAAAAGTATTTAAAGAATGAGCTGTAATTTACAAATAAACGAAATATCCAATCAGTCGTCCACTGTACGTAGGTACATTCGGTGTGAAGAATGCTATGTGCACAGCACTAGCGCTTTTCTTCTAGAATATGTCGCCGCTCCCACACGCCTCTTGTCAACCTGCTAACGAAGAACGTCCATACATTAGAGCACTCCAATGTCATAAGATTATGTAATTTTTATCAGTTTTCTTAATGTGGAATATAAAAGTATTTAAAGAATGAGCTGTAATTTACAAATAAACGAAATATCCAATCAGTCGTCCACTGTACGTAGGTACATTCGGTGTGAAGAATGCTATGTGCACAGCACTAGCGCTTTTCTTCTAGAATATGTCGCCGCTCCCACACGTCTCTTGTCAACCTGCTAACGAAGAACGTCATTACATTAGAGCACTCCAATGTCATAAGATTATGTAATTTTTATCAGTTTTCTTAATGTGGAATATAAAAGTATTTAAAGAATGAGCTGTAATTTACAAATAAACGAAATATCCAATCAGTCGTCCACTGTACGTAGGTACATTCGGTGTGAAGAATGCTATGTGCACAGCACTAGCGCTTTTCTTCTAGAATATGTCGCCGCTCCCACACGTCTCTTGAACACCTGCTAACGAAGAACATCCATACATAAGAACACTCCAATGTCATAAGATTATGCAATTTTTATAAGTTTTCTTAATGTGGAATATAAAAGTATTTAAAGAATGAGCTGTAATTTATAAATAAACGAAATATCCTATCAGTCGTCCACTGTACGTAGGTACATTCGGTGTGAAGAATGCTATGTGCACAGCACTAGCGCTTTTCTTCTAGAATATGTCGCCGCTCCCACACGTCTCTTGTCAACCTGCTAACGAAGAACATCTATACATTGGAGCACTCCAATGTCATAAGATTATGTAATTTTTATCATTTTTCTTAATGTGGAATATAAAAGTATTTAAAGAATGAGCTGTAATTTACAAATAAACGAAATATCCAATCAGTCGTCCACGGTACGTAGGCACATTCGGTGTGAAGAATGCTATGTGCACAGCACTAGCGCTTTTCTTCTAGAATATGTCGCCGCTCCCACACGTCTCTTGTCAACCTGCTAACGAAGAACATCCATACATTAGAGCACTCCAATGTCATAAGATTATGAAATTTTTATCAGTTTTCTTAATGTGGCATATAAAAGAATTTAAAGAATGAGCTGTAATTTACAAATAAACGAAATATCCAATCAGTCGTCCACTGTACGTAGGTACATTCGGTGTGAAGAATGCTATGTGCACAGCACTAGCGCTTTTCTTCTAGAATATGTCGCCGCTCCCACACGTCTCTTGTCAACCTGCTAACGATGAACATCTATACATTAGAGCACTCCAATGTCATAAGATTATGTAATTTTTATCAGTATTCTTAATGTGGAATATAAAAGTATTTAAAGAATGAGCTGTAATTTACAAATAAACGAAACATCCAATCAGTCGTCCGCCTTACGTAGGTACATTCGGTGTGAAGAATGCTATGTGCACAGCACTAGCGCCTTTCTTCTAGAATATGTCGCCGCTCACACACGTCTCTTGTCAACCTGCTAACGAAGAACATCCATATATTAGAGCACTCCAACGTCATAAGATTATGTTATTTTTATCAATTTTCTTTATGTGGAATATAAAAGTAGTTAAAGAAAAAGCTGTAATTTTCAAATAATCGAAATATCCAATCACTCGTCCACTGTACGTAGGTACATTCGGTGTGAAGAATGCTATGTGCACAGCACTAGCGCTTTTCTTCTAGAATATGTCACCGCTCCCACACGTCTCTTGTCAACCTGCTAACGAAGAACATCTATACATTAGAGCACTCCAAAGTCATATGATTATGTAATTTTTATCAGCTTTCTTAATGTGGAATATAAAAGTATTTAAAGAATGAGCTGTAATTTTCAAATAAACGAAATATCCAATCAGTCGTCCACTGTACGTAGGTACATTCGGTGTGAGGAATGCTATGTGCACAGCACTAGCGCTTTTCTTCTAGAATATGTCGCCGCTCCCACACGTCTCTTGTCAACCTGCTAACGAAGAACATCTATACATTGGAGCACTCCAATGTCATAAGATTATGTAATTTTTATCAGTATTCTTAATGTGGAATATAAAAGTATTTAAAGAATGAGCTGTAATTTACAAATAAACGAAATATCCAATCAGTCGTCCACTGTACGTAGGTACATTCGGTGTGAAGAATGCTATGTGCACAGCACTAACGCATTTCTTCTAGAATATGTCGCCGCTCCCACACGTCCCTTGTCAACCTGCTAACGAAGAACATCTATACATTAGAGCACTCAAATGTCATAAGATTATGTAATTTTTATCACTTTTCTTAATGTGGAATATCAAAGTATTTAAAGAATGAGCTCTAATTTACAAATAAACGAAATATCCAATCAGTCGTCCACTGTACGTAGGTACATTCGGTGTGAAGAATGCTATGTGCACAGCACTAGCGCTTTTCTTCTAGAATATGTCGCCGCTCCCACACGTCTCTTGTCAACCTGCTAACGAAGAACATCCATACATTAGAGCACTCCAATGTCATAAGATTATGTAATTTTTATCAGTTTTCTTAATGTGGAATATAAAAGTATTTAAAGAATGAGATGTAATTCACAAATAAACGAAATATCCAATCAGTCGTCCACTGTACGTAGGTACATTCGGTGTGAAGAATGCTATGTGCACAGCACTAGCGCTTTTCTTCTAGAATATGTCGCCGCTCCCACACGTCTCTTGTCAACCTGCTAACGAAGAACATCCATACATTAGAACACTCCAATGTCATAAGATTATGTAATTTTTATCAGTTTTCTTAATGTGGAATATAAAAGTATTTTAAGGATGAGCTGTAATTTACAAATAAACGAAATATTTAATCAGTCGTCCACTGTACGTAGGTACATTCGGTGTGAAGAATGCTATGTGCACATCACTAGCGGTTTTCTTCTAGAATATGTCGCTGCTTGCACACGTCTCTTGTCAATATGCTAACGAAGAACATCTAAACATTAGAGCACTCCAATGTCATAAGATTATGTAATTTATATCAGTTTTCTTAATGTGGAATGTAAAAGTATTTAAAGAATGAGCTGTAATTTACAAATAAACGAAATATCCAATCAGTCGTCCACTGTACGTAGGTACATTCGGTGTGAAGAATGCTATGTGCACAGCACTAGCGCTTTTCTTCTAGAATATGTCGCCGCTCCCACACGCCTCTTGTCAACCTGCTAACGAAGAACGTCCATACATTAGAGCACTCCAATGTCATAAGATTATGTAATTTTTATCAGTTTTCTTAATGTGGAATATAAAAGTATTTAAAGAATGAGCTGTAATTTACAAATAAACGAAATATCCAATCAGTCGTCCACTGTACGTAGGTACATTCGGTGTGAAGAATGCTATGTGCACAGCACTAGCGCTTTTCTTCTAGAATATGTCGCCGCTCCCACACGTCTCTTGTCAACCTGCTAACGAAGAACGTCATTACATTAGAGCACTCCAATGTCATAAGATTATGTAATTTTTATCAGTTTTCTTAATGTGGAATATAAAAGTATTTAAAGAATGAGCTGTAATTTACAAATAAACGAAATATCCAATCAGTCGTCCACTGTACGTAGGTACATTCGGTGTGAAGAATGCTATGTGCACAGCACTAGCGCTTTTCTTCTAGAATATGTCGCCGCTCCCACACGTCTCTTGAACACCTGCTAACGAAGAACATCCATACATAAGAACACTCCAATGTCATAAGATTATGCAATTTTTATAAGTTTTCTTAATGTGGAATATAAAAGTATTTAAAGAATGAGCTGTAATTTATAAATAAACGAAATATCCTATCAGTCGTCCACTGTACGTAGGTACATTCGGTGTGAAGAATGCTATGTGCACAGCACTAGCGCTTTTCTTCTAGAATATGTCGCCGCTCCCACACGTCTCTTGTCAACCTGCTAACGAAGAACATCTATACATTGGAGCACTCCAATGTCATAAGATTATGTAATTTTTATCATTTTTCTTAATGTGGAATATAAAAGTATTTAAAGAATGAGCTGTAATTTACAAATAAACGAAATATCCAATCAGTCGTCCACGGTACGTAGGTACATTCGGTGTGAAGAATGCTATGTGCACAGCACTAGCGCTTTTCTTCTAGAATATGTCGCCGCTCCCACACGTCTCTTGTCAACCTGCTAACGAAGAACATCCATACATTAGAGCACTCCAATGTCATAAGATTATGAAATTTTTATCAGTTTTCTTAATGTGGCATATAAAAGAATTTAAAGAATGAGCTGTAATTTACAAATAAACGAAATATCCAATCAGTCGTCCACTGTACGTAGGTACATTCGGTGTGAAGAATGCTATGTGCACAGCACTAGCGCTTTTCTTCTAGAATATGTCGCCGCTCCCACACGTCTCTTGTCAACCTGCTAACGATGAACATCTATACATTAGAGCACTCCAATGTCATAAGATTATGTAATTTTTATCAGTATTCTTAATGTGGAATATAAAAGTATTTAAAGAATGAGCTGTAATTTACAAATAAACGAAACATCCAATCAGTCGTCCGCCTTACGTAGGTACATTCGGTGTGAAGAATGCTATGTGCACAGCACTAGCGCCTTTCTTCTAGAATATGTCGCCGCTCACACAAGTCTCTTGTCAACCTGCTAACGAAGAACATCCATATATTAGAGCACTCCAACGTCATAAGATTATGTTATTTTTATCAATTTTCTTTATGTGGAATATAAAAGTAGTTAAAGAAAAAGCTGTAATTTTCAAATAATCGAAATATCCAATCACTCGTCCACTGTACGTAGTTACATTCGGTGTGAAGAATGCTATGTGCACAGCACTAGCGCTTTTCTTCTAGAATATGTCACCGCTCCCACACGTCTCTTGTCAACCTGCTAACGAAGAACATCTATACATTAGAGCACTCCAAAGTCATATGATTATGTAATTTTTATCAGCTTTCTTAATGTGGAATATAAAAGTATTTAAAGAATGAGCTGTAATTTTCAAATAAACGAAATATCCAATCAGTCGTCCACTGTACGTAGGTACATTCGGTGTGAAGAATGCTATGTGCACAGCACTAGCGCTTTTCTTCTAGAATATGTCGCCGCTCCCACACGTCTCTTGTCAACCTGCTAACGAAGAACATCTATACATTGGAGCACTCCAATGTCATAAGATTATGTAATTTTTATCAGTTTTCTTAATGTGGAATATAAAAGTATTTAAAGAATGAGCTGTAATTTACAAATAAACGAAATATCCAATCAGTCGTCCACTGTACGTAGGTACATTCGGTGTGAAGAATGCTATGTGCACAGCACTAGCGCATTTCTTCTAGAATATGTCGCCGCTCCCACACGTCCCTTGTCAACCTGCTAACGAAGAACATCTATACATTAGAGCACTCCAATGTCATAAGATTATGTAATTTTTATCAGTTTTCTTAATGTGGAATATAAAAGTATTTAAAGAATGAGCTGTAATTTACAAATAAACGAAATATCCAATCAGTCGTCCACTGTACGTAGGTACATTCGGTGTGAAGAATGCTATGTGCACAGCACTAGCGCTTTTCTTCTAGAATATGTCGCCGCTCCCACACGTCTCTTGAACACCTGCTAACGAAGAACATCCATACATAAGAACACTCCAATGTCATAAGATTATGCAATTTTTATAAGTTTTCTTAATGTGGAATATAAAAGTATTTAAAGAATGAGCTGTAATTTATAAATAAACGAAATATCCTATCAGTCGTCCACTGTACGTAGGTACATTCGGTGTGAAGAATGCTATGTGCACAGCACTAGCGCTTTTCTTCTAGAATATGTCGCCGCTCCCACACGTCTCTTGTCAACCTGCTAACGAAGAACATCTATACATTGGAGCACTCCAATGTCATAAGATTATGTAATTTTTATCATTTTTCTTAATGTGGAATATAAAAGAATTTAAAGAATGAGCTGTAATTTACAAATAAACGAAATATCCAATCAGTCGTCCACGGTACGTAGGTACATTCGGTGTGAAGAATGCTATGTGCACAGCACTAGCGCTTTTCTTCTAGAATATGTCGCCGCTCCCACACGTCTCTTGTCAACCTGCTAACGAAGAACATCCATACATTAGAGCACTCCAATGTCATAAGATTATGAAATTTTTATCAGTTTTCTTAATGTGGCATATAAAAGAATTTAAAGAATGAGCTGTAATTTACAAATAAACGAAATATCCAATCAGTCGTCCACTGTACGTAGGTACATTCGGTGTGAAGAATGCTATGTGCACAGCACTAGCGCTTTTCTTCTAGAATATGTCGCCGCTCCCACACGTCTCTTGTCAACCTGCTAACGATGAACATCTATACATTAGAGCACTCCAATGTCATAAGATTATGTAATTTTTATCAGTATTCTTAATGTGGAATATAAAAGTATTTAAAGAATGAGCTGTAATTTACAAATAAACGAAACATCCAATCAGTCGTCCGCCTTACGTAGGTACATTCGGTGTGAAGAATGCTATGTGCACAGCACTAGCGCCTTTCTTCTAGAATATGTCGCCGCTCACACACGTCTCTTGTCAACCTGCTAACGAAGAACATCCATATATTAGAGCACTCCAACGTCATAAGATTATGTTATTTTTATCAATTTTCTTTATGTGGAATATAAAAGTAGTTAAAGAAAAAGCTGTAATTTTCAAATAATCGAAATATCCAATCACTCGTCCACTGTACGTAGGTACATTCGGTGTGAAGAATGCTATGTGCAGAGCATTAGCGCTTTTCTTCTAGAATATGTTGCCGCTCCACACGTCTCTTGTCAACCTGCTAACGAAGAATATCCATACATTAGAGCACACCAATGTCATAAGATTATGTAATTTTTATGAGTTTTCTTAATGTGGAATATAAAAGTATTTAAAGAATGAGCTGTAATTTACAAATAAACGAAATATCCAATCAGTCGTCCACTGTACGTAGGTACATTCGGTGTGAAGAATGCTATGCGCACAGCACTTGCGCTTTTCTTCTAGAATATGTCGCCGCTCCCACACGTCTCTTGTCAACCTGCTAACGAAGAACATCCATACATTAGAGCACTCCAATGTCATAAGATTATGTAATTTATATCAGTTTTCTTAATGTGGAATGTAAAAGTATTTAAAGAATGAGCTGTAATTTACAAATAAACGAAATATCCAATCAGTCGTCCACTGTACGTAGGTACATTCGGTGTGAAGAATGCTATGTGCACAGCACTAGCGCTTTTCTTCTAGAATATGTCGCCGCTTGCACACGTCTCTTGTCAACCTGCTAACGAAGAACGTCCATACATTAGAGCACTCCAATGTCATAAGATTATGTAATTTTTATCAGTTTTCTTAATGTGGAATATAAAAGTATTTAAAGAATGAGCTGTAATTTACAAATAAACGAAATATCCAATCAGTCGTCCACTGTACGTAGGTACATTCGGTGTGAAGAATGCTATGTGCACAGCACTAGCGCTTTTCTTCTAGAATATGTCGCCGCTCCCACACGTCTCTTGTCAACCTGCTAACGAAGAACATCCATACATTAGAGCACTCCAATGTCATAAGATTATGTAATTTATATCAGTTTTCTTAATGTGGAATGTAAAAGTATTTAAAGAATGAGCTGTAATTTACAAATAAACGAAATATCCAATCAGTCGTCCACTGTACGTAGGTACATTCGGTGTGAAGAATGCTATGTGCACCGCACTAGAGCTTTTCTTCTAGAATATGTCGCCGCTCCCACACGTATTTTGTCAACCTGCTAACGAAGAACGTCCATACATTAGAGCACTCCAATGTCATAAGATTATGTAATTTTTATCAGTTTTCTTAATGTGGAATATAAAAGTATTTAAAGAATGAGCTGTAATTTACAAATAAACGAAATATCCAATCAGTCGTCCACTGTACGTAGGTACATTCGGTGTGAAGAATGCTATGTGCACAGCACTAGCGCTTTTCTTCTAGAATATGTCGCCGCTCCCACACGTCTCTTGACAACCTGCTAACGAAAAACATCCATACATAAGAACATTCCAATGTCATAAGATTATGTAATTTATATCAGTTTTCTTAATGTGGAATGTAAAAGTATTTAAAGAATGAGATGTAATTTACAAATAAACGAAATATCCAATCAGTCGTCCACTGTACGTAGGTACATTCGGTGTGAAGAATGCTATGTGCACAGCACTAGCGCTTTTCTTCTAGAATATGTCGCCGCTCCCACACGTCTCTTGTCAACCTGCTAACGAAGAACGTCCATACATTAGAGCACTCCAATGTCATAAGATTATGTAATTTTTATCAGTTTTCTTAATGTGGAATATAAAAGTATTTAAATAATGAGCTGTAATTTACAAATAAACGAAATATCCAATCAGTCGTCCACTGTATGTAGGTACATTCGGTGTGAAGAATGCTATGTGCACAGCACTAGCGCTTTTCTTCTACAATATGTCGCCGCTCCCACACGTCTCTTGTCAACCTGCTAACGAAGAACATCCATACATTAGAGCACCCCAATGTCATAAGATTATGTAATTTTTATCAGTTTTCTTAATGTGGAATATAAAGGTATTTAAAGAATGAGCTGTAATTTACAAATAAACGAAATTTCCAATCAGTCGTCCACTCTACGTAGGTACATTCGGTGTGAAGAATGCTATGTGCACATCACTAGCGCTTTTCTTCTAGAATATGTCGCCGCTTGCACACGTCTCTTGTCAACCTGCTAACGAAGAACGTCCATACATTAGAGCACTCCAATGTCATAAGAATATGTAATCTTTATCAGTTTTCTTAATGTGGAATATAAAAGTATTTAAAGAATGAGCTGTAATTTACAAATAAACGAAATATCCAATCAGTCGTCCACTGTACGTAGGTACAATCGGTGTGAAGAATGCTATGTGCACAGCACTAGCGCTTTTCTTCTAGAATATGTCGCCGCTCCCACTCGTCTCTTGTCAACCTGCTAACGATGAACATCTATACATTAGAGCACTCCAATGTCATAAGATTATGTAATTTTTATCTGTTTTCTTAGTGTGGAATATAAAAGAATTTAAAGAATGAGCTGTAATTTACAAATAAACGAAATATCCACTCAGTCGTCCACTGTACGTAGGTACATTCGGTGTGAAGAATGCTATGTGCACAGCACTAGCGCTTTTCTTCTAGAATATGTCGCCGCTCTCACACGTCTCTTGTCGACCTGCTAACGAAGAACATCCATACATTAGAGCACTCCAATGTCATAAGATTATGTAATTATTATCAGTTTTCTTAATGTGGAATATAAAAGTATTTAAAGAATGAGCTGTAATTTACAAATAAACGAAATATTTAATCAGTCGTCCACTGTACGTAGGTACATTCGGTGTGAAGAATGCTATGTGCACAGCACTAGCGCTTTTCTTCTAGAATATGTCGCCGCTCCCACACGTCCCTTGTCAACCTGCTAACGAAGAACATCCATACATTAGAGCACTCCAATGTCATAAGATTATATAATTTATATCAGTTTTCTTAATGTGGAATATAAAAGTATTTAAATAATGAGCTGTAATTTACAAATAAACGAAATATCCAATCAGTCGTTCACTGTACGTAGGTACATTTGGTGTGAAGAATGCTATGTGCACAGAACTAGCGCTTTTCTTCTAGAATATGTCGCCGCTCCCACACGTCTCTTGTCAACCTGCTAACGAAGAACATCTATACATTAGAGCACCCCAATGTCATAAGATTATGTAATTTTTATCAGTTTTCTTAATGTGGAATATAAAAGTATTTATAGAATGAGCTGTAATTTACAAATAAACGAAATATCCAATCAGTCGTCCACTAGACGTAGGTACATTGGGTGTGAAGAATGCTATGTGCAAAGCACTAGCGCTTTTCTTCTAGAATATGTCACCGCTCCCACACGTCTCTTGTCAACCTGCTAACGAAGAACATCTATACATTAGAGCACTCCAATGTCATAAGATTATGTAATTTTTATCAGTTTTCTTAATGTGGAATATAAAAGTATTTAAATAATGAGCTGTAATTTACAACTAAACGAAATATCCAATCAGTCGTCCACTGTACGTAGGTACATTCGGTGTGAAGAATGCTATGTGCACAGCACTAGCGCTTTTCTTCTAGAATATGTCGCCGCTCCCACACGTCTCTTGTCAACCTGCTAACGAAGAACATCCATACATAAGAACACTCCAATGTCATAAGATTATGTAATCTTTATGAGTTTTCTTAATGTGGAATATAAAAGTATTTAAAGAATGAGCTGTAATTTACAAATAAACGAAATATCCAATTAGTCGTCCACTGTACGTAGGTACATTCGGTGTGAAGAATGCTATGCGCACAGCACTTGCGCTTTTCTTCTAGAATATGTCGCCGCTCCCACATGTCTCTTGTCAACCTGCTAACGAAGAACATCCATACATTAGAGCACTTCAATGTCATAAGATTATGTAATTTATATTAGTTTTCGTAATGTGGAATATAAAAGTATTTAAAGAATGAGCTGTAATTTACAAATAAACGAAATATCCAATCAGTCGTCCACTGTACGTAGGTACATTCGTTGTGAAGAATGCTATGTGCACAGCACTAGCGCTTTTCTTCTACAATATGTCGCCGCTCCCACACGTCTCTTGTCAACCTGCTAACGAAGAACATCTATACATTAGAGCACTCCAATGTCATAAGATTATGTAATTTTTATCAGTTTTCTTAATGTGGAATATAAAAGTATTTAAAGAATGAGCTGTAATTTACAAATAAACGAAATATCCAATCAGTCGTCCACTGTACGTAGGTACATTCGGTGTGAAGAATGCTACGCGCACAGCACTTGCGCTTTTCTTCTAGAATATGTCGCCGCTCCCACACGTCTCTTGTCAACCTGCTAACGAAGAACATCCATACATTAGAGCACTCCAATGTCATAAGATTATGTAATTTTTATGAGTTTTCTTAATGTGGAATATAAAAGTATTTAAAGAATGAGCTGTAATTTACAAATAAACGAAATATCCAATCAGTCGTCCACTGTACGTAGGTACATTCGGTGTGAAGAATGCTATGCGCACAGCACTTGCGCTTTTCTTCTAGAATATGTCGCCGCTCCCACATGTCTCTTGTCAACCTGCTAACGAAGAACATCCATACATTAGAGCACTCCAATGTCATAAGATTATGTAATTTATATTAGTTTTCGTAATGTGGAATGTAAAAGTATTTAAAGAATGAGCTGTAATTTACAAATAAACGAAATATACAATGAGTCGTCCACTGTACGTAGGTAGATTCGGTGTGAAGAATGCTATGTGCACAGCACTAGCGCTTTTCTTCTAGAATATGTCGCCGCTCCCACACGTCTCTTGTCAACCTGCTAACGAAGAACGTCCATACATTAGAGCACTCCAATGTCATCAGATTATGTTATTTTTATCACTTTTCTTAATGTGGAATATAAAAGAATTTAAAGAATGAGCTGTAATTTAGAAATAAACGAAATATCCAATCAGTCGTCCACTGTACGTAGGTACATTTGGTGTGAAGAATGCTATGTGCACAGAACTAGCGCTTTTCTTCTAGAATATGTCGCCGCTCCCACACGTCTCTTGTCAACCTGCTAACGAAGAACATCTATACATTAGAGCACCCCAATGTCATAAGATTATGTAATTTTTATCAGTTTTCTTAATGTGGAATATAAAAGTATTTATAGAATGAGCTGTAATTTACAAATAAACGAAATATCCAATCAGTCGTCCACTGTACGTAGGTACATTGGGTGTGAAGAATGCTATGTGCAAAGCACTAGCGCTTTTCTTCTAGAATATGTCACCGCTCCCACACGTCTCTTGTCAACCTGCTAACGAAGAACATCTATACATTAGAGCACTCCAATGTCATAAGATTATGTAATTTTTATCAGTTTTCTTAATGTGGAATATAAAAGTATTTAAATAATGAGCTGTAATTTACAACTAAACGAAATATCCAATCAGTCGTCCACTGTACGTAGGTACATTCGGTGTGAAGAATGCTATGTGCACAGCACTAGCGCTTTTCTTCTAGAATATGTCGCCGCTCCCACACGTCTCTTGTCAACCTGCTAACGAAGAACATCCATACATAAGAACACTCCAATGTCATAAGATTATGTAATTTTTATCAGTTTTCTTAATGTGGAATATAAAAGTATTTAAAGAATGAGCTGTAATTTACAAATAAACGAAATATCCATTTAGTCGTCCACTGTACGTAGGTACATTCGGTGTGAAGAATGCTATGTGCAGAGCACTAGCGCTTTTCTTCTAGAATATGTCGCCGCTCCACACGTCCCTTGTCAACCTGCTAACGAAGAACATCCATACATTAGAGCACTCCAATGTCATAAGATTATGTAATTTTTATGAGTTTTCTTAATGTGGAATATAAAAGTATTTAAAGAATGAGCTGTAATTTACAAATAAACGAAATATCCAATTAGTCGTCCACTGTACGTAGGTACATTCGGTGTGAAGAATGCTATGCGCACAGCACTTGCGCTTTTCTTCTAGAATATGTCGCCGCTCCCACATGTCTCTTGTCAACCTGCTAACGAAGAACATCCATACATTAGAGCACTTCAATGTCATAAGATTATGTAATTTATATTAGTTTTCGTAATGTGGAATATAAAAGTATTTAAAGAATGAGCTGTAATTTACAAATAAACGAAATATCCAATCAGTCGTCCACTGTACGTAGGTACATTCGTTGTGAAGAATGCTATGTGCACAGCACTAGCGCTTTTCTTCTACAATATGTCGCCGCTCCCACACGTCTCTTGTCAACCTGCTAACGAAGAACATCTATACATTAGAGCACTCCAATGTCATAAGATTATGTAATTTTTATCAGTTTTCTTAATGTGGAATATAAAAGTATTTAAAGAATGAGCTGTAATTTACAAATAAACGAAATATCCAATCAGTCGTCCACTGTACGTAGGTACATTCGGTGTGAAGAATGCTACGCGCACAGCACTTGCGCTTTTCTTCTAGAATATGTCGCCGCTCCCACACGTCTCTTGTCAACCTGCTAACGAAGAACATCCATACATTAGAGCACTCCAATGTCATAAGATTATGTAATTTTTATGAGTTTTCTTAATGTGGAATATAAAAGTATTTAAAGAATGAGCTGTAATTTACAAATAAACGAAATATCCAATCAGTCGTCCACTGTACGTAGGTACATTCGGTGTGAAGAATGCTATGCGCACAGCACTTGCGCTTTTCTTCTAGAATATGTCGCCGCTCCCACATGTCTCTTGTCAACCTGCTAACGAAGAACATCCATACATTAGAGCACTCCAATGTCATAAGATTATGTAATTTATATTAGTTTTCGTAATGTGGAATGTAAAAGTATTTAAAGAATGAGCTGTAATTTACAAATAAACGAAATATACAATGAGTCGTCCACTGTACGTAGGTAGATTCGGTGTGAAGAATGCTATGTGCACAGCACTAGCGCTTTTCTTCTAGAATATGTCGCCGCTCCCACACGTCTCTTGTCAACCTGCTAACGAAGAACGTCCATACATTAGAGCACTCCAATGTCATCAGATTATGTTATTTTTATCACTTTTCTTAATGTGGAATATAAAAGAATTTAAAGAATGAGCTGTAATTTAGAAATAAACGAAATATCCAATCAGTCGTCCACTGTACGTAGGTACATTCGGTGTGAAGAATGCTATGTGCACAGCACTAGCGCTTTTCTTCTAGAATATGTCGCCGCTCCCACACGTCTCTTGTCAACCTGCTAACGAAGAACATCCATACATAAGAACACTCCAATGTCATAAGATTATGTAATTTTTATCAGTTTTCTTAATGTGGAATATAAAAGTATTTAAAGAATGAGCTGTAATTTACAAATAAACGAAATATCCATTTAGTCGTCCACTGTACGTAGGTACATTCGGTGTGAAGAATGCTATGTGCAGAGCACTAGCGCATTTCTTCTAGAATATGTCGCCGCTTCACACGTCCCTTGTCAACCTGCTAACGAAGAACATCCATACATTAGAGCACTCCAATGTCATAAGATTATGTAATTTTTATGAGTTTTCTTAATGTGGAATATAAAAGTATTTAAAGAATGAGCTGTAATTTACAAATAAACGAAATATCCAATCAGTCGTCCACTGTACGTAGGTACATTCGGTGTGAAGAATGCTATGCGCACAGCACTTGCGCTTTTCTTCTAGAATATGTCGCCGCTCCCACATGTCTCTTGTCAACCTGCTAACGAAGAACATCCATACATTAGAGCACTTCAATGTCATAAGATTATGTAATTTATATTAGTTTTCGTAATGTGGAATATAAAAGTATTTAAAGAATGAGCTGTAATTTACAAATAAACGAAATATCCAATCAGTCGTCCACTGTACGTAGGTACATTCGTTGTGAAGAATGCTATGTGCACAGCACTAGCGCTTTTCTTCTACAATATGTCGCCGCTCCCACACGTCTCTTGTCAACCTGCTAACGAAGAACATCTATACATTAGAGCACTCCAATGTCATAAGATTATGTAATTTTTATCAGTTTTCTTAATGTGGAATATAAAAGTATTTAAAGAATGAGCTGTAATTTACAAATAAACGAAATATCCAATCAGTCGTCCACTGTACGTAGGTACATTCGGTGTGAAGAATGCTACGCGCACAGCACTTGCGCTTTTCTTCTAGAATATGTCGCCGCTCCCACACGTCTCTTGTCAACCTGCTAACGAAGAACATCCATACATTAGAGCACTCCAATGTCATAAGATTATGTAATTTTTATGAGTTTTCTTAATGTGGAATATAAAAGTATTTAAAGAATGAGCTGTAATTTACAAATAAACGAAATATCCAATCAGTCGTCCACTGTACGTAGGTACATTCGGTGTGAAGAATGCTATGCGCACAGCACTTGCGCTTTTCTTCTAGAATATGTCGCCGCTCCCACATGTCTCTTGTCAACCTGCTAACGAAGAACATCCATACATTAGAGCACTCCAATGTCATAAGATTATGTAATTTATATTAGTTTTCGTAATGTGGAATGTAAAAGTATTTAAAGAATGAGCTGTAATTTACAAATAAACGAAATATCCAATGAGTCGTCCACTGTACGTAGGTAGATTCGGTGTGAAGAATGCTATGTGCACAGCACTAGCGCTTTTCTTCTAGAATATGTCGCCGCTCCCACACGTCTCTTGTCAACCTGCTAACGAAGAACGTCCATACATTAGAGCACTCCAATGTCATCAGATTATGTTATTTTTATCACTTTTCTTAATGTGGAATATAAAAGAATTTAAAGAATGAGCTGTAATTTAGAAATAAACGAAATATCCAATCAGTCGTCCACTGTACGTAGGTACATTCGGTGTGAAGAATGCTATGTGCACAGCACTAGCGCTTTTCTTCTAGAATATGTCGCCGCTCCCACTCGTCTCTTGTCAACCTGCTAACGAAGATCATCTATACATTAGAGCACTCCAATGTCATAAGATTATGTAATTTTTATCAGTTTTCTTAATGTGGAATATAAAAGTATTTAAAGAATGAGCTGTAATTTACAAATAAACGAAATATCCAATCGGTCGTCCACTGTACGTAGGTACATTCGGTGTGAAGAATGCTATGTGCACAGCACTATCGCTTTTCTTCTAGAATATGTCGCCGCTCCCACACGACTCTTGTCAACCTGCTAACGAAGAACATCCATACATTAGAGCACTCCAATGTCATATGATTATGTAATTTTTATCAGTTTTCTTAATATGGAATATAAAAGTATTTAAAGAATGAGCTGTAATTTACAAATAAACGAAATATTTAATCAGTCGTCCACTGTACGTAGGTTCATTCGGTGTGAAGAATGCTATGTGCACAGCACTAGCGCTTTTCTTCTACGAAATGTCGCCGCTCCCACACGTCCCTTGTCAACCTGCTAACGAAGAACATCCATACATTAGAGCACTACAATGTCATAAGATTATATAATTTTTATCAGTTTTCTTAATGTGGAATATAAAAGTATTTAAATAATGAGCTGTAATTTACAAATAAACGAAATATCCAATCAATCGTCCACTGTACGTAGGTACATTCGGTGTGAAGAATGCTATGTGCACAGCACTAGCGCTTTTCTTCTACAATATGTCGCCGCTCCCACACGTCTCTTGTCAACCTGCTAACGAAGAACATCCATACATTAGAGCACCCCAATGTCATAAGATTATGTAATTTTTATCAGTTTTCTTAATGTGGAATATAAAAGTATTTAAATAATGAGCTGTAATTTACAAATAAACGCAATATCCAATCAGTCGTCCACTGTACGTAGGTACATTCGGTGTGAAGAATGCTATGTGCACATCACTAGCGCTTTTCTTCTAGAATATGTCGCCGCTTGCACACGTCTCTTGTCAACCTGCTAAGGAAGAACATCTATACATTAGAGCACTCCAATGTCATAAGATTATGTAATTTTTATCAGTTTTCTTAATGTGGAATATAAAAGTATTTAAAGAATGAGCTGTAATTTACAAATAAATGAAATATCCAATCAGTCGTCCACTGTACGTAGGTACATTCGGTGTGAAGAATGCTATGTGCACAGCACTAGCGCTTTTCTTCTAGAATATGTCGCCGCTCCCACACGTCTCTTGTCATCCTGCTAACGAAGAACATCTAAACATTAGAGCACTCTAATGTCATAAGATTATGTAATTTTTATGAGTTTTCTTAATGTGGAATATAAAAGTATTTAAAGAATGAGCTGTATTTTACAAATAAACGAAATATCCAATCAGTCGTCCGCTGTACGTAGGTACATTCGGTGTGAAGAATGCTATGTGCACAGCACTAGCGCTTTTCTTCTAGAATATGTCGCCGCTCCCACACGTCTCTTGTCAACCTGCTAACGAAGAACATCTATACATTAGAGCACCCCAATGTCATAAGATTATGTAATTTTTATCAGTTTTCTTAATGTGGAATATAAAAGTATTTAAAGAATGAGCTGTAATTTACAAATAAATGAAATATCCAATCAGTCGTCCACTGTACGTAGGTACATTCGGTGTGAAGAATGCTATGTGCACAGCACTAGCGGTTTTCTTCTAGAATATGTCGCCGCTCCCACACGTCTCTTGTCATCCTGCTAACGAAGAACATCTAAACATTAGAGCACTCCAATGTCATAAGATTATGTAATTTTTATGAGTTTTCTTAATGTGGAATATAAAAGTATTTAAATAATGAGCTGTATTTTACAAATAAACGAAATATCCAATCAGTCGTCCACTGTACGTAGGTACATTCGGTGTGAAGAATGCTATGTGCACAGCACTAGCGCTTTTCTTCTAGAATATGTCGCCGCTCCCACACGTCTCTTGTCAACCTGCTAACGAAGAACATCTATACATTAGAGCACCCCAATGTCATAAGATTATGTAATTTTTATCAGTTTTCTTAATGTGGAATATAAAAGTATTTAAAGAATGAGCTGTAATTTACAAATTAACGAAATATCCAATCAGTCGTCCACTGTACATAGGTACATTCGGTGTGAAGAATGCTATGTGCAGAGCACTAGCGCTTTTCTTCTAGAATATGTCGCCGCTCCACACGTCTCTTGTCAACCTGCTAACGAAGAACATCCATACATTAGAGCACTCCAATGTCATAAGATTATGTAATTTTTATCAGTTTTCTTAATGTGGAATATAAAAGTATTTAAAGAATGAGCTGTAATTTACAAATAAACGAAATATCCAATCAGTCGTCCACTGTACGTAGGTACATTCGGTGTGAAGAATGCTATGCGCACAGCACTTGCGCTATTCTTCTAGAATATGTCGCCGCTCCCACACGTCTCTTGTCAACCTGCTAACGAAGAACATCCATACATTAGAGCACTCCAATGTCATAAGATTATGTAATTTATATCAGTTTTTGTAATGTGGAATGTAAAAGTATTTAAAGAATGAGCTGTAATTTACAAATAAACGAAATATCCAATCAGTCGTCCACTGTACGTAGGTACATTCGGTGTGAAGAATGCTATGTGCACAGCACTAGCGCTTTTCTTCTAGAATATGTCGCCGCTCCCACACGTCTCTTGTCAACCTGCCAACGAAGCACGTCCATACATTAGAGCACTCCAATGTCATCAGATTATGTAATTTTTATCAGTTTTCTTAATGTGGAATATAAAAGTATTTAAAGAATGAGCTGTAATTTACAAATAAACGAAATATCCAATCAGTCGTCCACTGTACGTAGGTACATTCGGTGTGAAGAATGCTATGTGCACAGCACTAGCGCTATTCTTCTAGAATACGTCGCCGCTCCCACACGTCTCTTGTCAACCTGCTAACGAAGAAAATGCATACATAAGAGCACTCCAAAGTCATAGGATTGTGTAATTTTCAACAGTGTTCTTAATGTATAATATAAAAGTATTTAAAGCTGTAGCTGCAACTTACAAAAATACGAAATATCCACTCAGTCGTCCACTGTACGTAGGTACATTCGGAGTGAAGAATGCTATGTGCACAGCACTAGCGCTTTTCTTCTAGAATATGACGCCGCTCCACACGTCTCTTGTCAACCTGCTAACGAAGAAAATGCATACATAAGAGCACTCCAAAGTCATAAGATTGTGTAATTTTCAAAAGTATTCTTAATGTGTAGTATAAAACTATTTAAAGATGTAGCTGCAACTTACAAAAATACGAAATATCCACTCAGTCGTCCACTGTACGTAGATACATTCGGTGTGAAGAATGTTATGTGCACAGCGCTAGTTCTTTTCTCCTTGAATAGGTCGCCGCTCCCTGACGTCTGTTGTCAACCTGCTAACGAAGAAAATGCATACATAAGAGCACTCCAAATTCATGCGATTCCGTATATTTCATCAGTATTCTTAATGTGTAAATTAAAAGTATTTAAAAATGGAGCTCCAACTTTCAAAAAAACGAAATATCCACTCAGTCATAAACTGTACGTAGATACATTCGGTGTGAAGACTGCTATGTGCACAGGACTAGCGCTTTTGTTCTAGAATATGTCGCAGCTGCCAAACGTCTCTTGTCAACCTATTAACGAAGAAAAGGCATACATTAGAGCACACCAAAGTCAGGAGAATGTGAATTTTTCATCAGTACTCTTAATGTGTAATATAAAAGTATTTAAAAATGGAGTTGTAACTTATAAAATACGTAATATCCTCTCAGCCTTCATCTGTACGTAGATACATTCGGTGTGAAGAATGTTATGTGCACAGGACTAGCATTTTTCTTCTGTGATATGTCCACGCTCCCACACGTCCCTTGTCAACTTGCTAAGGAATAAAATGCATACATAAGAGCACTCCAAAGTCATAAGATTGTGTAAATTTCAACAGTGTTCTTAATGTGTAATACAAAAGTATTTAAAAATGTAGCTGCAACTTACAAAAATACGAAATATCCACTCAGTCGTCCACTGTACGTAGATACATTCGGTGTGAAGAATGCTATGTGCACAGCACTAGCGCTTTTCATCTAGAACATGTCGCAGCTCCCACACATCTCTTGTCAACCTGCTAACCAAGAAAATGCATACATAAGAGCACTCCAAAGTCATAACATTGTGTAATATTCAACTGTGTTCTTAATGTGTAATATAAAAGTATTTAAAGATGTAGCTGCAACTTACAAAAATACGAAATATCCACTCAGTCGTCCACTGTACGTAGATACATTGGGTGTGAAGAATGCTATGTGCACAGCACTAGCGCATTTCTTCTAGAATATGTCGCCGCTCCCACACGTCTCTTGTCAACCTGCTAACGAAGAAAATGCATACATAAGAGCACTCCAAAGTCATAAGATAGTGTAATTTTCAACAGTGTCCTCAATGTGTAATATAAAAGTACTTAAATATGTAGCTGCAACTTACAAAAATACGGAATATCCACTCATTCGTCCACTGTACGTAGA
The DNA here is from genome assembly GCF_023897955.1 of Schistocerca gregaria. Lineage (NCBI taxonomy): Eukaryota > Metazoa > Arthropoda > Insecta > Orthoptera > Acrididae > Schistocerca > Schistocerca gregaria. Next base: position 2,050,263 of record NW_026061757.1, on the reverse strand, counting down.
TACATTCGGTGTGAAGAATGCTATGTGCACAGCACAAGCACTTTTCTTCTAGAATATGACGCCGCTCCACACGTCTCTTGTCAACCTGCTAACGAAGAAAATGCATACATAAGAGCACTCCAAAGTCATAAGATTGTGTAATTTTCAACAGTGTTCTTAATGTGTAATATAAAAGTATTTAAGGTGTAGCTGCAACTTACAAAAATACGAAATATCCACTCAGTCGTCCACTGTACGTAGATACATTCGGTGTGAAGAATGCTATGTGCACAGCACTAGCGCTTTTCTTCTAGGATATGTCACCGCTCCCACACGTCTCTTGTCAACCTGCTAACGAAGAAAATGCATACATAAGAGCACTCCAAAGTCATAAGATTGTGTAATTTTCAACAGTGTTCTCAATGTGTAATATAAAAGTATTTAAAGATGTAGCTGCAACTTACAAAAATACGAAATATCCACTCAGTCGTCCACTGTACGTAGATACATTCGGTGTCAAGAATGCTTTGTGCACAGCACTAGCGCTTTTCTTCTAGAATATGACGCAGCTCCACACGTCTCTTGTCAACCTGCTAACGAAGAAAATGCATACATAAGAGCACTCCAAACTCATAAGATTGTGTAATTTTCAACAGTGTTCTTAATGTGTAATATAAAAGTATTTAAAGATGTAGCTGCAACTTACAAAAATACGAAATATCCACTCAGTCGTCCACTGTACGTAGATACATTCGGTGTGAAGAATGCTATGTGCACAGCACTAGCGCTTTTCATCTAGAATATGTCGCAGCTCCCACACGTCTCTTGTCAACCTGCTAACCAATAAAATGCATAGATAAGAGCACTCCAAAGTCATAAGATTGTGTAATTTTCAACAGTGTTCTTAATGTGTAATATAAAAGTATTTAAAGATGTAGCGGCAACTTACAAAAATACGAAATATCCACTCAGTCGTCCACTGTACGTAGGTACATTCGGTGTGAAGAATACTATGTGCACAGCACTAGCGCATTTCTTCTAGAATATGACGCCGCTCCACACGTCTCTTGTCAACCTGCTAACAAAGAAAATGCATACATAAGAGCAGTCCAAAATCATAAGATTGTGTAATTTTCAACAGTGTTCTTAATGTGTAATATAAAAGTATTTAAAGATGTAGCTGCAACTTACAAAAATACGAAATATCCACTCATTCGTCCACTGTACGTAGATACATTCTGTGTGAAGAATGCTATGTGCACAGCACTAGCGCTTTTCTTCTAGAATATGCGCCGCTCCATACGTCTCTTGTCAACCTTCTAACGAAGAAAATGCATACATAAGAGCACTCCAAAGTCATAAGATTGTGTAATTTTCAACAGTGTTCTTAATGTGTAATATAAAAGTATTTAAAGATGTAGCTGCAACTTACAAAAATACGAAATATGCACTCCGTCGTCCACTGTACGTAGATACATTCGGTGTGAAGAACGCTTTGTGCACAGCACTAGCGCTTTTCTTCTATAATATGACGCCGCTCCACACGTCTCTTGTTAACCTGCTAACGAAGAAAATGCATACATAAGAGCACTACAAAGTCATAAGATTGTGTAATTTCCAACAGTGTTCTTAATGTGTAATATAAAAGTATTTAAAGATGTAGCTGCAACTTACAAAAATACGAAATATCCACTCAGTCGTCCAACGTACATAGATACATTCGGTGTCAAGAATGCTATGTGCACAGCACTAGCGCTTTTCTTCTAGAATATGCGCCGCTCCACACGTCTCTTTTCAACCTGCTAACGAAGAAAATGCATACATAAGAGCACTCCAAAGTCAAAAGATTGTGTAATTTTCAACAGTGTTCTTAATGTGTAATATAAAAGTATTTAAAGATGTAGCTGCAACTTACAAAAATACGAAATATGCACTCCGTCGTCCACTGTACGTAGATACATTCGGTGTGAAGAACGCTTTGTGCACAGCACTAGCGCTTTTCTTCTAGAATATGTCGCAGCTGCCAAACGTCTCTTGTCAACCTGCTAACGAAGAAAATGCATACATAAGAGCACTACAAAGTCATAAGATTGTGTAATTTTCAACAGTGTTCTTAATGTGTAATATAAGAGTATTTAAAGATGTAGCTGCAACTTACAAAAATACGAAATATCCACTCAGTCGTCCACTGTACGTAGATACATTCAGTGTGAAGAATGCTATGTGCACAGCACTAGCGCTTCTCGTCTAGAATATGACGCCGCTCCACACGTCTCTTTTCAACCTGCTAACGAAGAAAATGCATACATAAGAGCACTCCAAAGTCATAAGATTGTGAAATTTTCAACAGTGTTCTTAATGTGTGATATAAAAGTATTTAAAGATGTAGCTGCAACTTACAAATATACGAAATATCCACTCAGTCGACCACTGTACGTAGATACATTCGGTGTGAAGAATGCTATGTGCACAGCACTAGCGCTTTCCTTCTAGAATATGACGCCGCTCCACACGTCTCTTGTCAACCTGCTAACGAAGAAAATGCATACATAAGAGTACTCCAAAGTTATAAGATTGTGTAATTTCCAACAGTGTTCTTAATGTGTAATGTAAAAGTATTTAAAGATGTAGCTGCAACTTACAAAAATACGAAATATCCACTCAGCCGACCACTGTACGTAGATACATTCGGTGTGAAGAATGCTATGTGCACAGCACTAGCGCTTTTCTTCTAGAATATGTCGCTGCTCCCACACGTCTCTTGTCAACCTGCTAACGAAGAAAATGCATACATAAGAGCACTCCAAAGTCATAAGATTGTGTAACTTTCAACAGTGTTCTCAATGTGTAATATAAAAGTATTTAAAGATGTAGCTGCAACTTACAAAAATACGAAATATCCACTCAGTCGACCACTGTACGTAGATACATTCGGTGTGAAGAATGCTATGTGCACAGCACTAGCGCTTTTCTTCTAGAATATGACGCCGCTCCACACGTCTCTTGTCAACCTGCTAACGAAGAAAATGCATACATAAGAGCACTCCAAAGTCATAAGATTGTGTAATTTTCAACAGTGTTCTTAATGTGTAATATAAAAGTATTTAAAGATGTAGCTGCAACTTACAAAAATACGAAATATCCACTCAGTCGTCCACTGTACGTAGATACATTCGGTGTGAAGAATGCTATGTGCACAGCACTAGCGCTTTTCATCTAGAATATGTCACCGTTCCCACGTATCTCTTGTACACCTGCTAACGAAGAAAATGCATACATAAGAGCACTCCAAAGTCATAAGATTGTGTGATTTTCAACAGTGTTCTCAATGTGTAATATAAAAGTATTTAAAGATGAAGCTGCAACTTACAAAAATACGAAATATCCACTCATTCGTCCACTGTACGTAGATACATTCGGTGTGAAGAATGCTATGTGCACAGAACTAGCGCTTTTCTTCAAGAATATGTCGGCCCTCCCACACGACTCTTTTCAACCTGCTAACGAAGAAAATGCATACATAAGAGCACTCCAAAGTCATAAGATTGTGTAATTTTCAACAGTGTTCTTAATGTGTAATATAAAAGTATTTAAAGATGTAGCTGCAACTTACAAAACTACGAAATATCCACTCAGTCGTCCATTGTACGTAGATACATTCGGTGTGAAGAATGCTTTGTGCACAGCACTAGCGCTTTTCTTCTATAATATGACGCCGCTCCACACGTCTCTTGTCAACCTGCTAACGAAGAAAATGCATACATAAGAGCACTCCAAAGTTATAAGATTGTGTAATTTCCAACAGTGTTCTTAATGTGTAATATAAAAGTATTTAAAGATGTAGCTGCAACTTACAAAAATACGAAATATCCACTCAGTCGACCACTGTACGTAGATACATTCGGTGTGAAGAATGCTATGTGCACAGCACTAGCGCTTTTCTTCTAGAATATGTCGCTGCTCCCACACGTCTCTTGTCAACCTGCTAACGAAGAAAATGCATACATAAGAGCACTCCAAAGTCATAAGATTGTGTAATTTTCAACAGTGTTCTCAATGTGTAATATAAAAGTATTTAAAGATGTAGCTGCAACTTACAAAAGTACGAAATATCCACTCATTCGTCCACTGTATTTAGATACATTCGGTGTGAAGAATGCTATGTGCACAGCACTAGCACTTTTCTTCTAGAATATGACGCCCCTCCACACGTCTCTTGTCCACCTGCTAACGAAGAAAATGCATACATAAGAGCAGTCCAAACTCATAAGATTGTGTAATTTTGAAAAGTGTTCTTAATGTGTAATATAAAAGTATTTAAAGATGTAGCTGCAACTTACAAAAATACGAAATATCCACTCAGACGTCCACTGTACGTAGATACATTCGGTGTGAAGAATGCTATGTGCACAGCACTAGCGCCTTTCTTCTAGAATATGTCACCGCTCCCACACGTCTCTTGTCAACCTGCTAACGAAGAAAATGCATTCATAAGAGCACTCCAAAGTCATAAGATCGTGTGATTTTCAACAGTGTTCTCAATGTGTAATATAAAAGTATTTAAAGATGAAGCTGCAACTTACAAAAATACGAAATATCCACTCATTCGTCCACTGTACGTAGATACATTCGGTGTGAAGAATGCTATGTGCACAGCACTAGCACTTTTCTTCTAGAATATGACGCCGCTCCACACGTCTCTTGTCCACCTGCTAACGAAGAAAATGCATACATAAGAGCAGTCCAAACTCATAAGATTGTGTAATTTTGAAAAGTGTTCTTAATGTGTAATATAAAAGTATTTAAAGATGTAGCTGCAACTTACAAAAATACGAAATATCCACTCAGACGTCCACTGTACGTAGATACATTCGGTGTGAAGAATGCTATGTGCACAGCACTAGCGCCTTTCTTCTAGAATATGTCACCGCTCCCACACGTCTCTTGTCAACCTGCTAACGAAGAAAATGCATTCATAAGAGCACTCCAAAGTCATAAGATTGTGTGATTTTCAACAGTGTTCTCAATGTGTAATATAAAAGTATTTAAAGATGAAGCTGCAACTTACAAAAATACGAAATATCCACTCATTCGTCCACTGTACGTAGATACATTCTGTGTGAAGAATGCTATGTGCACAGCACTAGCGCTTTTCTTCTAGAATATGCGCCGCTCCATACGTCTCTTGTCAACCTTCTAACGAAGAAAATGCATACATAAGAGCACTCCAAAGTCATAAGATTGTGTAATTTTCAACAGTGTCCTTAATGTGTAATATAAAAGTATTTAAAGATGTAGCTGCAACTTACAAAAATACGAAATATGCACTCCGTCGTCCACTGTACGTAGATACATTCGGTGTGAAGAACGCTTTGTGCACAGCACTAGCAATTTTCTTCTATAATATGACGCCGCTCCACACGTCTCTTGTTAACCTGCTAACGAAGAAAATGCATACATAAGAGCACTACAAAGTCATAAGATTGTGTAATTTCCAACAGTGTTCTTAATGTGTAATATAAAAGTATTTAAAGATGTAGCTGCAACTTACAAAAATACGAAATATCCACTCAGTCGTCCACCGTACATAGATACATTCGGTGTCAAGAATGCTATGTGCACAGCACTAGCGCTTCTCTTCTAGAATATGCGCCGCTCCACACGTCTCTTTTCAACCTGCTAACGAAGAAAATGCATACATAAGAGCACTCCAAAGTCAAAAGATTGTGTAATTTTCAACAGTGTTCTTAATGTGTAATATAAAAGTATTTAAAGATGTAGCTGCAACTTACAAAACTACGAAATATCCACTCAGTCGTCCATTGTACGTAGATACATTCGGTGTGAAGAATGCTTTGTGCACAGCACTAGCGCTTTTCTTCTATAATATGACGCCGCTCCACACGTCTCTTGTCAACCTGCTAACGAAGAAAATGCATACATAAGAGCACTCCAAAGTTATAAGATTGTGTAATTTCCAACAGTGTTCTTAATGTGTAATATAAAAGTATTTAAAGATGTAGCTGCAACTTACAAAAATACGAAATATCCACTCAGTCGACCACTGTACGTAGATACATTCGGTGTGAAGAATGCTATGTGCACAGCACTAGCGCTTTTCTTCTAGAATATGTCGCTGCTCCCACACGTCTCTTGTCAACCTGCTAACGAAGAAAATGCATACATAAGAGCACTCCAAAGTCATAAGATTGTGTAATTTTCAACAGTGTTCTCAATGTGTAATATAAAAGTATTTAAAGATGTAGCTGCAACTTACAAAAGTACGAAATATCCACTCATTCGTCCACTGTATTTAGATACATTCGGTGTGAAGAATGCTATGTGCACAGCACTAGCACTTTTCTTCTAGAATATGACGCCCCTCCACACGTCTCTTGTCCACCTGCTAACGAAGAAAATGCATACATAAGAGCAGTCCAAACTCATAAGATTGTGTAATTTTGAAAAGTGTTCTTAATGTGTAATATAAAAGTATTTAAAGATGTAGCTGCAACTTACAAAAATACGAAATATCCACTCAGACGTCCACTGTACGTAGATACATTCGGTGTGAAGAATGCTATGTGCACAGCACTAGCGCCTTTCTTCTAGAATATGTCACCGCTCCCACACGTCTCTTGTCAACCTGCTAACGAAGAAAATGCATTCATAAGAGCACTCCAAAGTCATAAGATCGTGTGATTTTCAACAGTGTTCTCAATGTGTAATATAAAAGTATTTAAAGATGAAGCTGCAACTTACAAAAATACGAAATATCCACTCATTCGTCCACTGTACGTAGATACATTCGGTGTGAAGAATGCTATGTGCACAGCACTAGCACTTTTCTTCTAGAATATGACGCCGCTCCACACGTCTCTTGTCCACCTGCTAACGAAGAAAATGCATACATAAGAGCAGTCCAAACTCATAAGATTGTGTAATTTTGAAAAGTGTTCTTAATGTGTAATATAAAAGTATTTAAAGATGTAGCTGCAACTTACAAAAATACGAAATATCCACTCAGACGTCCACTGTACGTAGATACATTCGGTGTGAAGAATGCTATGTGCACAGCACTAGCGCCTTTCTTCTAGAATATGTCACCGCTCCCACACGTCTCTTGTCAACCTGCTAACGAAGAAAATGCATTCATAAGAGCACTCCAAAGTCATAAGATTGTGTGATTTTCAACAGTGTTCTCAATGTGTAATATAAAAGTATTTAAAGATGAAGCTGCAACTTACAAAAATACGAAATATCCACTCATTCGTCCACTGTACGTAGATACATTCTGTGTGAAGAATGCTATGTGCACAGCACTAGCGCTTTTCTTCTAGAATATGCGCCGCTCCATACGTCTCTTGTCAACCTTCTAACGAAGAAAATGCATACATAAGAGCACTCCAAAGTCATAAGATTGTGTAATTTTCAACAGTGTCCTTAATGTGTAATATAAAGTATTTAAAGATGTAGCTGCAACTTACAAAAATACGAAATATCCACTCAGTCGTCCACTGTACGTAGATACATTCGGTGTGAAGAATGCTATGTGCACAGCACTAGCGCTTCTCGTCTAGAATATGACGCCGCTCCACACGTCTCTTTTCAACCTGCTAACGAAGAAAATGCATACATAAGAGCACTCCAAAGTCATAAGATTGTGAAATTTTCAACAGTGTTCTTAATGTGTGATATAAAAGTATTTAAAGATGTAGCTGCAACTTACAAAAATACGAAATATCCACTCAGTCGACCACTGTACGTAGATACATTCGGTGTGAAGAATGCTATGTGCACAGCACTAGCGCTTTTCTTCTAGAATATGACGCCGCTCCACACGTCTCTTGTCAACCTGCTAACGAAGAAAATGCATACATAAGAGTACTCCAAAGTTATAAGATTGTGTAATTTCCAACAGTGTTCTTAATGTGTAATGTAAAAGTATTTAAAGATGTAGCTGCAACTTACAAAAATACGAAATATCCACTCAGCCGACCACTGTACGTAGATACATTCGGTGTGAAGAATGCTATGTGCACAGCACTAGCGCTTTTCTTCTAGAATATGTCGCTGCTCCCACACGTCTCTTGTCAACCTGCTAACGAAGAAAATGCATACATAAGAGCACTCCAAAGTCATAAGATTGTGTAACTTTCAACAGTGTTCTCAATGTGTAATATAAAAGTATTTAAAGATGTAGCTGCAACTTACAAAAATACGAAATATCCACTCAGTCGACCACTGTACGTAGATACATTCGGTCTTAAGAATGCTATGTGCACAGCACTAGCGCTTTTCTTCTAGAATATGACGCCGCTCCACACGTCTCTTGTCAACCTGCTAACGAAGAAAATGCATACATAAGAGCACTCCAAAGTCATAAGATTGTGTAATTTTCAACAGTGTTCTTAATGTGTAATATAAAAGTATTTAAAGATGTAGCTGCAACTTACAAAAATACGAAATATCCACTCAGTCGTCCACTGTACGTAGATACATTCGGTGTGAAGAATGCTATGTGCACAGCACTAGCGCTTTTCTTCTAGAATATGACGCCGCTCCACACGTCTCTTGTCAACCTGCTAACGAAGAAAATGCATACATAAGAGCACTCCAAAGTCATAAGATTGTGTAATTTTCAACAGTGTTCTTAATGTGTAATATAAAAGTATTTAAAGATGTAGCTGCAACTTACAAAACTACGAAATATCCACTCAGTCGTCCATTGTACGTAGATACATTCGGTGTGAAGAATGCTTTGTGCACAGCACTAGCGCTTTTCTTCTATAATATGACGCCGCTCCACACGTCTCTTGTCAACCTGCTAACGAAGAAAATGCATACATAAGAGCACTCCAAAGTCATAAGATTGTGTGATTTTCAACAGTGTTCTCAATGTGTAATATAAAAGTATTTAAAGATGAAGCTGCAACTTACAAAAATACGAAATATCCACTCATTCGTCCACTGTACGTAGATACATTCGGTGTGAAGAATGCTATGTGCACAGAACTAGCGCTTTTCTTCAAGAATATGTCGCCGCTCCCACACGACTCTTGTCAACCTGCTAACGAAGAAAATGCATACATAAGAGCACTCCAAAGTCATAAGATTGTGTAATTTTCAACAGTGTTCTTAATGTGTAATATAAAAGTATTTAAAGATGTAGCTGCAACTTACAAAACTACGAAATATCCACTCAGTCGTCCATTGTACGTAGATACATTCGGTGTGAAGAATGCTTTGTGCACA